>NC_132874.1:9548928-9853270 GCF_048164855.1 Canis lupus baileyi
CTAAAAAAACTCTTAACAGGCTCTCACCCAGCACAGAGGGGACCGCCTTGGAGTGCTCCAGCTTCCCGGGGCTGGTGTTGCCGGCCACGCGGTGCGTGCTGGCACAGGAGGGGCTCATGCCAACGCAGTCAGGGTAGTAGGCAGAGAGCAGGGGCGCTGCCACGCTGTCTTTCAGCAAAGGAGGGAGGATGAGCATGGAGTACCACCAGTGGTTGGAAACTTCCGACACTCTCTGAAACGAGGCAGAGCAAGATGAAGAGGCTTGACAAAGGCAGACATAAGAAATGCACATGCAGGTTCAGCCAAGGATAGATCGTTCACCCAGAGCCCTCCCCTCGGCCTTTTCACACTCAACAATCCCACACCAGAGTTCTGCACACTCAGATTTAGAAACCAAAACAGCCGGAGAGAACATTTCATAGCAGAGTTCTTGCAGATAGACAGCAATAGCCTCCTCCCATGCCCCCTCAAACACCAAGCCCCCACCAACACCAGGAAAATTTTTTAAGATTTTATTTATTTATTCATGAGAGACACGGGGTGGGGGGTAGAGAGAGAGAGAGAGAGAGAGAGAGGCAGAGACACAGGCAGAGGGAGAAGCAGGCTCCACGCAGGGAGCAGGGAGCCCAACGTGGCACTTGATCCTGGGTCTCCAGGATCACACCCTGGGCCTAAGGTGGCGCTAAACCACTGGGCCACCCAGGAATCCCCCAGAACACCAGGAAAATCTTAAGGGTGCATTACAGTGTCATTACAGGTAACGTCACAACCAGTACAATCCACTACATTGCAAGTCCGGCTTTTGGCTCAACATAGAAAACTTCTTTCTCTTCAGTAATCATTTATTATCCATGCCCCCCAACCCCCCCCCCCCACTTCACTTAGGATCTAAAGATAACTTTAGTTTAGAAACTGGGCAGAAAAAAATAGTTCTCCTGAGAAGTAGTCAAGCATTACTCTTTTCTGCTAGAAGCTACTGAACACTTTCAGAGGAAGAAGTACACTACAACAGTTGAAATAAGATGCTAAATGTAGAAATGAACAAAAAAGCTATTTTTGGTCTTAAGATATGTGATCACATTCCAGAGTTGATTTAACATATGGACTCATTGGATCAAAGCATCCCCATGATGACTAACTATTGCAATAAGAATAAAATTTACTTGGCTTCTAAAGCAACACCGCCGCCAAAGCCTATGTTCGACGGCCTTTTCTAAACATGATCTTGAATGTGTGGTCCAAGAATTCTAAGAATCTAATCTAGGAGAACCCTGAGCTCTGGGACCCTGTGGTGGCAGTTCTGCAGGCTTTAAGCAGATGCCACCTGCCATCAAGCAGGGGTCTGTGACCTTGAGGTCCAGAGCGGGAATCCGGTTTGCAGATGTGTTCTGCTTCCTCCTCAGCTTTCACAGGGTCCAAGTCTGGGGCGAGCATTTTTCGGTTGATTACAAGCCCCAACACCTGCTATAAATTACTACCAGCTGCTTCACACATTCATCTACCTGCCCAGGCCCTGAAGGCATTTCGGTTTGTTCTCTGTTCTCAAGGCTAACCTCGGCCAGCCTGGGCTGTGCCGGAGAAGAGAAGCTTCAGCAACTTCTCAGACACACCACGGCTGCCTCTGTGGATCCCTTCCTAGTGTAGCCCCAAGGAGAGAGTAAATGGAGCGTTCAGATCCCAACACTCCAAACGGACCGTGCAGAGGTCAGAATGAAGGCGCCCTAATGAACGCGAACCCACGCTCTTCTGCTTCTGGGGTCTTGCAGCTGTGGGTGAATTGAGTCAGGACCCAAGAGAGGTCCTGCCATTTTGCTACCTGTTCCCAGTCCTTTCCCCAGAAGCCTGTTTGAGACTCCTCCAACCAGTCTCTGCACTGGCGTATGAGCAGCTCCAGCAGCAACTGATAAACCAGCACGTCCTCCCAGCACACGCACCGTTCCCGGGTTACTCGGCTGTCATTTCGTCGGTACACCATCAAGAACCCCATTCTCACCTTAAGTACACATACCCCGGAAGAAATCGTACTGGATATTGTCAATCGATTAGCATATTTAATGAAAGAGCCGCTGCACGGGGTTTGACAATGCTTCCTCAAAATCCATATCCACCCAGAACCCCAGCACGTGACCTTATCTGGAAATGAGGTCCTTAAAACAAATACCACACTTAGAGCAGAGTGAGGCCTACACTCAGCCCGACTAGTGTCTTTAGAAGAAGAGAAGCAGAGCCACAGAGCCAGGGAGACACACAGGGAGAGAGCCCCGTGACGACAAGGGTGAGCCTGCAGTGATCCGTGGACAAGCAGAGGAATGCCCAGGACTGCTGGCACCACCAGAAGCTGCAGGCGGCAGGACACGCTCCCCAGACCTTCAGGGAGAGAGTGGCCCTGGGAATACTTTCACTTCAGACTCAGCCTCTGAAACTGTGACACAGCACACTTCTGTTGCTTTAAGCCACCCAGTTTATAATAATTTATAGCGGCCCTAGGAAACTCATACAGGCACTCAAAATTTGGAACCTGCTTTAAAGCGACCCTAGGGGCACCTGGGTAGCTCAGTGGCTTGAGTGTCTGCCTTCAGCTCAGGTTGTGAAGGCAGGGTCCTGGGATCCAGCCCCGCATCTGGCTCCTTGCTCAGCGGGGAGTCTGCGTCTCCCTCTGCCCCTCCCCTACTCCCTATGCTCTCTCAAAATAGATAAATCTTTAAAAATTTTTAAAAATAAAACATTTAAAACAAAAAAATTAAAGTGACCCAAGAACCTATAGAAATAAAATAAGGGTAAAGTAGGTGATATGGCTATAAACCTACTCTAGACCCTTTCTTAACTGTCCACAAAAATAAATCACTGGCAGATGAAATCCAGGAACGCTTCTACACGTTTTAAAGCTCTTATATTCCAAGAATATGGCCTCTGTCCCGGAGCTGATTTGCATTGTTTTGTATGCAAAATGGTCTGAATGTCAGGGGACAGATTCATAAGGTTTTCCAAATGTATTTACAGTTATGTTTTCCTTTGTATCTATGATCTCATTCTGTCTACCCTAAATCTGGAAATTATTTGGGCTACTCTTTCCCATGGGAATGCTTGAGGGTATAATTGATTATTGAAAATATGTGTGTGCATGGCGGAGGGTGCCTGGGTGGCTCAGTCGGTTAAGCATCTGACTCTATTTCAGCTCAGGTCTTGACCTTAGGACTATGAGTTCTAGTCTGCATTGGGGTCTGCACTGGGTGTGGAGCCTACTTTAAAAAAAAAAAAAGTGTATCTAACACATCGTTTTATGTGACAGAATAGATTTCAAGTAGATTTAATAGGTGTCAATTCACCCTCTGCCTAAACATCAAAGACCCACAGTTTCAGATGTGTAGACAAACTGCAAATTAACACCCCTGTATTACTAAAATGCAAAATAATCCAGAATCTCAGAATTTTAGAAACTCAGAAATGTAAAGCATCATTTTCTTTCTTTTTTTATTTTTAAGATTTTATTTATTTATTCATGAGAGACACAGAGAGAGAGGCAGAGATACCGGCAGAGGGAGAAGCAGGCTCCATGTAGGAAGCCCGACATGGGACTCGATCCTGGGTCTCCAGGGTGTGACCGAAGGTGGGTGCTAAACTGCTGAGCCACCCAGGGATCCCCTCATTTTCTAAAACAGCCATGGGAGCTGCCATCTGGGTCATGGAATCTACTAGCTCAGGTAGCAAAGTTCCATACGATAAATGAAATGTGAGGAGGCTCGGCCTCTTGGACTTGCTGCTTCCCCTCCCCCGCTCTGAACAGGGACAGGACTGGATGGAGCAGCTACCCTGAGCTCAGAATACACAAGAGCACCCTTGCTGCTGAATCTGGGCCAAGACCATCAAATTACCAGCCTCTTATTCTTTCCTTGGAAGGATTCAAATGCAGATAAAGTCACAAAGCCACCCAGGAGAAACAAGGATAACAAGGCTGATCCTTGTAGTAAAGCAAGCTATCCATTTCTTCTTTTTTCAATTCCTTTTGACATGGGGCAATAGAACTTGACTTCTTTCTCCTTAAGGCAGGGGAGGATCACCCATGATACCACTACTGCTAGTATTTTCATCATATAGGCGTCATGTTAGATTAAGAGCCTTTGATCAGCAACCAAATACAGAGAAACTCATAAAACTGTTATGCCACTGACATATAGTAATTTTATCATCCACAGCACCATGAACCATAGCCTAGGACATGCAAAAATACTCACTAGATCCTCTGGAAGGGAACAATGATCTGAGGTCTCGGGCTGCAAAAGAAAACCAAGCGTTAATTTGGTAACTAGATTTACTTATAAAATGCAGGTGTGTCAATTTGCTTTCAGTAAGATACCCCCTATGTGGCAAAAGCGAAAAGTGAGATAAAATACTGCAGGAGTGAGGGTGTGGAGGAGACAGCTACTCTCATAAAAATGTCCTGGGTGGAAAGCTAAAGGAACAGAATGATTTTGGAACGAATTTGACAAAATACACAAGATTTAAATGCATGATAATTTGGCACTATCTTGCACAGCTGAAGACATACATACTGCGCAGGGAGTCTGCTTGAAATTTTCTCTCTCCCTCTCCCTCCACTCATGCTCTCTCTAAAATAAATAAATCTTAAAAAAAAAAAAAGTTCAAAGGAGCACTATTTGTCATAGAAAAAAGCTATACACAGCTCAGAAGTCCACCAAGAGGGGACATCTGAGTGCCTCAGTGGCTGAATGTCTGCCTTTGGCAGAGGGTGTGATCCCAGAGTTCTGGGATTGAATCCCGCATCAGGTCCCCTGCGAGGAGCCTGCCTCTCCCTCAACCTGTGTCTCTGCCTCTCTATCTCTCATGAATAAATAAATAAAATTTAAAAAAAAAAAAGGTCCACCAAGAGTAGAATAAATAAAGTGTTAGGTTCAAACAATGGCCCACGACACAGTAATGAGAAAGAACCAACCATAAACTACACACTACGACATAGACACACTCACCAACATAATGGTGACAAAGAAGCTAGCCCCAGAAGAACACATACTGTGTGATTCCATTTACCAAAAGTTCAGTAAGCCAAGATCATGAGTAGGGGAGCAAGGGATGGAGGCTTTTGAGTGAAACGGGATCCAGGGTGGCTCCTGCGTGGCTGGGAAGAGTTCAATTTCTTTCCTGGGAGCTGGCTAAAGACAGACTCTCAGAAACTTCACTGAGCTATGCATTTTGATTTGTGCATTTTCTGTTTGTATGTTATACTTCAATATAAAAAAGTTACCTAAATAAACTGAAGACTGACATCCCATATGGCCTGGCAAATCTGGCCCCCAGAATATTTTCCAGAGAAGCTCTTGCACACATGCACTAGGAGAGGCATGCAAGAATGCTCACATGTATCTAACAGCCTGAAACGAGAAACCACCCTCACGTCCACGAACAGAACAGACATACTGTGGTAGGTAGATTTATGCAAGGCAATACTGCACAGCAGGGAAAATTAATGAACTAGAGCTTAAGCATCAACATGGATGTGTTTGAAAAACCTCACTGTTGAGTAAAAAGAGCAAGCTACAGAGGAATAGAAACAACAGGATGTAATTTATCACCAATACAGAAATATAGAAAACTTTACATGTTGTTTGGTGTCATAAATATGCATTAACTCTGTAACAAAAAGCAGAGAAATAATAAATGCAAAATTCAGAAGACTTGCAGGGGAGGAAGAGAAGGCTAAGTACTGATGGGCACCCAGGGAGTTACAGGAGCCGGTGATGCTCTGCTTCTGAAAACTGGATGCCAGGTAACTGAGTGCTGGCTTTCATTCCTTATTCCTGACATAGCACTGTAAATCCTCTTTTGTGTCTATGTATTAGTTCATATTAAAATGACCATATAGGGGCACCCAGCTGGATCAGTCAGTAGAGCATGCAACTTTTTTTTTTTTTTTTTTTTTTTTTGCTGAAGATTTTATTTATTTATGAGAGACAAACACACAGAGAGAGGCAGAGACATAGGCAGAGGGAGAAGCAGACTCCGTCAGGGAACTCAATGGGGGACTCGATTTCAGGACCCCAGGATCACGACCTGAGCCAAAGGCCCAACCACTGAGCCACCTAGGTGCCCCAAGAATGCGACTCTTAATCTCAGGTTGAGAGTTAAGCCTCACACTGGGCATGGAGAAGGAAGGAAGGAAGGAAGGAAGGGAGGGAGGGAGGGAGGGAGGGAGGGAGGGAGGGAAGAAAATGACCATTATCTATTTTAACAAAGAAATTTCATTTCCTAGACTTGATCCTACAAGTATACTGAAAATGGCATAGATACAAAGCTCTTCACTATAGTATTGTCAATGCCAGTAAACATTTAAAAGTCACCTAAATACCTTTTAGTCAGGCTAAATTCATCAGGATATATCAGTCCAGTGGACTATGTATTATGTGGTCTCTGAGGACAAAGAGATCTTTATATACTGACATGGAAGCGTCTTTATATTTTAAACCGACAGGGGCACCTGGGTGGCTCAGTTGATTAAGCATCCAACTCCTGATTTTGGCTCAGGAGGTGATCTCAGGGGTGTGGAATCAAGCCCCATCCCATGTTGGGCTCCAAGCTGGACGTGGAGCCTGCTTGAGACTCCTTCTCTCGCTGTCTGCCTCATCCCTGCCCCTCTCTTTCTCAGTCTCTTAAAAAAATTAAAAAAAAAAAAAATTGACAAAAGCAAATCCCCAAAGATCATGTGCAGCCTCATTACCATTCTGTTTGTTTTGTTTTGTTGTTTTTTGGGTAAGATTTTTTATTTATTTATTCATGAGAGACACACACACAGAGAAAGAGAGGGGCAAAGACACAGGCAGAGGGAGAAGTAGGCTCCATGCAGGGAGCCTGACGTGGGACTTGATCCCAGGTCTCCAGGATCAGGCCCTGGGCTGAGGGTGGTGCTAAACCACTGAGCCACCTACCATTCTGTTTAATGTTGTTTTACAAATAAAGCTTTCCAGACTTTGTCCTGGACCGAATACTAAGCTGAAGACCAAAGTGACTCTGGGTCAATAGACACCACTTAGATAAATATTTCACAAGTTCAGGGTATGGATGGCAATCGATGGAGACGGGAGCAGTGGGTCTCAAAGGAGGATCCCTAGAGGGGAGAAGAGGTGCGTGCCATAGACAGAAGCTGGAATTCCAAAAGACCGTAAACCCTTCAGCTTCAAGATGGGGGCAGGCAGGAGGAGAGAAAGACCGTTAAGGTCTCAAAAACATAAGGAATCTGACACCTCTGAGCCCTTACTGGGAAGAAAGACTTGCTGTTACAATACATCCAACCATGTGATGAATCACAGAAATTGTGGGAAACAGTAATGCCACATAAACACAGAAGCAAGAGTAAACGGCAGGGGGATTAGGGTGATGGAAAATACATGTTCAAAACACTAATAAGAACTGGGAGTGAGGAGAAGGCGAGGCAGCCTGAAGTGTGATGTAATTTATTTTTTCCTCTTTCGTGGTTGGGTGTCAACTGGTATTTAAGATCAAAACATGCAATTTAAGAAAGAAGTTAGGGCAATTCCAACCTCCTAATATTCTCATCACATGTCTTCTTAACCTTTCAGGGAGATTTTTAAAAAAATTTTTTAAAGATTTTATTTATTTACTCATGAGAGACGGAGAGAGGCAGAGACGTAGGCAGAGGGAGAAGCAGCTCCCTGCAGGGAGCCCGACGTGAGACTCGATCCCAGGACCCCGGGATCACGACCTGAGCTGAAGGTAGACACTTAACCACTGAGCCACCCAAGTGCCCATCCGAGAGATTTTAGAAACTATTATTCCTTGTGATGAAAAAAATCATTATTCCATGTTTAGCACTTTCTCATTTCACTTTGGCTTCTTTTTCTTATTTTAAGTTTCACTGTGTTAGATGCAACCATGTAACATCAAACCAACACAGGTGTACTATTCCTCACTCTGAAGTGATTTGTCAGCCAGGCCTTCTCCCTGAACACATGTGGGAATATTCTTGAATGAACCTCATCAGACAATGGTTATTTCATGATGTTGACCACATGAATTTGGTGTTTTTTTTGGTTTACTTTTGCTATCTTTGTTCTTTTCTATATCGCTTCAATGTTTCAACGATGAGCACATCATTTTTTTTTAAGATTTTATTTATTTGTTCATGAGAGACACACACATACACAGAAAGAGAGAGAGAGAGAGAGAGAGAGGGGCAGAGACACAGGCAGAGGGAGAAGGGAGAAGCTGGCTCCACACAGGGAGCCCGACACAGGACTAGATCCCAGGTCTTCAGGATCACACCCCAGACTGAAGACGGGGCTAAATCGCTGAGCCACCAGGGCTCCCCATACGTCATTTTTCTAAAAACAAGCTCACTTTAAAGAAAACCTTAGGCTTTTCAAAAGCAGCTTAAGTTGAAGAACATGAAAGAGACAGTGACCACGGGAAGAAAAATCACATAAAGGAGAAAAGGGACACAAATGATCTGAAGAATTAGTAGAAACGAAGTCAAAATTGTACTTTCTGTTATCTCACGTAAAAGAGAAGAGGGATGATGGATAACTCCAAACCCAGTTAAACCATGGCCGGGACAAAATGATTTTCATATAAACTTTGTATGTAAAACACACCTACTGTTTAGCCACATAAACATTATTATGCAAGTCATCCAAGATATTTGTTTCATCTTTAAAACAATTATTTGAAATCTTCAGAAAAACAGGTGGGGTTAAAATGCCCCAAGGCTAGTATCTATTAAAACAGCCTGAAAAAAAAAAAAAAAAAAAAAAAAAAAAAAAAACAGCCTGCTATTTTTGACTGCTCCCCGGCTGAGCTCTCCTTCAGTATTATAATGAAATTCAGGGCACCTGCGTGGCTCAGTTGGTTGAGCATCTGCCTTTGGATCAGGTCATGATCCCAGGGTCCTGGAATCCAGCCTGCATCTGGTTCCCTGTTCAGTGGGGAATCTGCTTCTCCTGCTCCTTCTGCTGTTCCCCTCCCCCCAACATGTGCTCTCTGGGGCTCTGTCAGATAAATAAAATCGAAGAGAAGAGAAGAGAAGAGAAGAGAAGAGAAGAGAAGAGAAGAGAAGAGAAGAGAAGAGAAGAGAAGAGAAGAGAAGAGAAAAGAGAAGAGAAGGAAGAGAAGAGAAAAAGAAAAAGAAAAAGAAAAAGAAAAAGAAAAGAAAAGAAAAGAAAAGAAAAGAAAAGAAAAGAAAAAAAGAAAAGAAAAGAAAAGAAAAGAAAAGAAAAGAAAAGAAAAGAAAAGAAAAAGAAAAGAAAAGAAAAGAAAAGAAAAAGGAGAAATCCACTTGAGAAATCATCTGGACCACAGGTGCTAGTTGTTACATTCAGTGCAACCACAATACTGAACAGCTTGCAGGACATGCTCGTGTGCCTTCACTACTCAAACCCCAATTCCCATCCCTGTACCCACTAAGTCTAGAAAATGAGTTACCCAGTCCCCCAACATCAGCCCTCTCCCTTGTTTTTCTCTCCTATCCTGCAGAGAGGGCTTCTGCTCCGAAGGTTCAGCCTGAGCGCCAATTAGGGCTAACCTGAAAGGTTTCAGAACAAGACTTGCTCATTGCAAGACCCTGGTCCTAGGCTTAGATCTGTACATACCACCCTTCACTCCCAAACTGCCAACATCAAAAATAAAATAGGGATTCCACCACAGATCCTAAAAGAAGAAATGGGAACAGCACTAACAACTCTAACAAATTTGACAATGTAGATGAAATAAACAAATTTCTTCAAAAACACAACTGTTGGGGATGCCTGGGTGGCTCAGTGGTTGAGCATCTGTCTTAGGGTGTGATCCCGGGGTTCCGGGATCGAGTCCCACATCGGGATCCCTGCATGGAGCCTGCTTCTCCCTCTGCCTGTGTCTCTGCCTCTCTCTCCATCTCTCACGAATAAATAAAATATTAAAAAAAAAAAAACCCACAACTGTCTAGAGGCACCTGTCTGGCCAGTGGGTAGAGCATATAACTCTTGATCTTCAGTTGTTGAGTTTGAGCCCTGCACTGTAAAGATTACTTAAAAATTAAAAAATTAATAAATAAATAATTAGGGGTACCTTGGGTGACTTAAGTCAGTTAAGCATCCTTGATTTTGGTTCAGGTAGTAAGATCTAGCCCTGCATTGGGCTCCATGCTGGGCATGGAGCTTGCTTAGGATTCTCACTCTCCCTTTTCTCTGCCCCTGCCCCCACCGCCTGCATGCACATGTTCTCTTTCTTAAAAAAAAAAAAAAAAAAAAAAAAAAAAAAAAAAAAATTTAATTAAAAAAACTTGAAAAGGGCAGCCTGGGTGGCTCAGCGGTTTAGCGCCACCTTCAGTCCAGGGCATGATCCCGGGGAACCGGGATCGAGTCCCACGTCGGGCTCCCTGCATGGAGCCTGCATGGAGCCTTCTCCTTCTGCCTGTCTCTCTGCCTCTCTCTCTCGCTCTCTCTCTCTGAATAAATAAAAAATAAATAAAATCTTAAAAAAAACTTTAAAAACCCACAAGACACAGTTACCTAAAATTGGTAGAATAAACCATGTGAATAGCCATATATCTGTTAAATACACCGAATTTGAATCATTTCAAAACTTCTCACAAAGAAAACTAGTCCAATGTATTCACTACTGAATTATACCAAACAGTAAAAAACAAGTATCAATCTCACACAGACTCTAACAAAATAGAGAAGGAGGATATACTTATCAATGTCTTATGAAGCCAGCATAACCTGGATATCAGAACCTGACAAGGATATTACAAGAGGAAATGACTAGTATTCATCATGAACACAGGTGCAGAATTCTACAACAAAATATGAGCAGTAAAGGACAATATATTAAGAACAAGTAGGATTTTCCCCCACCCAGGAGCATAAAGTTGTTCCAACATGCTAGAATCCGTGCAATTCATCACATTAATAGATTAAATGAGAAAAACCCACATGATCATCATACAAGATGAAGAGAAAATTTTTGACAAAATCCAACATCCATTCATAATAAAATGTTCTCTGCAAACTAGGGAGAGGGACTTACTCAGTCTGACAAAAGATATCTGTGAAAAGCTACAGTCAGCACTATATATAATAATAAAATACTGAACACGTTCCTCCTAAGTCAAGAACAAGAAAAGATCTCTGTTGTCCAACTTCTACTCAAGTCCGTACTGATAGTCCTGACTAACGTAATAAGGGAAAAAGAAGAGCCAAAGATAAGTTTTTTTAAAAAGCAAGAGTCTTTTTTTTTTTAAGAAATTTTATTTATGAGAGACACAGAGAGAGATAGAGGCAGAAACACAGGCAGAGGGAGAAGCAGGCTCCATGCAGGGAGCCTGATGTGGGACTTGATCCCGGGACTCCAAGATCACGCCCTGGGCCAGAGGCAGGTGCTAAACCGCTGAGCCACCCAGGGATCCCAAAAGCAAGAGTCTTAATTCACAGGGGCTATGACTGTAAAAAACCCAAAGGAATATACAAGAAGATCTTTGAAATCTAGTAAGTGTCTTCAAGAAAGTCTCTCGATATAAAGTCAATACATATAAGTAAATTGTATTTCTATACAATTACAACAAATGACTTAAAAATAAAGTTAAAAATAAATTCTACTTAGATAAAGCAAAATATCTTAATAAATTTAACGAAAGACACCTCAGTGCAAACTAGAAAAAAAAAAAAACACTCTGGAGAGAAATTAAAGACCCTGAAAAGATGGAGATATACCATGCTCATGGATCAGATGAGAGGTTGGGAAACATTTTCTGTAAAGGGCCAGATGGTAAATATTTTAAATTCCATGCAACATATAGTCTACATCACAACTCCTTAGCAGGAAAGCGGCCATAGATAATACATAATGAATGAGCATGGCTGTATTCCAATAAAACTTTATTTTCAGAGGGGAAGATGGCAGCAGAGTAGGAGGTCCCTAGGCTTGCCTCATCCCATGAATAAAACTAGGTACCTATCAAATAATCCTAAGTACTCCAGAAATTGATCTGAAGACTGGCAGAACAAACTCCATAAGAAAAGGCCACACTGAAGAAGGTAGAAGTGCAGAGATGGATGTGGCCTGGAAGAGAAATGGATCCTGACCACTGCAGCAGAGAGGGAGCCATGGTCAAGGAGAAGAGCAAGAGTCAAATGAGCACACAGGAGAGCACAAAGGAGGGCCAAGTTCTTGCAACCCAGCAGGACTTAAAGCCTAGAGTTCTAAAGGTCAGTGGGGTGGGCTGGGATACAACCCAGAGGGTATCAGGGCTGCTGTTAGAGAGCAGGGGGGGGAGGACCAACAGCCCTTGGACATGCAGCATGGAAAAAACAGTGACACCCCCCCCCAGAAAAAAAGAAAAAACAGTGACCCAAAGAGCATGTGGGATACAAAGTGGGAAGGTTTATTCCTCATCTCAGACGAAGTCCCAGAGAAGTAGAGATCCTGGAGACATCCCTCTGGGAACAAAGGAAATGGCAGGAGCCATTTCTCTTGCTCATCCTCAGCATTAACACAGAGCCACTTGCAGGAGCCAGGCCAGTGCCAACACTTGCTATGCAACTCACCTATGTCAAGCCTCACACCAGCCCTGTGTTCCAGGGGAACCAACCTTCCCAGTCATGTGTGCCTCAATCCCAGCATGGCAGGCCCATTACTCCCACAGGCCAGCGCAAACCCCTTCCCACACCACATCTCCCCACTCTGGAGTTTTGCAAGACCTCAGTTCTGGTGGCAGGGATAACAGCTCCCATTTCACAAGCAGACCAAAACACATCTAGTTAAAATGCACCACGTTGGAATGAATGAATGAATGAATGAATTTAAAAAATGTACCACATCAGGCCAGGAACCAAACACTGCTCCCACCAGGCAAAGAGGGCTGGTCTGAAGGAGGAGGTGGCCATGACACAACTGCAGAACACTCCCAGCACACACTGGAGATACTCCCAGAAGTACCAGACCCTGGGGAACAGGAAATACTGCATGGCAGGGCACTATAGGACCTCTTCTTCAAAAGGCCATTACCGTCAAGAACAAATGTAGCTGGTTTTCCTAACAGAAAAACAGGCACAGAGACTTAGACAAGATGAGAAGACAGAGGAAACTGCCCCAAATTAAAGGACCATGCAACAGCCAGAGTTCTAAGGGACACAGATATAAGTAACCTGCCTGACAGAAAATTTAAAGCAATGATCATAAGGATACTCACCGAGTTTGAGAAAAGAGTAAAGAACACTGAGACCTTTGACACAGAGAAAAGGAATAACACAGAGTGAAATGAGAAACACATCTGATGGAATGAACAGGATGCAAGACGCAGAGGAAAGAATCAGTAATGTAGAAGACAGAGTAATGAAAAGTAATCAAGGTGAAAAAAAAAAAAGAATTATGCAAAACAAGAATAGACTTAGACAACTCAGCAACTCCATCAAATGTAGTAATGTTCAGATTATAGGAGTCTCAGAAGAAGGAGAGAGAGAAGAGAATTTACTTGAAGAAATAATAGCTGAGGAGCACCTGGGTGGCTCAGATGGTTAAGAATCCTACTCTTAAAAAAAAAAAAAAAAAAAAGATTCCTACTCTTAGTTTCAGCTCAGGTCATGGTCTCAGAGTCATGGGGTTAAGCCCCACATGGGACTCTGCACTCACTGTGGAGTCAGCTTGTCCTTCTCGCTACCCCCAGCACGCGCGCATGCTATCAAATAAATAATAAATAAATAAAATCTGATCAAAAAAAGAATAGCTGAACTTCCCTAATCTGGGAAAGAGATATCTAGATCTAGGAGGCAAAGAGAACCTCCAATAAAATCAACAAAAGCAGATCTACACCAAGACATATTGTAATTAGATGACAAATATAGTGATAAGGAAAAATATTAAAGGCCGTAATATAAACAAAAACAGTTATATGGAAAGGAAACCCCATAAAGCTGTCTGTGGAGTTCTCAGCAGAAACTTTCCAAGCCAGGGGAGTGGCATGATATATTCAAAGTGCTGAATGGGAAACACCTGCAGCCAAGAATACTCTTTCCAGCAAGGCTATCATTCAGAATAGAAGAGACAAAGAGTTTCCCAAACAAAACCTACAGGAGTTTGTGACCACTAAACTAGCCTAGTAGGTAATATTAAAAGGGACTCTTTGAGTGGAAAAGAAAGACCAAAAAATCACTGTATGGGGGTAGGAAACACACACACAGCAAAAATGAGTATTTCTGTAAAAAAATCAATGAACACATGAAATAAAAGGATGTAAAATATGACACCCTATACCTAAAACGTAGGGAAGACAGGAGAAAAGAATGGGTTCAAACCTAAATGATCATCAGCTTAATACAGACTGCTGTATGAGGAAGAGGTTATATACAAACCTAATAGTAACCACAAATCAAAAACCACTAACAAATATGCACAGCATGAAGAGAAAGAAATCCAAATATATCTCTAAAGAAAACCAAAAAACCATGAAAAAGACAAGAAAGGGTCAGAGGAAATCTTCAGAAACTAACAAAAAAACAAGTAATTAAATGGCAATAAATACATATCTATCAATAATGACACTGAATGTAAATGAACTAAATGCACCAATCAAAAGACACAGGGTGACAGAATGGATTAAAAAACAAGACTGTGTATATGCCATCTACGAAAGACTTATTTTAGACCTAAAAACACCTGTAGATTTAAGGGAGGGATGGAGAAACATTTATTCTGCAAATGGATGGCAAAAGAAACTGGAGTAGCAATATTTCAGAAAAATAGACTTTAAAAGAAAGCCTATAATAAGAGACAAAGAAGGACAATATAATAAAGGGGACAATCAAACAAGAAAATGTAACAACTGTAAATGTTTATGCACCTGCGGTGCCAGGGTGGCTCAGTCTGTTAAAAAAAAAAAAAAAGATAGTTGGACACTTAAGATTTTATTTATTTATGAGAAACAGAGAGAGAGAGAGAGAGAGAGAAGGAGGGAGGGAGGGGCAGAGATACAGGCAGAGGGAGAAGCACGCTCCATGCAGGGAGCCCGACATGGGACTCGATCCCAGATCTCCAGGATCACACCCCGGGCTGAAGGCGGTGCTAAACCACTGAGCCACCGGGGCTGCCCAAGTGTCCGACTATTGGTTTTGGCTCAGGTCATGGTCTCAGGGTCATGGGGTTGAGCCCCATGTTGGACTCCTTGCTCAGCTCAGAGCCTGCTTGAGATTTTCTGCCTCTCCCTTTCCTTTTGCCCCTCCCCTGCTTGCTCTCTCACTCTTTTAAATAAATAATAAAATCTTTTAAAAAATATTTATGCACCTAACACAGGAGCACCCAAATACATAAAACAGTTAATAACAAACATAAAGGAATAGACGATAATACAAAAATAGTAGGGGACTGTAATCTAACTTATATCAACAAACAGATTATCTAAACAGAAAGTCAACAAGGGAACAATGGCTTTGAATGTTACACTGGAACAGTATGACAACAGTGTCTCAACCCTTAAGAGATATATTTAGAACATTTCATCCTAATGCAGCAAAATACACATTCTTTTCACGTGCACATGGAATGTTCTCCAGAATAGATCACATATTAGACCACAAAACAAGCCTCAACAAATTTAAAAAGATCAAAGTCATACCACACATCTTTTTTGACCATAATGCTATGAAACTAGAAGTCAACCACAAGAAAAAGTCTGGAAAGAGCATAAATACATGGAGGTTACATAACATGCTATTAAACAATGAATGGGTCAACCAGGAAATACAACAAGAAATTTCAAAAGTACATGAAAATGGAAATATGATGATTTAAACCTCTGGGACATAGCAAAAGGAGTCCTAAGAGGGTAGTATCTAGCAATAGAGCCCCACTTCAGGAAGAAAAATCTCAAAAAGCCTAACCTTACACCTAAAGGAGCTAGAAAAATAACAAATGAAACTTGAAGCCAGCAGAAGGAAGGCAAAAATAAAGATTAGAGCAGAAATAAATGATACAAAAACTAAAAAAGATAACAGAACAGATCAGTGAGACCAGGAGCTGGTTCTTTGGGGGAAAAAAAACAAACAGTAAAATTGACAGATGTTTAGCCAGACTCTTCAAGAAAAAAAGAGAAAGGACTCAAATAAAATCACAAATGAGAGAGGAGAAATAAAAACCAACAGCACAGAAATATAAACAATTGCAATTTTATAATATAAAAAATATGCCAACAAACTGGACAACCTGGAAGAAATGGATAAATATATGACCTATCATAACAGAAACAGGAAGAAACACAAAATTTGAACAGACCAATAACCAGCAAAGAAACGGAATCAATAATAATAATAATAACTCCTAATAAACAGAAGTCCAGAACCAGATGGCTTCACAGGTAAATTCTACCAAACATTAGAGTCAATACCTTTTCTTCTCAAACTCTTCCAAAAATAAGAAAAGGAAGGAAAACTTCCAGATTTATTCTATGAGGCCAGCATTATCACCCTGATACCAAAATCAGATAAAGACGTAACAAAGAGAACTATCAGCCAATACCTCTGATAAGCACAGATGCAAAAATCCTCAACAAAATATTAGCAAACCAAATCCAAAAATACATTAAAAAAATCATTCACCATGATTAAGTGGGATTTATTCCTGGGTTGCAACAGTCATTCAATATTTGCAAATCAATGTGATGCATCACATCAGTAAGAGAAAGGATAAGAACTATATTATCATTTCAATAGATGGAGAAAAACCATTTAACAAAGTACGACATCCATTCATGATAAAACCCTCAACAAAACAGATTTAGAGGGAACATACCTTAATAAAGGCCTTATATGAAAAACCCACAGCTAACACATCTTCGCTGGGGAAAAATGGATCATTTCCCCTAAGTTCAAGAAAAGACAGGGATGTCCACTCTCAGCACTTTTATTCAACATAGAATCAGAAGTCCACAGCAATCAAAACAACAAAAAGAAGTAAAAGGCATCCAAATAGGTAAGAAAGAAGTGAAACATTCACTATGGATAGATGACATGATACTATATACAAAAAAATCAAAAGACTCTACCAAAAAACTGCTAGAACCGATAAATGAATTCAGCAAAGTCAGAAGAAGATACAAAATTATAGAAATCTGTTGCATTTCTATACACCAATAATGAAGAACCAAAAAGTGAAATTAAGAAATCAATCCCATTTAACAACTGCACCAAAATTAATAAGATACCTAGGAATAAACCTAACCAAAGAAAAGCCTGTACCCTAAAAACTATAAAACATTGATGAGAGATGACACAAAGAAATGGGCAGACATTCCATGCTCACAGATTGAAAGAACAAATATTGTTAAAATGCCCATGCTACCCAAAGCGATCTACACACTTAATGCAATCCCTATCAAAACACCACCAGCATTTTTCACAGAGCTGGAACAAGGAATCACAAAATTTGCATGGAACCATAAAAGACCGTGAGGAACCAAAGCAATCTTGAAAAAGAAAAGTGAAGCTGAAGGCATCACAATTCTGGACTTCACGTTATATTAAAAGCTATAGTCAGTAGATGGTATGGTACCGGCATAAAAACAAATATATGGATCAATGGAATAGAATGGAAAACCGAGAAATGAACCCACAATTATATGGTCAATTAATCTTTGACAAAGCAGTTAAGAATATCCAATGGGAAAAAGAGAGTCTTTTCAACAAACGGTGTTGACAAAAGTGGGCAGTTACATGCCAAAGAATGAAACAAGGCCTCTTTCTTACACCATACACAAAAATAAACTCAAAATACACTAAAGATTAAACGTGAGACCTGAAACCATAAAGACTGTTGAAGAGAAAACAGTGGCAGTAACTTCTTTTACATTGGCCATAGTAACATTTTCTAGATAGGTCTCCTGAGGCAAGGGAAACAAAAACAAAAATAAGCTACTGGGACTATATAGAAATAAAAAACTTCTGCATAATTAACCAAACTAAAATGCAACCTACTGAATGGGAGACAATATTTGCAAATGACTCATCTGAAGAGGGCTAGTATCCTAAATATATAAAGACTGATACAACTCAATACTCAAAAAACAAATAATCCAACCAAAAATGATCAGAAAACACGAACAGACATTTCTCCAAAGATGACAACCAGATGGCCAACAGACATATGAAAAGAGGCTCAACATCATTCATCATCAGGGGCATGCAAATCAAAACTACAATGAGATATCACCTTATACCTGTCAGAATGACTAGAACCAAAAACACAAGAAACAACAGGTGTAGGCAAGGATGTGAAGAAAATGGAACCCTCTTAAACTGGTGGTAGGAATGCAAACTGGTGCAGCCACTGTGGAAAGCAGTATTTAGGTTCCTTAGAAATTTAAAAACAGAATCACCCTGTGATCCAGTAATTCCACTACTGGGCATTCATCTAAAAAATATAAAAAACAGTAATTCAAAGGGATACATGCATCCATATGTTTACTGCAGTATTATTTACAATAGCCAACTGATGGAAGCAGCCCAAGTGTCCATCAATAGATGAATGGGCAAAGAATATGTGATACACACACACACACTGGAATATTACTCAGCCACGAAAAAGAACAAAATCTCACTACTTGCAACAACACAGATAGAGCCAAAGAGAATAATGCTAAGTGAAATAAGTCAGATAAAGGTAAATACCATATAATTTCACTCATAGGTGGAATTTAAGAAGCAAAACAAACCAGGAAAAAGAAAAAAAGAGGGGGAAAGACACAAACCAAGAAATAGACTCTTAACTATACAGAACTGATGGGTCACCAGAGAGGAGGTGGGTGGGGGTGAAATAGGTGATGGGGTGTAAGGAGGACACTTATCATGATGAGCACCGAGTAATGTATAGAATTACTGAATCACTACATTATATTTTTTTTTATTTTTATTTATTATTTATGATAGTCACAGAGAGAGAGAGAGAGAGAGAGAGGCAGAGACACAGGCAGAGGGAGAAGCAGGCTCCATGCACCGGGAGCCCGACGTGGGATTCGATCCTGGGTCTCCAGGATCGTGCCCTGGGCCAAAGGCAGGCGCCAAACCGCTGTGCCACCCAGGGATCCCTGAATCACTACATTATATACCTGAAACTAATATTAAAAAAAAAAAACATATTTTAAACACTAAGAATTGCCACATGTCAAAAAAAAAAAAAAAAGGCACATTATATCAACTATGTCAGATTCCTAAATGCCCAAACATATCTATTCATCCCTTCTTTCTTACTAAAAGGATACTGGTTTTGTTTGATATTGCAACATGCTCAGTTATAAGAGATTCTCTCCCTTTATCTATATGGTTGTTCGTAGTAGTTGCATGATCCTGTTCTAGCCAATGAGTTGTATTTAAAAAAAAAAAAAAAATCTGTGGAACTTTCTGGAAAGGTACTCTTTTACCAATACAAGAGGGAGAAGCTCAGCTGGCACACCCATCTTGCCCTTTGCCTTTCTCATCATTTCTGCTTAGAATTTGGACACAATGGCTAATGGTACAGCAACCATCTCCTGGTGGGACTGGAAATTAGAAGGGAGAATTCTCTGGGCAGTCACATCAACCTGGACAGGCTATCTCCAAATTGCTATCATGAGAAAAGAATAAAATCCTCAATTGATTAAGGCACTGTAGTTGAAGTCCTGTTATACGTGGACTGATGCAACCCCAATAAAATGATCAACACAATAAATAAAAAATATACACTAATGCTGATCAGTCAGTAAAACCTTTGGCAAGAGAGCTGGAAATGCTGCCTAAAGTTTCCTCCTTCCCACAAAAAGGTCTGAAGATCCCTGGCTTAGAACAATGCAAGCATTGAAGGACCAATAGCAAATTTACCAACACTTGGAACAGAAGAGCTCTGACAAGAGCACTATCTCTCTTTTTCTTTCTTTCTTTTCTTTTCTTTTTTTTTTTTAAGATTTACTTATTTTTTTATTCATGAGAGAAAGAGAGGGGCAGAGACACAGACAGAGGGAAAAGTAGGTTCCATGCAGGGAGCCAGATGTGGGACTCGATCCCAGTACCGCGGGATCACATGATGAGCCAAAGGCAGACGCTCAATCGCTGAGCCACCCCAGCGTCCCAAGAGCACTATCTCAAGCAGAAGAGAGATAAGGTGATGTCCATGAGAAAGGATATGAGGACCAAGCAGATACAAAATTCCAAGCAGAAAAGAAAACTTGCTGGGGAGCAGAGGAAATGACAGAGAAACCAGAAATGACAGCAAAGGAAAAGCATTTACTAAACAGGAGACTACAGAAAAATTTGAAGTTATTAATAAGTAATTGTAAACACAATTACACAAAACAGAAGTTCAAATTTTCTTAAAAATAAGTTGTTTAATCCTTAAAAAAAAACGTAAATCTTCAGAATCACGATTTAGCAACAACTATATTAATCTATGCATTAATTCAAAAGGAAAACCACCAGAAATCATACCTTAACAGTAGTATTTGATTTCATACCACATCGGTAGGTCCTCGCTATATGTGGAGTAAGATGGATCTCCTTGGTAAGCTGTCTCCATTTTCTACACTCAGGTTTTGTACACTGAACCTGGATGGAAAGCAATAGGTCAAGGTCAGTGAGTTGGCTAATCTTGCACTAGCATGCCTATCCTCCACCACTCACTCTGCCATATTCTCCACATGATGACCAACCCTTTTTGCACTACGCACTTTTTTCTTCCCCTCTGCATCACCACCACCCATATAATCCACTTTTATACCATCAGGGTAATGACTTCCAATTCAATACTAGCTCAGGCACCAGGAAAGTACAAAGGGGACCTAAGTTACTGTTGCCAGAAAGGCTTTCCAGCTCTAACCTAAGGAAATTACCAGTTAAATTTAGTCAAAAAGTATGCACATTTAATGAATGTGGTATCCTGAACTGGATCCTGGAACAATAAGGAGGACATTAGTGAAAAAACTGACGAAATCCAAATAAAGTCTGTAGTTATTAGTACTGTACTAATGTTAATTTCTGAGCTTTACATCATGGTTGTTAGATGGTAATATTAGGAGAAACTGGATGAAGGCTATATGGGAATTCTCTGTTACTATCCTTTTAATTTTTCTGTGAATTTAAGATTATTCCAAAATATAAGGTTTATTTTTTTATTTTTTTGTTTTTTTATTTATTATTATTATTACTTTTTAAAGATTTTATTTTTTCCTGAGAGACCCAGAGAGAGAGAGAGAGAGAGAGAGAGAGAGGGAGAGAGGCAGAGACACAGTCAGAGGGAGAAGCAGGCTCCATGTAGGGAGCCTGACGTGGGACTCGATCCTGGGTCTCCAGGATCACGCCCTGGGCTGAAGGCGGCACTAAACTGCTGAGCCACCCGGGATGCCCTAAGGTTTATTTTTTTAAGTGTGCAGATATACATATGGAAAGAATAAAGTTGGACCCCTACTTCACATACATACAAAAATTAACTCAAAATGAGGGCACCTGGGTGGCTCATTCGGTTAAGCATCTGACTCTTGCCTTCAGCTAAGGTCATGATCTCATGGGTCATGAATCAACCCCCGTGTTAGGCTCTGCACTCAGTTCGTAGTCTGCTTGTGATTCTCTCCCCCTCTCCCTCTGCTCCTCCTCCTGCTCATGTGCACTCTCTCTCTTTCAAATAAATCTTTTAAAAAATTAACTCAAAATGGATCAAACATCTAAATGAAGAGCTGAAGTGATAAAACTCTTAGGAAAAACATAGAAGTCAATCTTCAGGACCTCAGATTTGGCAGTGGATTCTTGAATATAACACCATAAGCATAAGCAACAAAAGACAAAAATGGATCAACTGCACTTTAAAAATTTTTGCACATCAAAAGACACTATCAAGAAGTGAAAAAGCAACCTATATGAGAAAATATTCACAAGTCATATATTATAAAGGTTTAGGACCCAGAATACATAAAAAACTCTTACAACTCAACAACAAAAGATAGCCCTAATTTTAAAATGGGTTGTTTAAAAAAGATGCCTTTTATTTATTTTTCTTGTCTGATTACTGCATAAAGAAGTAAAAGGCATCTAAATTGGTAAGAAGCAAAACTGTCACTATTGGCAGATGACATGATTCTATATACAGAAAGCTCTAAAGACTCCATCAAAAAACTTTTAGAATAAATGAAATCAGGAAAGTTGCAGAATATTATGTTAACATATAGAAATCAGTGTTTCTATGCACTAAAAATAAAGTACCAGAAATAGAAATTAAGAAAACAATCCCATTTTCAATTGTACCAAAAAGGATAAAAATACCTAGGAATAAACTTAACCAAGGAAATGAATGACCTGTACTTGAAAACTACAAGACGTTAACGAAAGAAACTGAAGATGACACAATGGAATGATAAACGATGCTCATGGATTGAAAGAAGTAGTATTGTTAAAATATCCAAAATATCCATATCCTAAACAATCTACAGATTTAAAGTAATCTCTATCAAAACACCAATAGCATTTTTTATAGAACTAAAACAAATAGTCCTGAAATTTGTATGGAACTACAAAAGACCTCAAATAGTCAAAATAATCTTGAGAAGGAACAAAACTGGAGGGCAGCCCGGGTGGCTCAGCAGTTTAGCGCCACCTTCAGCCCGGGGCATGATCCTGGAAATCTGGGATCAGGTCCCACGTTGGGCTCCCTGCATGGAGCCTGCTTCTCCCTCTGCCTGTGTCTCTGCCTCTCTCTGTCTCTTGTGAAGAAATAAATAAAATCTTTTAAAAAAGAAAAAAACCAAAAAAACAAAACTGGAGCTACCAAAATCCTGTAGTAATCCAAATACTATGGTACGAGCACAAGAGCCCAGAAATAAACCCATGCTTATATGATCAATGAATCTACAATAGAGAGGAATAGAATACAATGGAGGAAAGGCAGTCTCTGTGCTGAGAAAACTGAACAGCCATATACCAAAGAATGAAACTGTACCACTTTCTTACATCATACACAAAAATAAACTCAAAATGGATTAAACATCTAAATGTGAGGCCTGAAACCATAAAATTTCCAAAAGGAACCACAGGCAGTTAAGTTCCTGGACATTGGCCTTAGCAACATATTTATGGATGTGTCTCCTAAGGCAAGGGAAACAAAAGCCAAAATAAACCATTGGGATTACATCAAAATAAAAAGCTTTTGCACAGTGAAGAAACCATCAACAAAACCCAAAGACAACCCCCAGTGAACAGAAGATATTTGCAAATGAGATATCCAATAAAGAGTTAATATCCAAACTATACAAAGAACTTCAAAAAAAAAAAAAAAAGAACTTCAACAACTCAACCCCAAGAACAAATAACCTGATTAAAAACGGGCAAAGGACCTGAATAGACATTTTCCCAAAGACAACATATGGTTGGCCAACAGACACATGAAAGGATGCTCAACATCACTCATTATCAGGGAAATGCACATCAAAACCACAATATGATATCACCTTACACCTGTCAGAATGGCTAGTATTAAAAAGACAAGAAATAAGTGTTGCTGAGAATATGGAGGAAAGGGAACGCTTGTGGATTGTTGTAAGAACATAAACTGGTACACTGTGGAAAACATACAGTTTCCTCAAAAAAATAAACAGAATACAGTATGATCCAGTAATTCCACTACTGGGCATTTACCCAGAGAAAACAAAACACTGATTTGAAAAGATATATGCCCTCTATGTTTATTGCAGGATTGTGTAAAATAGCCAAGATATGAAAGCAGCCCAAGTGTCCAATGTTAGATGAATGGATAAAGAAGTGGTGTATATCTACACAACAGAATATAACACAAACATAGAAAAGAATGAGATTTTGCTACTTGTAACAACAGGGGTGAACTTAGAGAAAGCTGTATTAAGTAAGTCAGAGAAAGATAAATGCCATATTATTTTGCTTTTATGTGGAACCTAAAAAATAAATGAACAAACAAAAATATGAAGAGACTCTTATATACAGAGAACAAACTGGTGGTTGCTGGAGAGGAGATGGGTAGAGTGATGGGTTAAACTAGGTGAAGGCACCTAAGAGATACAAACTTCTAGTTATAAATTAGTCACAGAAATGAAATGTACAGCACAGGGAATATAATCAATAATTTTTTTAAATGGGCAAACGACTGGCACAGATATTTCGCCAAAGATGATAAACAAATGACCAATAAGCACACTAAAAATGCATTAATCATTATGAAAATGCAAGTCAAAAAACACAATGAGACACACCCACTTAGGGGAATCTAACATTCGTGCCCACTACAATAGCTAGAATCAAAATAATGGAAAACAAGAGTTGGTGAGGATGTGGCAAAATTTGAACGCTCACACAGTGCTGTTGGGAATGAAGACCATGCAGCAATTTGCTACGGAAAAGAGTCTTGCAGTCCCTCAAAGAGCTACTCTATGACCCAGTAATTTTATTCCTAGGTATATACCAAACACAACTGAAAACAGGTATTCTCATATTCATGCACAAATGTCCAGAGCAGCAACTATCTGCAATAACTAAAAAGTGAAAACAACCAAAATGTCCATTAACTGATGAATGGATAAATTCTGACCAATCCATACATACAATGGAAAGGAATGAATTACAACATAGACGAACCTCAAAAACATAATGCTATGTGAAAGCAGTCAGTCATGAAAGGTCACATACTGCATGATTCCTTTATATAAAACATCCAAAATAGGTACTCCACAAAAACAAAGATCAGTGGTTGCCAGGGGCTGGGGGAGGAGGAATGGAAAGTGACTATTCAATGGGCACAGGTTTCAATGGGCACAGGTTTCCTCTGTGAATAACGAAATGCCTTGAAATTAGCATTTGGTTGCACAATACTATCAACGTACTAAGTGCTACTAACTCATGCACCCTAAAATAGTTAATTTGGGGGCATCTGACTAGCTCAGGGGAAGAGCATGTGACTCAATCTTGAGGTCATGAGCTCAAGTCCCATGTTGGGTGGAGAGTACCTATATAAATAAAACTTAAAAAAATAAAAATAGGGATCCCTGGGTGGCGCAGTGGTTTAGGGCCTGCCTTTGGCCCAGGGCGCAATCCTGGAGACCGGGAATCCAATCCCACGTCGGGCTCCCGGTGCATGGAGCCTGCTTCTCCCTCCGCCTCTGTCTCTGCCTCTGTCTCTCTCTCTGTGACTATCATAAATAAAAATAAATACATAAATAAACAAACAAATAAATAAATAAAATAAAAAATAAAAAAAAATAAAAATAGTTGGGGCGCCTGGGTGGTTCAGTGGTTGAGCATCTGCCTTTGGATCGGGGCTTGAACCCGGAGTTCCAGGATCAAGTCCTACATCGGGGTCCCTGTAGGGAGCCTGTTTCTCCCTCTGCCTGTGTCTCTGTCTCTTTCTCTCATGAATAAATAAATAAATAAAAATAAAAATAGTTAATTTGGGGTGCCTAGGTGGCTCAGATGATTAAGCATCTGCCTTCAGCTCAGATCACGACCTTAGGATCCTGGGATCAAGCCTTGCACTGGGCTCTCTGATCACCAGGGAGTCTGCTTCTCCCTCTCCCTCTGTTCTCTCTCTCTCTTTCAAATAAATAAATAAAATCTTTAAAAAAATAGTTAATTTGGTTATGTGAACTTTGCATCAATAAAAAAATTTTAAGTGTCCAAGAGCTCCAAATTACCTGTAATATTTTTAAAATCAGCAAATTGCTTATTAAATGATGGCATATTTATCTAATATATACAACCACTAAAATATATTTTCCAAGAACAGCTACATAGAAAATTAAATCGATAAACTAAAAGCTACAAAAAAATTATATACAAAGCATAATTTTTATCCTAAATAAGATCTGTAAGCATCTTCTTTGTACTATGTGAATTATGAAAGTTTTCAACAGAAATAAAATATGTGATGTTTTAACAAATCCAGAAAGAAGAATGAGTGTAATAACAGATTTCCTAACACCAGTAATTTTCACCCATTCCAGCCATTCATTCAACATGTTTTTCTAGGACAATACAGCGTTTCCTTTTTTACCCAGTAGGGGAGCTGCTGATCTGCCATGAAAGCTTTGGGACTAGGTTCGGTTTTCCCATTGCTAGTCCATATTTTTTTCCAGGTAGTATATTTGTCATATCCATCCTTGTGGCTGAAAAAGAATAAAAATAAATTGATCAATCTAGAAGCTCAGCAGGTTTTCAAAACAGGAGGCAGATTAGTAAGTCTTTTCTAAAGGACTTAAGAAGCCATATCAAAAGGAGAGGGGAAGTTATCTGGGCACCCAACAAACAGGTGGTCAGGAAGGGTGCCTTCCTTCTAGTTCACCATAGAAAACTGTTAACCGACAGGGATGGCTACCTCTCTGTCCAGTGCTCCATGGCTGTAAGCATCCTCCCCCAAATCTCTGCATTCCTGCCCCACGCACTGCCACAGAAGAGGAAAGCAATGCCTAGATTTTTTAGAATCTGCAGACTACAAAGAGTTCCTGTCTCACAGCTAGTACTTTCTGAGCCGTAAGCGTGCACACATGTAGCACGCACACACCCAACTGCTGCATCAAAGTTCTGGCACAGCTGTAGTTGGCATAGGCATGGGTGGAAAGCTAGAATAATTTGGTCAGCCCAGGAGCTCTGTCTTAATTGTCTGACCCCTTCTGCGGCCCCCCGCCACTGTCCCCTCCACCATGGAAACCTCAAACAATTGGTGAACAAACCTTCTGTAGTAATGGTCAAAGCATTCATTACAGAAATGCTCCCCACAGGAGAGGTGATACCATCGGGATGTGTAGCCATTCTTGGCACATCTGAAAATAGCAAAAAACATGTGGATTTGGTAATGAATAAGCATTTCCTTGTGCTTTTTAAAAAACAGGTATTAAGCACATCCTATGAGCCCATCCTGTACTATCTCCACATAGAATCCTAACAACCAAGAGTTGATGACAGGGGGAACTAAAAGGATGTTTGATCTCTAATAATACCTGGTAGACACAGGGACTTAAAGACCCCTGGTACTTAGCTGGCTACACACCAGAAGGGCCCAGGGCTTAGAAGTTTTTATCAAGACTCCCCGCAGCAAGGACAGGGTTTCATGACATGAAACAATGAATGTCGCTGTGCTTGCTGCAAGCGGCATGTGCAGGAAGAGACAAGTGCAGTCTCTAGCAATAACATATGGCTCAATATTGAATAGCCAGCCGGAATCGGACCGTCAAGCACGCTCTCTGGCAAACAGAACCTGTCAGCCAGCCAATAATGTAGCCAAAGACTGAAATATAACTCCACTGTGAACACTAACACCACCACCTCTGTGATGAAAAAATAAAAATGGGATTTGTTTTCTAGGCTTTATTGGCTCAAAACCTTAACTGAAGAGTTTGCTCGGGACGTAAAAGGCCATGCTTGGGTCATCCCAATAAAAATGACAACAGCGCAGGCAGCTTCACGGTTTCGGGGAGACCCCCCCTAGGGCTACTGGAAGAGGAGGTATGTTGTCTGAGGGGTAGAAGCAGCACAGGAAAAGTGAACGCACGCTGGTCCCCATGGGGAGTTCAGGGTCTTCTCTACTGTGTGCCCAGCCCTCACCCCATCACACCCTCAACCCCAGGAGAGGTACAGCCCCAGTGGGCGGGATGTGAGGACACCGATGGGCTGCCACATAGAGCTGCCACGACTCGGTCTCATGGGGGAAGCAGACAGTGTGTGGTGTGCACGAAATGCTCGTGTAGCGTCTCTATTCTTAGAGGACTTACAGTATCTCTATCTTTAGGGAAACCATCTTGGAGGATGATGCTCCCACCAAGAATGCTCTCCCAGGGAGGCCAAGAGACATGCCTTCCGCACAGACCTTTCCGAAGCGCTTGCAAAGCACACAGGACACGCGACTGTGCAGCCTGACTTCTCGCATCTCCTGTACTTCTTCTCAGACCCGCCATCCTCGTCGTCGTCTGTTGTCTCTGTTGCTTTTTTCTTCGCCTGAGGAAGAACCAGCCGAGGTCATGATTCCCCCAGAACAGCCAAGGGTGAAGGAGGTGGAAGGTTCACGACCAAAATAACTTTCACGTTGTGAAAATCAATGACACCCTGCCAGTAGGTGAGGGGCTGACAGTACAGCAAGTGCTGGAAGACCGCAGCCTGCAAATGACTTGCTGGAAACACAGAAGTAGCACTTGTCTCCGAAGACAGAACTAAAACGCTTGTGAGCCCCTCTCAGGAAAAAGCTGTACTGTTCAAAACAAAAGCCACTCTCAAATTGAGATTTTCTTCTTTTTTTTTAAGACTTTATTCATTTATTTATGAGAGACAGAGAGAGAGGCAGAGACACAGGCAGAGGGAGAAGTAGGCTCCCTGCAAGGAGCCCTGTGGGACTCGATCCCAGGACCACGCCCTGGGCTAAAGGCAGGCACTAAACCACTAGCCACCCAGGTGTCTCGAGACTTTTTTGTGTAATTAGAGCAGTGATATCCTCTCAGTACGGCAGATTTTTAAAAACAGAATATGTATTTTTTAAGCTTATATATGTATTTAAGTCATCTCTACACCTGACATGGGGCTCAACCTCACAACCCCAACATCAGGAGTGGCACAGTCTCCCAACTAAGCCAGGTATCACCCAAAGTTGAATAATTTTTAAAAAGACTTGGCATTCAATACCTTTCTTTAAAAAAAAAAAAATGCCCTAGAAAAGAAATGGCAGCAAGTAACCTGCCAACGGCACCCAACCGGCTACAAGCTCAAGTCCAAATTCCTATCAATGACACCAAGCCAAGCATGATCTGGCCTCAGCTCATATCCTGGAAGCAACCACACAGCTGTGATTCTCTGAACAGCTCATGCTGATTCACACTCTATGCCTTTGTCTTTGCGGTTCCCTCTGCCAGATGTACTTTTTTCTACATTCTATCACTTTATCACACTGTGCTGCAATTGTTCCAAGGGGAATTTCTCCACTAGGCCAGAAGTTCCTTGAGGATTGGAAGTATACCTTCTCATCTCTAATACTTCAGCCCCAATCATAATAATTTCATGTATTCAAAACAGGTGCATTGGGGGGCATAGGGCTGGCTCAGTCAGTAAAGCATACAACTCCCGATCTCAGGATTTTAAGTTCAAGCCCCATGTGGGGTGTAGAGATTAAAAATTTAAAAACTTGGGGCACCTGGGTGGCTCAGTGGGCTAAGCATCAGACTCTTGATTTCCACTCAGGTCATGATCTCAAAGTGGTGAGATCAAGCCCAGTATCGGAGGGACTCCACACTAGGGTACAGGGGCTGCTTAGGATTCTCTTTCTTGCTCTCCTCTCCCTCTGGCCTCCCCCCACCCTCCAACCTCTGCTTGCTGTCTCTCTCTTAAAAAACAAAAATAAAAACCCCAACAGGTGCATTAATGAACAAATGATTAATACCTGCCTACCGGAGCTCCTCAAAGGCAGGCTATCTGGAGAATGATCAAAAGATGCTTTTTTCTTTGTCCTCCTCCGTGGTGTTGCCATTGTTTCAGAAAACCTAAAAAAAAAAAAATTAAAAAAAATTAAATAAGTAAACAGTAATACTTTCAACACTCTGGAGCAAAATGATTACGTAGTTCACTAGGCAAGAGCATATGCAGTTAGACTGCCCTATTGTGAAGCCACTGGTTGCAAGCCACTTAATCTATGACTGAGCCTCAGTGTTGCTGTATATAAAATGAGCACAGCAAGTATGTACCACAGCAGTGGTATGAGAAGATAATCTATTTAAAGCCCGAGACCT
This sequence comes from Canis lupus baileyi, assembly GCF_048164855.1. Classification (NCBI taxonomy): domain Eukaryota; kingdom Metazoa; phylum Chordata; class Mammalia; order Carnivora; family Canidae; genus Canis; species Canis lupus. The sequence continues at coordinate 9,578,660 of NC_132874.1, forward strand.
GGCATATTATAAGTACTTAATAAATGCTGTCCTTTAGAATACGCATTTAAAAATATAAAAATAAGGAATACCACCACACAGATGACCAGTAAACCAATTATACTGCTGTTTATAAGATTCAATGAGTAAAAAACACCTAATCTTTGTTCCGTTCCTCTATCATCTTAGAAGCTTCTGAATTTTGATCCTACTATTCTTTACAAAGAAAACTCATTTGTTCCCTCTCAGTAAAATCTCAGGCACATTGTCCAGTCACTACTGAGTTTAGGAATCTGGGTTAGTCACTGGTATCGCCTACCAGAAAATTTTATGAGCTCTCAAACTAGTGTAATAGCAGCGCAGTTAAACAAACATTAAGAACCAAAATTTAAGAAAAGGACCAAAATCTATAAGAAAAATAATGCATAGTAACCATGAAAGTTTAAGAGTCATAAAATTAGTATTTTCAGTTAAATAAGGAATAAAAAGGCTTACCATAAGAACACAATAACATACAGATTTTATAATCATCACACAATTCTTTCCCTGATCTGTTGAATTTACTACACATACCCACACATTCACACTCTAAATGATAGCATGAAAAATAAATAGAACATACCTATGAGTAAGGAATTTGAAAGTGCAAAAGTATAATGATACAAATTTCACAAATATAATCTTCATTTTGGAGAAAAGCCTTGTAATCCTGTTTCGTATCTGTGAGTTGTACTAACATTCATAAGAGCATTTTCACGGATTATTAACATCATGTGAAAACTTGGTTCACCACCTACACCAACTTTGAATAATCTTGACATTGGTGATAAAGAGGACATTCCTCTGACTCAGTCTCCATTTTCTCAAAACCACTATGTCAGTTATGAACGCATAAACCCTATACATATTCTGAAATGCATTACAGTTATGCATTAAATAAGTTGCTTTTGATTCTATACTGCTCATTATACTGCTGGATAAAACACTAATACTGTGAATAAAACTACTGTGTACCTATAATTCTTATACCCAAAGGCTTTCTAGATCACATTTATATTTTCAAAAGGCTGTCTGATCTAAAAAATTTCTTTATATGATACATATACCTCACAAGATTCATAAAATGACTCACAAAGCACATATAAATATATATATATATAGTGTATGCAAATGTATATGTAAGGATTGCAGCAAAAATATTTGAGTCTAATGTGGGATTCAGGAACATAAATATAATCAGCCAAATATAAGTTTCATGCAACATTTAGCCCTGTCACCTAGGAATACTGGCAGCTCAAAAGAAAGCATAGTTTCTGGAAATTTCAACAAACATTTTAATCCAACTGTGGACTGGAAAATATGTATTTAATTGCAATGAAGAATTATACAACTCCAGAAATGGTTAAGAGGAAAGGAAAACATTAATTATAAAAGCCATTGTTAGGTCTGTGTTGTCTAGGAAAAATATAAATATAAAAAAATACTTTTAGCATTAGTATACTTTTACCTTTAATTATATAATTAACAGTGATATTCCCTCATCATTTTCTGACACTAATTTCTGTATTTTCACTGTTGCTGGGTTTTGGGGGCTGAAGATGAAGGGAAAATTTTTTAAGTTGGAAGGACTACAACTTTTGTGCTTTTCAATATAATCTTAGAAATACTGATCACAGGAGCTAACAAATGAGTATACTAAAGGTGCTCTCACCTGGTTCTTCAAAGTGATAAACACACCTAACTAAATATAATCAATGTGTTTCATATTCAATATAGTTATGTAAGCATATATCTTCCTAATTTTAAACTTATAGCTTTGGTTTTCTTCTAACGTGACCAAAGGAAGAAAAAAAGTGAGGTTCTGGTCCGGGGAGGTGGGGGGGGGGCCACAAATATACATCTGGATATATCCATGTCTAGATTTCTATTTTAATAATTCTGAAGGCTTTTTTCCTGAAGTATGCCTACTAAACAATATTTTTTCAAAAACCACAGAATTCACCAAAAAAGGAACCCAAAAGGCTTCAGACTGGAATAAAAATTTACAGTGGCACCGGCATAATTTCTAAACATAAGGACAAACTAACAGACACTTCTTCCGAGACAACACAAACCAGAACTTCCCTCTGGGCCACTTATTAAAATACAGCAGGACTAGCACCTTTTTTTTTTTTTTTTTTTTTTTGCACCTACATTAAATCAAATTTTCCGAGCCAGGTCCACTGCCTGCATGCTTTACTGAGTACTTTCTCTGCCTGAAAGGCAATTATTGATAGTCGTATTCTCCTATACCTCCTGAAGAAACCTCTCTTGCCCCTTCTTCCACTACAATAGAGTTTTTAAAAAGGGTGGGGGGGTGCACCTGGGTGGCTCAGTAGTTGGGCTCTGCCTTTGACTCGGGTCGTGATCCAGGGATCCTGGGATCCAGTCCCACATCAGGCTCCCTGGGAGCCTGCTTTTCCCTCTGCCTATGTTTCCGCCCCTGTCTCTGGGTGTCTCATGAACAAATAAAATGTAAAAGTAGTAATAATAAACAAACAAAATGCAGGAGGCCTGAGTCTTGCGTGCACCTGGAGAGTGCCCAGCTCCCCAAGTGGAGGGTCCGCACTCTCCGGCACCGCACCCCCGGGAAGGCTGGGCCTCCCTCCGGCTGGATTCCACATTACGGAACCCTCACTTGCTACAGCTGGGCCTGCCTCTCTTCCTTCCTCTTTCACCTGCCAGCTGCCGGGCTGTGGACTAACAGCTACGGCGATCGGGCCGCCCCGTCCGGGTGCTCAGGCCCGGAGGAGTTACCCCAGCAACCTGGCAAAGCCGCTCGCGTCCGCACGCGTGGTGGCTGCGCCCGAGGGTTACGACCGCACCTGGGGGCTGTGCGCGCGAGCACACCCGGGAGCCCCCCGCCCCCGCCGCCGCCCCCGCCCCCCGGTCTGCGGCTCCCGCGGCCAGCGGGCACTCCCCAGGTGACAGGGCGCTGACAGTCCCCCGGGGGGAGGGAGCCCCAACGTCCGCGGCGCCAGCTGCAGCCGCCTCGCTCCCCGAGGAGCCTCCCCGTCTCCTCTCCCGAGTCCGCGAAGCAGCAGCCTCCGGGGCTCACCTTCGCGCCGGAGGGGTGCACGGAGTCGCGGGGAGAAGGCGCCGCTGCACAGAAAGGAAGCACGGCGGGGGCTAGCGAGGACCCCCCACCCCGCGGCCAGCCGGGGAACCCCGCCGCTGCACCGCGCCAGCCCGGGAATCCCCCCCGCCCCCCGCCTCGGACCCGCAGCCCCTGCCCAAGCCGCGGAGAGCGGAGAGCGGGGGGCGGGGGCAGCCCGTCGTGCGCCCGTCCGCCTCCCACCCCGGGCGAGGGGCGCTGCGCGCGGGGCGGCGGGCAGAGGCGCAGCCGGCACCGCAGCCCAGCCGCTTTGTGCCGAGCTGTCACCCGAAAGCCGCCGCCGCCCCCGCGCCCGCCCCCGCAGCCGCGTGCGCCGCACCTGGGAGCGCGGGCGGGACGCTGCGCGCCGCCCCGGGCCGCCGGCGCCTCCGGGCAGCCGCGCGCCGCGCGCACAGGACAGCAGGATCCGCGCCGCGAGCCGCAGCCCCCGCTCGGCCGCCGCCGCCGCCGCCGCCGCCGCTTCCGCCCCTGTCACGGCGTGACCCGGGGTGGGAGGAGCCGGCGAGCCCGGGGAGGGGTAGGGTCCCCGCCTTCGCCTCCGCCGCGGCGCTCGCCCCGCCCTGGCCATTTCCGCCGCTGCGCCAGCCGGGGCGCCGGGGCGGGGGCGGGGCCTGTGCGCCGGGGGCGGGGCCGGGGGCGGGGCCTGTGCGCGGGGGGCGGGGCCTGTGCGCGGGGGCGGGGCCGGAGACGGCGGCGGCGGCCTGCAAGCTGCGAGCTGCAGGCTGCAGGCTGCGGGCCGCGCACGAGGTAGGCTGCCCCGGGCGCGCGGAGGGTGCGGGACACACCGCGCCGCTTGCTGCGATCCGAGTCCCGGCTGGGGCATCCTCACGAGCGTGGGCAGCCCGGCCATCCGCGCCCTGAAACGCGGTTCGGGAAGCCGCGTGGGGGACCTGGGAATCACGAGGTCGGGCAATGAATGACCTCTCTGAGTCCACGATTTAAAATGCTCCCCCCCCCTCCCAAAAAACACTGCTGTGTCTTAGTGGTTTTGAAGGAAAGAGAAGAACTTGCCAAATAGTGAGTGATGTCCTGGGGACGAGAGTGGGGGCGGGGAGGGGGAACTGGGGTGCTGTAAATATTCTGTCTTGCTGCAAAGTTGTGAAACAGATGTATGCAAATCTGAAAATTCACTGAGCCATGCTCTTAAAAGGAGGTGGGGGTTGGGAACGGGGGTGCTGTAAACAGTCTGCCTTACTGCAAGGTTATTAAAGTGGATGCCTATCTAAAAATCCACTGGAACCGTGCTCTTAAAATGTATGCACTTTACAGAAGTTATTTTTCAATTTAACATTTAAAAATAAATGTAAAGCAGAAACATGTTTTTGTTTTTGTTTTTTAAAGGGGAGGGAGGAAACCAGACTTGAGAGTTCGTCCAAAGAGTACTTTGGGGGCCAGACTAGTGCATCCGCTGTTTCCGTGTGCCGGTAGGAACAACTGTGAACTTTGCCTTTCTTTTCTTGTTTTTATTTTTATTTTTTTTTACATTTTTTAAATTGAAATTCAATTTGCCAATGTACAGTATAACATCCAGTGCTCGTCACATCAAGTGCCCTCCTTGGTGCCCGTCTCCCTGTTACCCCATCCTCCCCCACCTCCCTGTCCGTTTTTTTCCCAGAGTTAGGAGTCTCTCATGGCTTGTCTCCCTCTCTAATTTTTCCCACTCAGTTCCCCTTCTTTGCCTTTCTTGATTCTTATAAAAATTTGCACTTTTATCTTGTTATAGAAAATTCTTATTTCGAAAAGCGCATGTGCAAGTACACGTTGAGATGCTATTAGAGCAGCTAAGAAGTGGTTAAGTTACAGATGTGATGTTGACTTAGATTTCAAGTTTGTGTGCAAGGGATAGAAGTGTGCAATTCCAGATTGCGCTGGCTCTATGGTGAAATTATGCTTGCCTTTTGTTTTAAGTAGAGAACTGCTTTATGAAGGCTCAAGCTCAGGTTCCGAGGTTTCTGGCTGAAAATGTAGATGGGAAAACTGTAACTCTCTTTTGCTTTTCTGTACCCAATATAATCAGGTACTTTGTTTGACCTCTCAGAAATTTTACTCTCTCAAGTTGTAGGGTATATTCAGAGTCACCTCCTGACATCAACAGGACCTTGCAAAAGTGTTTGTTAACAAATGTTTTTTGAGAAGTGAATTTATGTTCCCAATTCCAGGGGCGGAGGAGTGCCTTCTCCTTAAATCTTAAGCACACTGGAACCAAATTTTTCAATAAAGGGAACGTTTCCTGAAATACTTGCTTTTTTGTGATGTTTGCTATTCTCATTGACAAATCATTAAATTAGAGCCGCCAATGATAGCAGGCTATAGTATAATCCAAATTCAATTAGTTTCACTGATTCAAATTAAACTCAATTAGAATTAATCAAGTTATATGGTCCTTAGTATTACAAAGTTCACATTGAAAGGGCAGATGTTTTCCTCATATCTGCAGATGGATTTGAGGTTATGTTTAGGTGTTCTTTTTTTTTCTCTCTCAGTTCCTTTGTGTTCATTTTCCCATGCAAAAAAGAAACTACAAGAAAATTATTTGAGGGGGAACTTGGGTGGCTCAGTGGTTGAGAGTCTGCCTTTGGCTCAGGTCATTGTCCTGGGGTCCCGGGATCCAGTCCCGCATCCCGCTCCCTGCATGGAGCCTGCTTCTCCCTCTGCCTATGTGTGTGCCTCTCTGTCTGTGTCTGTCATGAATAAATAAATAAAACCTCAAAAAAAAAAAAAAAAAGACTAGGAGCAAAGGGAAGTCTTGAGAGAAAAACATTGGCCTTATGGAAAATATTAGGATCAGAATGTCTTTGAACTTAAGCAATATCTCTGGGAACTAGAAGACAATGGAATGACTTTTTCAAAATTGTGAGAAAAAGTAACTTTTCAGGTGGCTTTTCTGTGGATGTTGAAATATTTTAAAATTCAAGTGAGAATTCTAACCAAGAATTCTATGATCAGCAAAACTGCACAAAAACCTTTTCTCCTATGCACCCTTTCTTAGAAACCCGTTGGAGGTTGTGCGTCACCAGTTTAAGGACAGTAAGCAACAAAACAAAAAAAAGGAGGAAAATATAGGATAAAAGAAATAGGAGATTCATCAAAAGAGAAAGAAATCTTCAGGATGATGATCAAGAAAGACGCCACAATGCTAGCTATGTAGTGGGAGTGGAGAGCATCCAGGTCAGGAGTCTCCAGAGTCTTCTCCAAGATGGTGATATTGGTAGAATAACTGATAACTGAAGAGATTGAGAGTGTATTGATAGGATATTGGGACAATTGTGGAGCATTGAGTTGAATTGGTAACAAGGACATAGGAATTTTATAAATGAAAAGTCAAGGGGCACCTGGGTGGCTCAGTGGTTGGGCGTCTGCCTTTGGCTCAGGTTGTGATCCTGGAGTCCTGGGATCCAGTCCCACATGGGGCTCCCCACAGGGAGCCTGCTTCTCCCCTCTGCCTGTGTCTCTGCTTCTCTCTGTCTCTCATGAATGAATAGATAAAATCTTAAAAAAAAAAAAAAAAAGCAAGACAGTCATTAACAGCAGAATAAAAAAGTACAAAAAAGGAAGAGTAATCATACAGTATTATGTGGTTTAGCTGTGAATGGTATTTACCTGGTCATCATAACATGTACCCCAAATATTTAATGAACCATAGACTATATCTGGGGGGGGGGCACCTGGCTGGCTCTGTTGGAGGAGCATGCAACTCTTGATCTTGGGGCTGAGAGTTCGAGCCTCACGTAGGATATAGAACTTACTTAAATACGTAAATCAATGAACTTTAAAAATAAATAGGCTGTGTCTATATTGAAAGGATGGGGAAAATGAAAAGGTGGTGTGTGTGCTGGGAAGTTGAAGGAGAGCGAAGCAGGTATCTTCTCTCCATGCTACCTGGAAATGAAAAATGAAGAAGATAGAAAATAAGCATGCTATTTTGAGATACAGAGTTAGATTTCAAGACTCAGCTAAAAGAGTTCAAGATGGTTGCCTTTCTCATTGGGGGTGCAGACTGCTATCTGAAACTCTTTAAATTATATGCATTATAATGGAGAAAAAATAAGTAAGCAGTGAAATGTTAAAAATTCAAGTGAGATGCTAGAAAAAATTCTAAGTTTACAAAAAAAATTTTTTTTTTGTCCTCTCCTTTTTTAAAGCTTAAGCTCTTTGTACTCGAACATTAAGGTATAATTCTGTTTATTTAAAGATCCTTCCTAACATGTAATATGAGGTATGCCTCTACCATCAGACTCCCTGAAAAGTAACTTTTCAGGTGGCTTTTCTGTAGATGTTGAAATATTTTATTTTTTATTTTTATTTTTTTTTAATTTTTATTTATTTATGATAGTCACACACAGAGAGAGAGAGGCAGAGACATAGAGGGAGAAGCAGGCTCCATGCACTGGGAGTCCGACGTGGGATTCGATCCCGCGTCTCCAGGATTGCGCCCTGGGCCAAAGGCAGGCAGTAGACCACTGCGCCACCCAGGGAATGTTGAAATATTTTAAAAAGTCATACTAGGGCAGCGCGGATGGCTCAGTGGTTTAGCGCCGCCTTCAGTCCAGGGCGTGATCTCGGAGACCTGGGATCAAGTCCCGCGTGGGGCTCCCTGCATGGAGCCTGCTTCTCCCTCTGCCTGTGTCTCTGCCCCTCTCTCTCTCTCTCTCTCTCTCTGTCTCTATGAATAAATAAATAAAATCTTAAAAAAAAAAAGTCATACTGCTAAGGATAATAGGTTTTTATTTCATTCATCAATAGAATTGCAATGCCTTGAATGACAATATTGCAAATATTTTCCATGCAGGCACTGGAACCATCTGTTTTGTAAGGCAGAGGTGTCTCTGAAACCATGGACAAGACAAGAACTTTCCTGGATGTTAAAGAGTACCCCGATACTGAGGTACAGAAAAACCGAGTACTGACTCTGGAAGAATGGCAAGAAAAGTGGGTGAGCCGCAGAATTGGATTCCATCAAGAGCAAGGACATAAGTAAGAAATGTTTGGTATATGACAGAGAAATGCTCTATTGGCAACTGACTTTGGAAATAGAAGTAGTAATATTGGTACACATTATTTGATTTTACAAGGCACATTTTTATTTTTCGCATTTCACTGTCTCTGAAATAGAATACATCTCTGGCATGTCAAAGGTTAATGGGCAACCGTATCTCTTCTCAGAATGTATAAATAACCGCGTGACAATTGCAGGCATCTGAGATTTATGAAATACATCTTTTTTTAAGCCCCTGTAGCCTCTGGGTATTGGTCATACATATTTATATGTACAGCAGATGCTCACAGTAACGTGTATATCTCTTTGTACTGAAAAGTGGTGGGGTTCTGACTTTGCTTTCGGACAGTGTGTGTTCAAGTGTAAAGTGTCATCTGTGTGGTGGAAGGAAAGAAGCTGAAAAAAGTTAATACTTGAGCCAGGATGTTGAGCAATGTGTTAGTAGTAGTAGGCTTGAAAACAGCAGTGATATATCTGGGCCAGTGCTAAGTAAAGTGGTCATTCTTGTTCTAGGCAGCTACCCTGACTTCCCAGGGGATGATACAATCATTATTATTATTATCATTATTATTGCATTTGCATACTGAGTGGTAGTTGGAGCATCTTCCCAGAGTCTTTGTATGGGTTATCTTTATCATGCGGTGACCTTAGAAGAACCACGTCTCTACAGAAGGAATTAACTACAGAATTAGACTTCCCAGAGCTTTAGAGTCTGAGACTGAGTACATGTTTAGAGAACTTCCCATAAAACAAATGTTGAAAAATTCAGTGAGTCCAGAGGCTCCCCATCTCTCTCTCTCTCTTTCTTTCTTTTTTTTTTTTTTTTTTAATTTTTATTTATTTATGATAGTCACACACAGAGAGAGAGGCAGAGACACAGGCAGAGGGAGAAGTAGGCTCCATGCACCGGGAGCCCGACGTGGGATTCGATCCCGGGTCACCAGGATCGCGCCCTGGGCCAAAGGCAGGCGCCAAACCGCTGCGCCACCCAGGGATCCCTCTTTCTTTCTTTTCTTTCTTTCTTTCTTTCTTTCTTTCTTTCTTTCTTTCTTTCTTTCTTTTTCTTTCTTTCTCTCTCTCTCTTTCACACACACATACATATTCAGGGAATTAAAGAATTTTCAAAGCACAAAGAAAAAATAACTTTTAATTACTAATGAGGAAAACTCTAGGGTTAAATTGATTACCTACTCACTAGCTATGTGACTAAATGAGTTATTTCACCTTTCTTCTTTCATATATAAACTGGAGAGAATAATAATTCCTGTTTTTTACTCTCTCAAGTTGTAGGGTATATTCAGGGAGCTAATGCATGAAGAGTCCTTAGCCTCATACGAGGGTAGTCCTTTCCTCTGTGCATTGGGCTAATGAAAACATATATTTTTTCTTCCCCAGGTTATTAAAAAAGCATTTGGATACTTTCCTTAAAGGCGAGAATGGACTGAGAGTATTTTTTCCTCTCTGTGGAAAAGCAGTTGAGATGAAATGGTAAGAGCAGATAAGCATTCACACACTTTCTTATCTTAATGACAAATACACTGGGTGAATATTTAATCTAATGTAGGTTTAAAAATTCCATTCTCAGGAAATGCACAGGGATTCTTTATTTGAAGTAGAACAAGACTGATGGGTTCATAGAGATAATATCCTTAAACAGTAAGACACAGCACGAAGCGCTGGTGTGGTCTAGTCTTTCTGTATCGAGTTTCTAAGGAAAAAAAGCTATAGTTAGGAACCAATTTTGGGGTCTCAGGATACAGAGGACTAGGTGTCCCTCTTATGTCTGCGATCTCTTTGTGCAGTTTCATTTGTGGGGGTGGTTTAGGAATATGGCTGAGTTAATTTTAGATATTTTTAATAGAAGTGGACAGAAAAATTTTAAATGAATTGCAACTCTTTGGCAAGACCACATATAGCCCACCGTTCAGCCCAGCTGTCCCATCCCGCTACGAGCACATTGGTGATTATTTTCAAGAATCCTTCTTTTGAAACCAGTGATGAGGATTTCTTGTGAGTAATTCTCTGTGAAAAGAAGTCACTTGAATTAGCAAGCCGCAATTGCTAGAGATTACCCTAAAGTCACAAACCTGGCAATCATTTTCTGTAGAGAACTCAGTCGCAATGATACTACACAGACACTATTGTACATACCATTAGTTCATAAGCTTGATTGTTGAGAATTTTGGTCCTTAGGCAAAACATTTTAAAGTATTTATTAAAAAAAAAAAAAGATTAGTAAATGAAACTCATAGTGACTTGGAAATGCTCTGTTTCCTATATAAATATAGGCGGTGGACCCAGAGAACACGAATGTGTTCGGAGCTGGCTTTTGGGTACAGACTCTTGCATACAGACCAGACCGCCCCCTTGCTCAACTTGTAGCTGAGTATTTGGGACATGGCTGCTATGGCATCGGACTCTAGTGTGGCCATGAAACTGAGAATACTTAAACTGTATTACGAGACTTACCCCTAACCAACTCACTGAACCAGAAGAGTCGCTTTGGAAGCTACTTGCAAGAAAAACATTAACTCTACAAACAGACTGTCTTAAAGCCGTATCGTTAAGTGTTAACAATCTAGCACTGGCAGAGAGTTTGAGACAAGATTAGGAAGTAGAAGGAGAAAACAGACAATTACATGTGATTGTCGACTAGGTCTAAAGTCATTTGTAATAAAAATACCAGAACTAAGCTATTTCAATTGCCGGTAAGTGCTTATATTAGAGGATTTTTCATCTATGTATCTAATTTATGTATTGAGGTCAGTCCAGATATCACATGTGAATAGATGACTATGCGGCGAGGCCCAAAAGCACTAAAATAAAATGTTTAACACATTTCCTTAGGTGTTTTTTTTTTTTTTTTTTAAGAACATCATCCATCATAACCCAGCCTGTGCCAGTCTGTAATAGGCTCTGCTTTAATTTCAAAGTGTAAATAAAAATCCTCACAGCCAGCTTGGATAACTTTGTGTGGAGAATAAAAAAAATATTTCCTGGAGGCACCTGGTTGGCTTAGTTGGAAGAGTATGCAGCTCTCGATCTCAGGGTCATGAGTTCAAGCCCCACATTGGGTGTAGAGCCTACTTAATTAAAAAAAAAAATTCAGGGGTGCCTGAGTGGCTCAGTCAGTTAAGCGTCTGCCTTTGATCCCAAGTCCTGGGATCGAGCCCCACGTTGGACTCCCTGCTCAGTAAGGAGTCTGCTTCTTTCTCTCCCTCTGACTGGCCTCCCTGCTCATTCTCTCTCTCACTCTCTCTCATAAATAAATCTTTTTTAAAAAATTCAAATTATTTAATAAATAAATAACAGGGCAGCCCAGGTGGCTCAGCGATTTAGCACCTGCCTTCAGCCTAGGGTGTGATCCTGGAGCCCCGGGATCAAGTCCCACGTCAGGCTCCCTGTATGGAGCCAGCTTTTCCCTCTGCCTGTGTCTCTGCCTTTCTGTGTGTGTGTGTGTATTTCATGAATAAATAAATAAAATCTTAAATAAATAAATAAATGAATGTCTCTGCCCCTCTCTCTGTGTGTGTATTTCATGAATAAATAAATTAAAATCTTAATAAATAAATAAATAAATAAATAAATAAATAAATAAATAGCAAAATAAAACATTAAATATATTCCCTGTTGGTTAACATAAATTCAGGAGGAAATATGAAAGACAAGTTATTGATAGTGTTTATTTTAGATCCGTAAACAGTTCATGCTCGGACCTCATTGCAAGTAGTAGTCTCCTGTGGGCAAGGGGTACAATCAGTTCTGCTACCCCTCTTGTTTTGATAATGCAATTTCACTCTGACTCCATTGGTAAATCAGGGAACAATTTGAACGTGATGTGAATTTCACATTCACTTCTGTATAATTTCGTGTGTAAGAATGTGAGGTAAGAGTAGAAAACCACACACAGCTGAGTGCAGCCGTGTGTAAAGGGACAGGAGGCACCTCAGTTGACTTATGTGCTGTGAGCCACTCCCATCCGCAGCTGGTGTTAGAACTTTCCAGTCATCTCCCCTCAACGCACAATAACTCACAAGCTGCAGCCCTTCCAAACGCTCTGTACTATTTATATATATATATATTTTTGTAAACTTTTAATGTGTGTTATATACTCTGTGACCATTTCTGTTAGGTTCCTGTCTCTCTCTCTCTTTTTTTTTTTTTTAAGATTTTATTTACTTATTCATGAGAGACAGAGAAAAGCAGAGAGCCACCCAGGTGTCCCATCTCTCTCTCTGTTTTTTTTAAAGATTTTATTCTTCAAAGTCATCCGGGGCAGCCCGGGTGGCTCAGCGGTTGAACACCGCCTTCAGCCCAGGGCCTGATCCTGGAGACCCAGGATCGAGTCCCATGTCGGGCTGCCTGTATGGAGCCTGCTTCTCCCTCTGCCTGTGTCTCTGCCTCTCTCTCTCTGTCTCTCTGTCCCTCATGAATAAATAAATAAAATCTTTAAAAATAAATAAATAAAAATAAAGTCATCTCTACACCCAACATGGGGCTTGAGCTCACAACCCATGGAGATCAAGAGTCACATGTTCTACCTACTGAGCCAGCCAGGGGCCCCCTGTCTTTTTAATGTGCCACTGACGATGTTTTCTTTTCTTTTTTTTTTAAGATTTTACTTATGTATTTTAGATACAAGAGCGAGTAAGAAAGAGAATGAGCAGGGGTAGCAGCAGGGAGAGGGAGAGGAGGAAGCAGGCTCCCCACTGAGCAGAGAGCCCAACACACAGCTCTGTCCCAGGACCCCAGGAACATGACTTGAGCCAAAGGCTCAACCACTGAGCCACCAGGAGTTCCCCAAGTTTTTTTTTCTTATGCATTATTTATTCAGTTTATTTCTAAATTTTAACTGTGTTTTTGAGAAAATCCTGGTTCACAGAGATAAGTTATGGCAAATGTGTAATAGCTTTTTTAAAAAAAACATAAAACTTAAGGTATTCTTGACATATAACAATGTGTTAGTTTTAGGTGTATATAATAATGATTTGATATTTGTATTTATTACAAAATGATGCCCATGGTAAGTTTAGTTAACATCCATTATCCTACGTAGTTTCAGAATTTTTTTTTCTTGTGATGAGGACTTTTAACATCTACTGCCTGAGCAACTTACATTACTAACTATAGTCACCATGCTGTGCATTACATCCCCATGGCTTATTTATTTCAAAACTGGGAATTTTGACCATCTTTGCTTGTTTTGACCACCCTCCACCCCTACCTCTGGCAACCACTAATCTGTTCTCTGGATTTATGAGCTCGTTTTTTTTTTCTTTTTCTTTTTTAGATTCCACATACAAGTGAGACTATACAGTATTTGTCTCTCTGTGTTTAACCTACTTCATTTAGCATAATGCCCTAAAGGTCCATTCATGTTGTCACAAGTGGCAAGATTTCATTCTTTTTTATGGCTGAGTAATATTCCACTATGATAAAGTTTGTTAATGTTCTGTGGCAACCCCCATTTTCCCCATAAGCCTTTCAATTTCTATTGTAAGATATTGCATAGCACAGTGATTTTTTTTTTTAGGGATGCGTATGTTGCATTATAGCAGAACTGACTGTATGTGTTTATTTGACAAAAATCAATACTGTACCACTAACACTGTTTCCTCTGAATCCAAGATTCCCAAGACTATGGATCCTGTAATTTAAAAACTTGTCAGGAAAACACTAGTTATTTGTTTATGGCAATTAGGTAAATTTCTGGGTAGTGTTTATTGTAAGTAAATGGAAATTGTAAGATTATAGAAATGGACACTAATGTTCTGGAGCCCTGTGCTCTAGCACCGTGGCCACTAGCCACATGTGCAGATTTCATTTTAAACTAAATCACACTTAAGGGCACCTGGGTGGCTCAATCAGTTGAGCCTCTGACTCTGGATTTCGGCTTAAATTGCTGAGCCACTCAGGGATCCCCCCAGCAGAGGAAGTTTTAATGGACAGAGCTGATTTAGAGAAATTGAAAAGCATCTCTAATCCACAGGGTACTTTTAAATTAGAAACTCATCTAATCAAATCCATTTGTAGTAGATCAACATTTTAAAGTATAGTTTTCCAAATTTTTAATTTTTTCATATGGTCATATGGATCAGTTTTTCAGAATTCCATGTACTATTAAGTTTCAGAACATAAAGATCCACTTCCATACAAGTTCTATGAAACCCTGTGACCCCAAATTCATAAAAATCCCTTATAATTAAGGGAAATGTATGTTTGTTAGAGGTATGTCCTTTGATTTAGTATTTGGAATAAAAATTTAAGTGTAAATATGTGATTTCATGCAGGTTTGCAGACCGAGGACACAGTGTAGTAGGTGTGGAAATCAGTGAACTTGGGATACGGGAGTTTTTTGCAGAGCAGAATCTTTCTTACACAGAAGAACCCATTGTGGAAATTCCTGGAGGCAAAATATTCAAGGTTTGTTTTGTTTTTGGTAAATAATTGTTCCCCTACCCCCATAGGAAAAGTCATTCTTAGGGTGCATAAGTTACAACTGTTATGTGACTTCACTTTCTCACACAGACTCACCTGGTGGTTATACAGTCTAAGGAGCGAGGGCTTAAAAAGATAGGTGATAGGTAGGGGTACCTGGGTCTCAGGGTTAAGCATCTGCCTTTGGCTCAGGGTGTGATCCCAGGACCCTGGGATCAAGTTCCCCATCCGGCTCCCTGCAGGGAGCCTGCTTCTCCCTCTGCCTAAGTCTCTGCCTCTCTCTGTGTGTCTCATGAATAAATAAATAAAATCTTTAAAGAAAAAAAAAAGATAGGTGGTAGCTAGATATGCACAAATATATACAACAGCTGATGGCAAAGCCTATCTATACTCATGGTTTTGCTTTGGGTTTGTTTGTTTGATTGATTGATTTATAAACAGGCATTTCTGAGAACGTCTTGGGCCATACCCCGTGTAAGACCTTGAAGAGATAGAAACACGGTCCCTGCCCTAATGAATATCTTAGCTTAGAAGAAAAGAAAAACACAGAGAAAGCCATTTGTCCCTTGTGGAGCTAAGCGTAATGACACAGGGCATGAAGGGAACAGAGAGGAGAGCTCCCCTCACCCAGCCTCGGAATGCCTACTGATGCATGGTGACAGGTAGGATTGGCTTGGGGAGTGTCTTTCTTCTCTGGTTCATCTTGAGTTTGAAGGGGGAAAGGTGATGACAATTAAGGAGGCTGGCAGTCACTGACACATCTTCAAGGCAGAGGCTGTGGCTTGGCTTCCCAGGCTGGCTACGGCTGGGTCCAGGCTCTCTAGTCCTGTGTGGTCTGGCCATTGTCTGTTGGTACAGTCGGTTTCTCATGAGGTGCCCAGTTTTCTAAATATTGAAACTAATTGCAGGTCAGTAGGAGGCTTAAGAGTACTTTATTTTACAGCTTCCTCCCACTCTGTTCTCAAATCATCCCATGAGCTTACTCAGTCCAAAGAGGCTAGTCCCAGAGCAGTGGTTCTCAGCCTCAGGGGCACATTTGCAAAGGCCTGTGGATCTTTCAAAATTCCCAATCCGAGGGCTCACCCCAGGCCAGTTAAATCAGAATCCTCAGGGGTGTGGGGCCCAGCGTCACTACTGTGGAAAGCTTACCTGAGTACTTCTCTGAGCATCCATCCTATATTCCTCTACCTCACCCACAAGACTGCCTGAGCAGTGTTCGTGCAATGCCTCACAAAGTGCACATTTACCCCGTCTATTCTACAGGATGCCTTCCTGGTCCAACACACAAGGTCAAGTTGATGTAACTCGCTGTTAAGGAACATCATCCCTACTTCATCTCCGAGCCTCCCACAAACCATCATAGGGTCAACCTCAGCCTCAACAGACTAAATTTCATAGAACACATCTAACTTTTTTTGCCAGCTTGGGGTGTGGGAGGGAGGAAATAGGTCACTTCCAGTTTGCTAGCAACTCACCCAGTTTTCCTGATACCTTAAAATTCACTTACACTTATAGCTGGGACGTGTCATGCATGTGTCCTAGGAACTGGGGGCAGGCAGGGACTTGCTTGTCTGCCAGCAAGATCCCCCAAGTTGAGACTTGCTGCCCGTCCTCCCTGCCATCACACCCACCCCTTGGGTTCACCCCCACGGTGCTTCCAGACTGATCTTTGGAGACCCTTCCTCTATTTGTAAACCTCCATTGGGACCTCACTTCAGAATACTATCTAACAGTTGCATACCTGACCTCTCCTTCCTTGGCCTTCACCCTCACCCCCACCCTCCAGGCTTCTCACATCCCTTGGATCTAGTGGAATCCATGTCCCTTTACTCCCCCCTGGGCTGCACCCCCAGCTCAGCCCCCTGTAATGTTAGCAGATGCAGGGGCACCTGGGTGACTCAGTGGTTGAGCATCGGCCTTTGGCTCAGGGTGTGATCCTGGGGTCCTGGGATCAAGTCCTGCATCGAGTCCTGCATCGAGTTCCCTGCATGGAGCCTGCTTCTCCCTCTCCCTATGTCTCTCTGCCTCTCTCTGTGTGTCTCTCATGAGTAAATACATAAAATCTTTTTTTTTTTAATTTTTATTTATTTATGATAGTCACACAGAGAGAGAGAGAGGCAGAGACACAGGCAGAGGGAGAGGCAGAGACACAGGCAGAGGGAGAAGCAGGCTCCATGCACCAGGAGCCTGACGTGGGATTCGATCCCGGGTCTCCAGGATCGTGCCCTGGGCCAAAGGCAGGCGCTAAACCGCTGCGCCACCCAGGGATCCCCATAAAATCTTTTAAAAAAAAATATGAGCAGATGCATCCAGATATCCTTTCAGAGGCTGCCTCTTGTTGGGCTTTGCCTGTTACCCTCAGGCAGTTCTCAGCTCTGTCTTCTGAGTCCTTATGTTCTCTGGCACACAGGCCATCCCGTCCTAACTTCCTAACTCTGCCTCTGCACCCACGCCTCTCTGCTCTACCAGGCTTTCCTCGCTATGGTCAGAGGCCGTGTTGGATTCACACCCACTCTCTGGAACCCAGGATAGTCCTGCCCACGAGGGGCTCAGGCAATAAATTCCCATTAGCCGATGAATGAAAGAGAAAAAGCCAGGAGTGCACACAACTGCACTTTGCAGGAATGACTTCCAAGATATCTGACCTTCCTCCATCAGCCTGCCTGGTAGTTGATTGACCTGTTTATTTATCTTTAACAGTGTCAAAATATCAGGGCTCTGCTAAAACAAACATTGCTAAAACAGAACAAGTTCTGGAGATAATAGCTAACTAATCTCCAGGGTTAACCTCACTGTGATTTTTCTTCTTGAGTTGATCCCAGAGAACCCCATACAGGTCTAAAAAAACCAACCAACCAAACCAAACCAAAAAACAGAGTGCCATTAAAAAAAATTATTTTAGAAAAATAAAAAATAAATAAAAAAATTATTTGTAGTGGTGGTTCCATCAATTAAGCATCTGCCTTCAGCTCAGGTCATGATCCTGGGGTGCTGGGATTGAGCCGTGCATCGGGCTCCCTGCTCCACCGGGAGTCTGCTTCTCCCTCTCCCTCTGCTGCTCCCCCCTGTTTATGCTCTATCTCTCTGCCAAATGAATAAGTAAAATCTTTAAAATATATTTGTAGTATTTTCAGTTAAAATTATTTGCGGTACCATTGCATTCTTCATGTTGAGTTACACATTCCCTCTCCACCACCTTTGCTGTGCTTTGCTGCTCGTATCTTTCTGTAACCATCCATGTCACTCCTATTTAAATAGCATCCCCCCCCCCCCTTGACTTTCATTACAGAGCTCTTCAGGGAACATTTCGCTGTACTGTTGCAGCCTTTTTGATCTTCCCAGGTAGGACCAAATTCCACCTCTGCCCTTTGAATAACCTGAGTGCTTGCCAGGCAGTACTTCTGATTATCCCTCTCCACTCCCAATTGCATGGAGTTGAATCTCTTCTGCAGTTCTTTTTACTACAGCCCACCTGTCTGCACACTTGATAGCTTTCGTGTCCTTGGATAACTTCCAGAATACGGAAAGCATTGTCATGCCTCTAGGCAGGTAGGGGAAAGGAAGGAAGAGTAAGACCATGTCTTCACTTCACAACTGACCTGTAATGGAAAGAAATTTCAAAGTGCAGAAGGCAGTGATACCTTATCCCCTGGAAGTCCCTGATACTTCTGGGGGCTGGGAGCAGGTTGTCACAAATTGTCCTTTAGCTCTCCTCTGTGCTCCCCCGTCAGAGCAGAAGGGGGAAGCCACTGCCACCAGTTCCTAAAACTAGAAGGAGCTCCTCATGTCCACATCTGCATGTCCCTGCTGACTCCAGAAAAACAGACAGAGATCCCAGTTTCTTGACAGCTAGTGAATACCAGCCTGAGCCACCAGAAATGCCGTCCTTCTTGATCAAGACTCGATTTTTGTTACCTAAGATATTGTACTTTTGTTTCTTTCTCTTCCTGATAGAGCAAATATCGGCAAATTTGACCGGATCTGGGATAGAGGAGCATTAGTTGCTATTAACCCAGGTGATCGCGAACGGTTAGTAATTTCGTTTCTTTAATTACATTGGGTTTTCCTTTTTGGCCTTCTTAATTTAATATGCTGTACTTTTTGAGAGCTCCAGAAAATCAGTTAGACTTTTACTGGTTTGAAATAGTTCACGTATCTGGAATTAGAAGATCTAAATTCGGTACCATCTTTGTGTGAAAAAGGATAGGATTGGGCAGCCCGGGTGGCTCAGCGGTTTGGTGCCACCTTCAGCCCAGGGCCTGATCTTGGAGACCTGGGATCAAGTCCCATGTTAGGCTCACTGCATGGAGCCTGCTTCTCCCTCTGCCTGTGTCTGTGCCTCTCTCTGTCTCTCTATCCCATAAATAAATAAATAAAAATCTTAAAAGAAAGAAAGAAAGAAAAAAAAGGATAGGATTTGGCCATGGCCATGGGAATCTGGTACAAGGCTTGTTGTTCCATCACTTCTAAGCTGTGCTGCCTCGATCAAAGTATTCAACTTGTCCAGGTGTCAGCTGACTCCTCTGCAAGATGGTAGCATGTCCACTGATATCACCCCCACTGCCTCCACTAACCCAGAAACCGTTCTGGGCAATTGCCATGTGCCAAGTATTGCTTAACACACTCTGTATACCTCTGCTCCACCAAACAACCCTGTGGGGCATATTGCTACCATTATTCCCATTTTATAGATGAGGAAGTTACAGTAAAAAAAAAAAAAGAAAAGAAAAGAAAATTAAAATATGAGAAAGCATACAGAGTAAAACATGGCCACTCCTATGTACATTCCATTCCAAATACCGCTCACCTACTTATTTGGAGATAGCATATAAATATTAAATTATTTCATAGTATGGGGCAGACTCTTCACATATATCCAAAGTCCTGCATGCCCATCAGTGAAATAAAATTTTTTTAACTATTTTTTTTAAGATTTTTTTAATTTACTCATGAGTGACATACAGAGAGAGGCAGAGACACAGGCAGAGGGAGAAGCAGGCTCCATGCAGGGAGTCCGATGTGGGACTCGATCCTGGAACCTCAGGATCATGCCCTGAGCCAAAGGCAGATGCTCAAAGGCTGAGCCACCCAGGCATCATGAAATAAAATTTTTTATTTCTTAAAAACTGTTTCATGAATACAGCTTATTGACACACCCAATCTTCTTTAAGTAGACCATGCCACATTTTCTTTCTGGAACCTTCCCCTTCCTCACCTGCCTGGAAGTGGCCATTCTCTAAGGGTCCATCCATAGCATTTGCTGTGCCCGCCTGTCTCTTACCCTTGCTGCTTTACTGAGCACTTCAATTCTATCACTTTCATTCAGACACCCAATAAATGCATACTAAGTTCCCACCAAGTTCTAAATAGATACTGTGCCGTATATTGGGGAAATAACAGAACACATCGTGCCTGGCATCTGCCCTTATCATTGTTACATTTCCAGCCCTATTTTTGCCCTCAGATGTCCACATCACATTTTGGTGTTTGCTGTGTATTTCTTGTGTGATATCAGTGTCCTTTAGCAACTCAACATGTTATGTGGAGCCTCTCTGCTTCCATAATACACCACATATGTATACTAAATCCACTTCTGCTAGATGTCTGCCTTTTTGGGTGTTTCCCACTCCCTAAGGATGTTCATCCTCCTCTTTGGGGTTAGTCCTCACAGGGGCTTTGATCTGTGTGGTTCAAATCCACGAGGTAGTGGGGAGCAAGCTGCAAGTCACAGCTCACTATGAGGGCAGACCATGCGTGTTGTATCATTCCCCAGCTGCTGGCAAAGTGTGTATTTAGCACACAGTAGGAGCTTAGTACATACGTGTCAAATAAACGAATGAGAGCAAACTAGACCCACAGCAAAGGAAATCCACTGTTTGATACCAGCCACCCACCACCTCCTCTGTCCTGGGTATAAAGGTCACCTAAGTGGCCTCTGGACTGTTACTTCATGGTTAACAATGAGTAGTGAAACCCCATCTAGAAGGCTTGTTTCAGGAATCCAGTTCTAGGTTGGCCACTCTATGGTCCTCCCTGGTTTCCCCACTCTCTTTCCTCCCAGCCTGGCCACGTGTGTGTATGCACGTGCACACACGTATGTCTGTGCGTGTGCGAACCTGTACGTGTGTGTGATCACAGCCCCAAGCACACCTGAGAACATGTTGGCCTTTGTTACCAGAAACACAACTTACCTGAGGCCAATAGAAAAATACACTTCTTTATCTTCGTCTTGGTACTTAGCATGTTTGAACTTTATTTCATTCCTGTCATTAATACCGGGCAGCTTTTCTGTTTTGATTGCACGTGCACAAGTCCCGAGGTGTTTGATGCTGGGCCCCTCAGGTGTGTCATCTAACATAAATCAGTGGGGCAAACCTCTCGTTTTTCTGAATTTTTTCAAAGTGGTTGAGAAAGTCCACATTCCAAAGGGAATGAAGTGTGTCAGTCCTAGGAAACCCTGCCAAACCAGTCTGACTGATCACTTTCAAGGGGATGGCAAATTACTTCTTCCTTCTTCTTTAAGAAAAAAATCTTATTTATTTATTTTGAGAGAGTGTGAGTGGGGGGAAGGGGCAGAGGGAGAGAGACCCTTAAGCATGAACCTCTACCTCCCACTAAGCAGGGAGACCCAACTGGGGCTCAACCTCATGACCCTGAGATCAAGACCTGAGCGGAAATCAAGAGTCATTCTCTTTAACAGACTGAGCCACCCAAGTGTCCCGCTTCTTCCTTCTTCTTAAGACCAACAATCAGTAAGCTAAGTAAAGGTTTTTTGTTCAAAAGTTTCCTTTGATCCAACACTTTCTCTTGCAAGGACATGTGACCCACTCAAGCCAGTCCTAGCTGGGGGAGTCTGCTAAAAAGAATAACAAGGGGCACCTGGGTGACTCACTTGGTTAAGTATCTGCCTTCAGATCAGGTCATGATCCCGGAGTCCTGGGATCGGGCCCCACATCAGGCAGGGAGCCTGCTTCTCCGTCTGCCACTGCTCCTGCTCCCCCTACTTGTGTGCTCAATCTCTCTCTGTCAAATAAATAATAAACAAACAATAACAAAACTAACCCGGGTGTTTACGTCATACCAGGCCATGTTCTAAGCACTTCACGTGTATAAACTCATTGAATACACACCACAACCTGTGAGATGGTTACTAGTCTCATCCCCGTTTTACAGATGAGGAAACTGAGGCCCACAGAGTTGAGAATGTGTCAGGCTTATGTAGCCACTACGTGGAGGAGCTAGGCTTCAAACTCTGGTATCTGGCAAAGTCCACACTCCTAATCCCCATGCTAATCCCCTCCCCAGTTTCTCACAGAGCCCTGGACAGAGATCCCACTACACCCAAGCCTAGTAGAAACTGTGTGCCTAGAGCCAAGGCACCTCCCTCAGAGTTGGGGAGTCTGTCTCTGTCTGCCTGTCCCTCACGGCATCTCTACCTCCTTGTGCCCGTCTCCTCTGTCCTCCTACTCTGTTAGGCTTCCTCTGCTTCCTCTACTTCTGCTCCCCTGTGTCTGACTTCTCACAATCCCCAGTGCCAACAAGCACACACCACAGAAGCTCCAGCGGCAATACAGTGATGACAGCTAACGAGCACCTCCTTTTTGGGTCTCTGGATTCAGTTTCCCAGCACAGTCATCTGATTGGCCCAAGCCAGCATTCTGCATGGGGCCCAGCTCCCATTCCTGGTCCCTCTGCTGATGGGCCCCATCCCAGTCAGTGCCTGCCTCCCATTCTAAACCAATCAGACACAGCTGGGAAATGACATCATATGCACCCCGGGACCTCTACTAAAAAGGACTGTGCCAGTAGCACTCGTGGTTTATGTTGTACCCTGCAGAGCTTGATTTCATGCTCCCTTGAATTTTTGCCTGTTAGTCTTGTCCCCCTCCAACTCAACAGAGGAAAGGAATTGTGTTTCGTACTTCCTACATATGCCCCAGGAGAGGACCCAGTTGCCCAGGATATTATTAAACTGCAGCATCCAAGCCCAACAGCAAACCTACCGAATCACGCTCTGGGGATGGAGTTTAAGCATCTTTTTTTTTTCAGCAGGTGCTCAGGTGACTGATAACCCAGCCTGGTCTGGGAAGCACTGCTCCAGAGCTGGCACTGCTTTGTGGGAAGTGTGTGTTCCAAGTGGATAGACCTTGGAGCACCACATCAGGCTGGAAGGAGCCTCTCCTCAGCTTAACGTGACATCTTCTGGTCTGATGAGCTCTGGAAGCACACACCCTTTTGATTCCTGTCTTAATATTTCCCAGTTTGCCAGATGACATAATTTGCAGACTGTTTCTGGCATTTAGAATGCAAATCGACTTCAGCTGGTCCTTCAGAATTAAACTCAGTAATGGAGATGAGTGAACTTGGTTTCCCTCCCTTGCTCTCATCCCCTGCAGGCTTTGCCTTTGTAGAGAAATGTAACACTTTACTATGTTGTGTTCTTTTTAGCTATGCAGATATAATGCTGTCCCTAACAAGAAAAGGGTTTCATTACCTCTTGGCTGTTCTTTGTTACGATCCCACTAAACATGCAGGTAAAGTTTCTTTTGTTTTTCTTTTTCTAAGATGTTGCCTCATTTCGGGGATTTAATTCTGTGACACGGATAGCAGTATTTGCTCCTAATTTAGATCATAGGAAGAATACTGCTTTCTATATAGGAAGGAAAGTCTGGTTTGGGTAAATGGAAACTATAAACCTTTATTCCTCTTCCCACTGGATACACGTTTTACTTGTATGTCATCTCATTCACCATTCACAGCTCAGACTATAGAAGAGAGGGAGAAATGGATGGCCCTCATATAAGAAAGAAATCTCATGAACTCTGGAATAGGAGGAAGAGGGACTAGTTGCCCTGTTTTGAACATAGCATATGTGCTCCATCCGTGGTGGTGGGGATGTGTTAGGAACACACCTACAAATACACAGACACACCCTCATAGGACAATAGATGAGACATGGATGTGGGAGGTGGGGGGAGTTGGAGGTACGCAGAAAAATCTCTAAACCATTATGGTTTTTTAATTTCTGAAATTTTACAATTTATTGCATCGTTTAATAATGATCTTTGTTTTGAACTTATAAAAGTGATGTTTTCTTCTGGGCTCCTTTTGATGTGCTTGAACATTGCAAGCTTAATCTTTGCCACAACTGAGCTTTTATTTTCAGGAAGAGTGAAAACAAA
The DNA here is from genome assembly GCF_048164855.1 of Canis lupus baileyi. NCBI lineage: Eukaryota > Metazoa > Chordata > Mammalia > Carnivora > Canidae > Canis > Canis lupus. The sequence goes on from NC_132874.1 coordinate 9,602,409, forward strand.
ATATAGAGGTTTTTTGTTTTTGTTTTTGTTTTTTTAATTTTTATTTATTTATGATAGTCACAGAGAGAGAGAGAGAGAGGCGCAGAGACACAGGCAGAGGGAGAAGCAGGCTCCATGCACCGGGAGCCCGATGTGGGATTCGATCCCGGGTCTCCAGGATCGCGCCCTGGGCCAAAGGCAGGCACCAAACCGCTGCGCCACCCAGGAATCCCAATATAGAGGTTTTTATGGTAGAAATCCCCTTTTTGATTTTTAACAGAGATTTTTTAAAAATATGGTGTTTTATAAATATTTACATGTGCTAGTATTCTTTTCTGTTTGAGTAAATCAGGTCTTAAAAGTTCATTAAAAGATGAGACCTAGTGTCCATAATTAAGTCTGGAGCAATTGGATGGAAATTGAAATTAATGGAGACAGACTTCAGTTCTGCTAATCTGATATAAATTCCATTCCTGAACAGGAAGCTTAAGGCAGGGCTTGTAGGCAGAAAATACAACAGGCTCTGTCTGGGGTTGGAACTCAGAATACCTCTTGAAAGGAGCAGAAGCTAAATTTCCTTTAAAGTGAATGGCCTGTGCAGAGTGGGAGGGATATATAGAGTGTGAGCGAGTGCAAGAGTCATAGGAAATCAGTACTCCAAAAAATGAAGGAAATGCCAAGGAATTTGTTAATGAATTTCATGCTGATTTTAAAATTCCCCCAAATAAATAAATAAATAAATAAATAAATAAATAAATAAATAAATAAATAAAATTCCCAAGTCCCAAAAACTGGAGAGCCACATGCAAATAATGAAACTGGACCACTTTCTTATACTATACACAAAAATAAAATTCAAAATGGATAAAAGACCTAAATGTGAGACCTGAAACCATAATAAAAGTCCTAGAAGGATCCCTGGGTGGCGCAGTGGTTTGGCGCCTGCCTTTGGCCCAGGGCGCGATCCCGGAGATCCAGGATCGAATCCCATATCGGGCTCCCGGTGCATGGAGCCTGCTTCTCCCTCTGCCTGTGTCTCTGCCTCTCTCTCTCTCTCTCTCTGTGACTATCATAAATAAATAAATTAATTAATTAATTAAAAAAAAAAAAAAGTCCTAGAAGAGGGCAGCCCAGGTGGCTCAGTGGTTTAGCGCCACCTTCAGCCCAGGGTGTGATCCTGGAGACCCAGGATCGTGTCCCATGTCAAGCTCCCAGCATGGAGCCTGCTTCTCCCTCTGCCTGTGTCTCTGCCTCTCCCTCCCTCTCTGTGTCTCTCATGAATAAATAAAATCTTAAAAAAAAAAAAAAAGTCCTAGAAAAGAACACAAGCAGTAACTCTGACATCAACCATAGCAACTTCTTACTAAATATGTCTCCTAAGGCAGGGGAAACAAAAGCAAAAATAAACTGTTGGGACATCACTAAGATAAAATGCTTCTTTTTTTTAAGATTTTATTTACTTATTCATGAGAGACAGAGGCAGAGACATAGGCAGAGGGAGAATCAGGCTCCTCACAGGGATCCTGATGTGAGACTCAATCCCAGAACCCCGGGATCATTCCCTGAGCCAAAAACAGATGCTCAACTGCTGAGACACCCAGGCTTCCCAAGATAAAATGCTTCTGCACAGCAAAGGAAACAATCAACAAAACTAAAAGGTGGCCTTTGGAATGGGAGAATATATTTGCAAATGACATATCTGAGAAAGAGTTAGTATCCAAAATATGTAAAGAACTTAACCAAACTTAACACCCCCAAAAAATAATCCAGTTAAAAAATGGGCAGAAGACATGCACAGACATTTTTCCAAAGACATCCAGTTGGCCAACAGACATATGAAAATATGTTCAACATTACTCATCATCAGGGAAATAAAAATTAAAACCGTGATGAGATATCACCTCACACCTGTCAGAATGGCTAAAATGAACAACACAGGAAACAGCAGTTGTTGGGTGAGGAGGACGTGCAGAAGAGGGGATCCTCATGCATTGTCGGTAGGAACGCAAACTGGTCCAGCCACTCTGAAAACAGCGTGGAGGTTCCTCAAAGAGTTAAAAATATAGCTATACTACGCTCCACCAATTGTACTACTAGGTATTTGCCCAAAGTATACAAAAATGCTGATTTGAAGGGCACATGCATCCCCAATGTTTATTGCAGCATTATTTACAGTAGCCAAATTATGGAAAGAACTCAATGTCCATTGACTGATAAATGGATAAGATGTGAGATACACGCACACACACACACAGGAATATTATTCAGCCATAAAAAAGTGAAATCTTGCCATTTGCAATGACGTGGATGGAGCTAGAGAATATTATGCCAAATGAAATGAGTCCGTCAGAGAAAGACAAATACCTTATGATTTCACTCATATGTATAATTTAAGAAACAAAACAGATGAATATAGGGGGCAAAAAAAGAGAGGCAAACCAGAAAACTATCTCTTAGCTACAGGGAAAAAAATGAGGGTTACTGGAGGGGAGGTGGATGGGGGGAATGGGTTAAATGGGTGTTGGAGATTAGGGAGGACGTTTGTTAGGATGAGCACTGGGTGTTGTATGTAAGTGATGAATCACTCAATTCTACACCTAAAACTAATATTACACCATATGTTAACTAACTAGAATTTAAATAAAAACTTGAAAAAGAAAAAAAATAAAAGTTAACAAGTCCCATGGCTGGCCCAGCTGTCTCACCTAAGCTAGAGATGGGCACCCACCATGGGCATCCCCTTGGTAAGCCAGCCTACTTCTTTGCTATGACATGCGCAAAAGAAGACGCAAAGGAACCTGTCACATCCTCACCAATTTGATAATTATGTTGTGTAAGGAATAACTATACCTGAGTCACTGGAAATCAGCTGAGAAGTGGGCCCTGAGAATTTCTCTTTAGGAAGAAAAAAAAAAAAGAATTAGATCTATAGACAGTATTTTTCACCATGTTTCTCTTTTACCTAGGCCCACCATTTTATGTTCCAGAGGCGGAAATTAAAAAATTATTCGGTAGGTTATTTATATTTTAAATAAAGTCAACCATTAACTGTTTTGAGTTGTTGTCAACTATTAGTGTCTAGAAGTCTATAAGATCTAAAAGTTATAAACCATTTTATTGAAGACTATTTTATCCTAGAAAAGGGACTTATCTCTGTCATACGTCTTTTTAGCTAAGTGGTGTACGTGTGTTAGAGGCATATGAATTCTTCTAGAGAGATGATATGTTTAAGTCTTAGGAGTGGTAAGTGGTAATAGCAATTCACAGTTCAGATAGCTTGCCCTTAGCATCTCCCCTTTTTCATTAAAAAAAAAAGAAAAGAGGGGCACCTGGCTGGCTCAGTCAGAAGAGCATCTGAGTCTTGATCATGGGGTCAGGAGCCCCATGTTGGGTATAGAGATTATTTAAATAAATAAAACTTTTTAAAAAACAAAAAGAAAAATCTTCAGTACACACTGCCTTTAAAATCATTTGATGATGGGATCCCTAGGTGGCTAAGCGGTTTAGCGGCTGCCTTCGGCCCAGGGCGTGATCCTGGAGTCCTGGGATCAAGTCCCACATCAGGCTCCCTGCATGGAGCCTGCTTCTCCCGCTGCCTGTGTCTCTGCCTCTCTCTGTCTCTGTGTGTCTGTCATGAACAAATAAATAAAATCTTAAAAAAAATAAAAAAAATAAAATCATTTTAGAAATCTCAGTTGCATTCTATTTTTTTTTTAAGATTTTATTTATTTATTTGAGAGAGACAAAGAGCAAGTGTAAGCAATGAGAGCTGCCAGGAGGAGGAGCAGAGATAAAGCGATAAGCAGACTCCATGCTGAGCATGGAGCCTGATGTGGGGCTCAATCCCATGACCCTGAGATCAGGGCTTGAGCCAAAACCAAAAGTTGGACACAGCTGACTGAGCCACCCAGGTGCCCCTCAATTGCATTCTTCGTTTAACATTTTTACTTGTTCCTCTTTCTTTTTTTCTTTTCAGGTTCAATATGTAACATTCATTGCCTTGAGAAAGTTGATGTTTTTGAAGAGCAACATAAAAGTTGGGGAATTGACTACATTATTGAAAAGTTATATCTGTTTACAGAAAAGTGAATGAGACAAGTAAAAACAAGTAATAGCAACATGGTTTTGGGCAATGAACAGTTATGACAAGGCATGAAAATATAGTGGATGACTCTTGGAAAATTATTCACGGATCACATTACAAATCTTTGCTCACAAATACACATAACTTTATAGAAAAGAACATATAACTAAATCAGTGAAGTAGCTACCTTTAGAAAGAGTGTGACTGGGAGGGTGAAAGAATCTTACTTACAGATTGCAAGAATTTTTTATAATCAGCCTGTGTTGTATAATTTTAAAAATTAAAAATTAAGGGGGCACCTGGCTGGCTCAGTCGGTGGAGGATACAACTTGTGATCTTGGCGTCATGAGTTTGAGCCCCACTTTGGGTATGGAGATTACGTAGAAATAAAACATTTTTAAAAATTAATTAAAATTTTAAAATCCTTTTTAAAACTAAAATTAAAAATATGTAATTTTTTTAAAAAGTAAAAGAAATGTAACACATATAAACTTAAGGAAATAGAATAGGCAGAACCACCGAGGCCATGTAACACTTTACTAGGGTTCAAGGTAAAAGACAGTGGTCCAAGAAATTGTATGACATTTTTTTAAAAAGACTTCTGACCTCTTTAAAAAATAAAAATGATCTTTCATCCTTACAGCCCAGACTCTCCCTCATTTCTTATCTGATATGCTTTCTTTCTTATCAAACGTTACGTTACAAATTCACCAGAGTGGCTAACTTGTTGGGAACAGGATAGAATTCCACATATGTACCTCAAAGCAGTCATTCTGGGGGCACCTGGCTGGCTCAGCGGTTGAGCATCTGCCTTCAGCTCAGGGCATGATCCCAGGGTCCTGGGATCGAGTCCAGCAACAGGCTCCCTATGGGGAGCCTGCTTCTCCCTCTGCCTATGTCTCTGCCTCTGTGTCTCTCATGAATAATTAATAATCTTAAAAAAAAAAAAGTCACTCTGCTGGTTTGCAGCAGAAAATCACATCCCAGGTTTGTGTATTGTGTGCCACTTCATGCCACAATGCATGAAGTGAAAATATATGTCTGAAAACCTGTGATCCCTAACCACTGGGTATTAACAGAAATTTGTTTCAATATTGGTGTTAACTCTAGGAGATAGAAGGAAGATAATCAAAGGAACTTTTAGCAATAAAAGAGACCATAAGATATCAACATAATGAAAGAATATAATACTTTCTCAGTGCAGACAAACTTGGGAAGCACAGAAAAGTCTAAATAAGAAAAAAGCGGCCAATTCCCATCACTGGAGAGGATTACTGGTTTTCTTGTTTGTCTGCTCCTGCCCAGGTGTATTTCCTACGCATGTATGTTTCTGCAAAGTTGAGACCAATGAGGAGACGGTATTGTATTGTATCTTTTCTAACTTTCTTCTCTGGTGTTTCATCAGCCCTTCTTCATGTCACTAAATACTCTTTAAAAATAAGATTTTCTAATAGCTGCGTAATGTCTACCATATGGCAGTACCAGGATTATGTCATCTTTCCCCTGTTGTTAGATTGATTCAGCAAATGTTAAGCTCTCTTGAAAGTGCTAGGAGTGAAGATCCACAGGTGAAGGCAGCTTAAATATATATATATGGACTCCCGAGTGGCTCAGCGGTTGAGCATCTGCCTTTGGGTCAGAGCGTGATCCTGGAGACCCAGGATCCAGTCCCACATCCGGCTCCCTGCATGGAGCCTGCTTCTCCCTCTGCCTGTGTCTCTGCCTCTCTTTGTGTCTCTCATGAATAAATAAAATCTAAAGATAAAAAATGCATATATATTTTACTTATTTGAGAGTGAGAGAGTACACGAGCAGGGGGGAGGGACAGAGAGAGAAGCAGACTCCTCACCATGCAGGGAGAAATGGGGCTCGCCCTGGTTGAAGGCAGTCCTGTTCCAAGGATGCACAGCCTCTAGCGGCAGGGACTGCACACCTGCTGTTACTGTACAGCGTCAGGCTGCATCAGGGGCACATGCGGGGGGGTCATCTGTGAGTGGCCCCTCCCAACACAAGTGAAGATGACATTGCTCAGGAGAGCAGGTGGGAAGAGAAGACAAAAAGATTTTTCTAATTGAGAAGCATTCCAGTCTGCAGATTCTTGTTTCCAACCATACGTCCCCGGCTCATTTTTCTGTCGGCGCTCCAGACCTCTGAGCCTGAATCAGCCTTCCCCTCTCCGCCAGAGCCTCACCCCCGAGAAGCCACACACATGAAGCAGGAGTTTCAAGATGAGATAGGTGGTCAGGGCCGGTGCTGGAAGACAAGATGTCCTAGGGTAGAGCAAAGCCAGAGACCTCACCAGCAGCCCAAGGCGGGGACCAAGGAATGGCAGGCTGGCCTGACACTCAAGCCTGACCGGCTCTGGAGAGATGTGGGTTGGCAAAGGGAGCGCGGTCTCGTTCTTTGTGGGCTCACAGGCCCATGCTAAAGCTCCTGCAGCTTTGCTCCTCTTTTATTTTTTTTTATTTTTAAAATTTTTTTTAAAATTTATTTATGATAGTCACACACACACAGAGAGAGAGGGAGAGAGACAGAGACACAGGCAGAGGGAGAAGCAGGCTCCACGCACTGGGAGCCCAACGTGGGATTCGATCCCGGGTCTCCAGGATCGCGCCCTGGGCCAAAGGCAGGCACCAAACCGCTGCGCCACCCAGGGATCCCTTTGTTCCTCTTTTAAAAGGTTGTGTATCTCCTCCCTGATTGCGATGCTTTTTTTTTTGGTGGGTTTTTTGTTTTGTTTTGTTTTTTTGTTTTTTTGATTTTATATGTTTATTTGACAGAGAAAGTACAAGCAGGAGGAGCAGGAGAGGGAGAAGCAGGCTCCCCAGGGAGCAGGGAGCCCAATGCAGAATTTGATCCCAGGACCCCAAGATCATGACCTGAGCCGAAGGCAGATGTTTAACCAACTGAGCCACGCAGGTGCCCAAGATTCTTCTTTTCTACAGGCTTTCTCCTCTTTTCTTTCAAGTCAGTGTCAGGTACAGTCTGGGATGTAACAGCATCATTGGAATCATTCTGGGATTCCTTTGAAATTGCACATAAGTGGCCTGTCTTGCCACACTTGCAAAACCAGGAGTCTCTGTGCCTGCACTAATGCCCTGTTCAGATTCCTCAGCCTCACCTCTGCGGTAGCCACCCTGAGTTGGGTTTTGCTTCCTCTCCTCTGCTATGTGGTACTTTGCACGAAGGTCAGCCACTGACCTGTTCTGTCCAGATCTTTAGCCTCCACAACCCTCAGGGCTTGTTCTAGGTGGAAGCAGGAAGGCACAGGCACGCTGTTCCAGCACCCTTTAAGGGGGGAGTGTTGCAGAGAAGCACAGAGGAAATGCATGCAGACTCAGCCGAAAGGGAGGAAAGATTCATCATAGGAAGCACAAGATGTCTGAGCCAGACTCAGAGCACTCCTTTTATTAATCATCGTGTGTGTGTGTGTGTGTGTGTGTGTGAGGATGAGACTCGATAAAGTTTTTGAGAAACCTATCAGCACTGACTCTAGAGATAAGCACAATGCTTAGCATGGTTCCCAGATAAATGCTAGTTTTTAAACAATGCTTCCTAAAATACTAGAGAATCATGAACGAGAAGGTCTAGCATCTGGTTTGAATGCCTACCTATAAGTTGCATCCTTTTGAGGATTCATCCAACTAAAAACAAAACCTGGGCAGCCCGGGTGGCTCAGCAGTTTAGCGCCACCTTCAGCCCAGGGCGTGATCCTGGGGACCTGGGATTGAGTCCCATGTCGGGCTCCCTGCATGAAGCCTGCTTCTCCCTCTGCCCGTGTCTCTGCCTCTCTCTCTCTCTCTCTGTCTCTCATGAATAAATGAATAAAATCTTTAAAAAATAAAAATAAAAACAAAACCTTTGTTGGGCTCCTTCTGTGTATCAGGCCTGTGCTAGGTGCTGGGAATGTGGTGTTTAGCAAAAACATATGGTTGCTGCTCTCCTGGAACTTAGTTTATCTTTTCCAGAGATAAGAACAAAAGAAAGAGGAGATGAAGATAAAGAGTAATTTTGAGATTGTACAAAAAGGGAAATTGGACTCTATTTATTTGGTAAAGCAGGAAAAGGACCCGGGACAGAGGAAGCGGTTGGGTTAGATCAATCGGAATGATGGAACAGTTTGTATTCCTTTCCATGGAGAGGCAGCAAACAATGAAGAAAGTTACGTCGAAGGACGCCCAGCCAGAATATGGAGATCCTCAACTGGGAGATTCAAACACACACATTTTTAACCCAGAAGCCTTCTGTAATTGAGAAAACCTTAACTCCCCATCAAATGCCACAAACTTAGATTTCCATACTTTAAATTTAGCATTAGAACCTTGACAGTAAGTCATTGGGATGGATGGTTTGCATGTGTGCTAACGATGTTTTCCAGAACCACTGTGCTGTCTAAGCACCAAGTGGTAGAGCAATTGCTGTCAACATTCTTAAATATGTCAGATTCATTGAAGCTTTTTCTGGTTGACCTCACTGAACACCTCTGCCTCTGTGTAGTACTGCCCGTTACCCCGCAGGGGCAGCAGAGGATAAGAAGAAGCAGGTAGGATTATCAGGCATCCGGAGAGTCCCACACAGGCTGGCCAAATGTCATGGAAGGGTCACATGAAGCTTTGCCATAGTCAACAATGAGCTGGGGTCTTTGGGTCCATCTCAAAATGATGTTAGAACAGGGGATGCCTGGGTGGCTCAGTGATTGAGCGTCTGCCTTTGGCTCAGGTCGTGATCCTGGGATCTTGGGATCGAGTCCTGCATCCTACAGGCACTCCACAGGAACCCTGCTTCTCCCTCTGCCTATGTCTCTGCCTCTCTCTCTCTCTATCTCTCATGAATAAATACATAACACCTTAAAAAAAAAAAAAAAAACAGAGACAAATTAGAAGAAAGTTCCAGATCTGGAAAGCATCTCAGGAAGGAAATATATCATAGCCCAGACTTTGTCTCTATCTGTACTGTTCATACAGAAGCCACCAGCCACATGTGGAAACTGAGCACTTGACATGGGGTTAGTCTGAATTAGGATGTGCTATTGAGTGTAAAATACACACTGGATTTTACTTGGTACGAAAAAATGGCTGTAAAATTTCATTATAATTTCACTGTAATTTTTATAGTGATTGCATTTGGAGGTTAAATAAAACATGCATTAAATTAATTTCACTAGTTTCTTTTTACTTTTTAAAATGTGGCTCCTAGAAATTTTTTTATTATATATATGGCTTTCATATTTCTTTTCTTTTTTTTTTTTTTTTTTTTTGTGAGAGAGAGCGAGCACAAATGGGAATGAGCAGAGGGAGAGAATCTTTAGGTGGCTGCATGCCTAGCAGGGAGCCCGACTGGTGACTCAATTTCATGATTTCATGACCCTGGGATCATGACCTAAACCAAAATCAAGAGTGGGATACAACCGACTGAGCCACCCGATGCTCCTCTCATGTTTCTATTAGACAACACCAGTTCTAAAAATACTCTTTTTGGTGTCCTGAATGAATTTTTCCCTTTTTTTTTTTTGTTTGTTTTTTTGTTTTTGCTTTTTTTTTTTTTTTTTAGTACACTCCCCCCTCAACATGGGACTCTGAGATCAACAGTTACATGCTCTACAGAGTGAGCCAGCCAGGCTTCCTCGGATTTTTTTTTTTTTAAGTAGGTTCCACTCCCAGCATGAAGCCCAACTTGGGGCTTCAACTCATGACCCTGAGCTCAAGACCTGAGCTGAGATCAAGAATCAGATGCTTAGGGGCATCTGGGTGGCTCAGTGGTTGAGCATCTGCCTTCCACTCAGGTTGTGATCCCAGGGTTTTGGGATGGGGTCCCACATCAGGCTCCCCACAGGGAGCCTGCTTCTCCCTCCCTCTGCCTATGTCTCTGCCTCTCTCTGTATCTCTCATGAATAAATAAATAAAACCTCTTTAAAAAAATAAAATTGAGGTCAGCACGGGTGGCTCAGCGGTTTAGCGCTGCCTCCAGCCCAGGGTGTGATCCTGGGGACTCGGGATTGAGTCCCACGTGGGGTTCCCTGATGGAGCCTGCTTCTCCCTCTGCCTGTGTCTCTGCCCCCCTCTCTCTCTGTGTTTCTCATGAATAAATAAATAAAATATTTCAAAAAATAAAAATAAAATTAAAGTAAAAAATTCCAGCTCCCCAGACCACACTCTGAACCAATTAAATCTCCAGATGAGACCCAGGTATCTACCATGTGCCAAGCTTACCAAGTTTGAGAACCTCCGGGATAGTAAGGAGGGTGGGCTCTGCAGTCCAACTGCCTGGCTTCAAATCCCAGACCAGTCACTTCTGAGCCAGGTGACCCTCCGCAAAATACTTAGCCTCTGTGAACTCCATTGCAGAAAAGGGATGAGGATAAGAATAAGCCTCTATAGGATTGTCATGAGGTTTAAATAAGCTAATTTACGTAAACCACTTAAAAGAAGGCAGGCACAGATTAAGTCTGTAGCAATTATGATTAACAGCTTTCTTATTCCATACTCCTCTGGAAGACATTCCCAGGCACTGCTCCCCCATCTGACACTCATTCACCTAGTGGGTTTCTTGTATGGTCCCCTATCATTCTTTTTTTTTTTTTTCTTTTTAAGATTTTATTTATTTATTCATGAGAGACACACAGAGAGAGGCAGAGACACAGGCAGAGGGAGAAGCAGGCTGCCCGCAGGGAACCTGATGCAGGCCTCAATCTCAGGACCCCAGGATCACGCCCTGAGTGGAGGGCAGACACTCGACCACTGAGCCACCCGGGTGCCCCAGGCGACTTTATTTCTACAAGCATTCACTCAACAGCTGCTTTACTACAGGGGTGATGGAAGACGCAAAACAATTAGGGACACCTGCCTCATCCCCTGGATGTTGAACTTCTCCTGGGTCTGCGTTTCCCAATGAGATCAAAGCGTCCTGGGCTGGGAGACCGCGCACATGCCTGGCCAGCTCCAGCCCCCGCCCTAGCCCCCAGCCCCCAGCCCCCAGCCCCAGCCTCCAGCCCCAGCCTCCAGCCCGAGTCCCAACCCCCAGCATCGCCCCAGCCCCCAGCACCGCCCCAGCCCCCAACCCCAGCCCGAGCCCCCAGCCCCAGTCCCAGCCCTCAGCACCCGCCCCAGCCCCCAGCCCCCGCCCCAGCACCCAGCCCCCGCCCCCAGCCCCCGCCCCAGCACCCAGCCCCAGCACCCAGCCCCCGCCCCAGCCCCAGCACCCAGCCCCCGCCCCAGCACGCAGCCCCAGCACCCAGCCCCCGCCCCAGCACCCAGCCCCCGCCTCAGCCCCCAGCCCCCGCCCCCGCCCCAGCACCCAGCCCCCGCCCCCGCCCCAGCACCCAGCCCCCGCCCCAGCACCCAGCCCCCGCCCCAGCACCCAGCCCCAGCACCCAGCCCCCGCCCCAGCAGCCCCAGTCCCCGTCCCCCCCCCCCCCCAGCACCCAGCCCCAGCCCCAGCAGCAGCACGCAGCAGGGGATTGCAAAGCGTAGGCTACCCCAGGTGGAACACCGTGTTCTAGTTTTGCTTTGCCGTTTGCAGCCTGGGCGATCGGGGGCCACCGCTCGAGCCTGTTTCCCGTCGCGGAAAGCGGAGCCTCCCCGCCCCGCCCCCCGCCTGCCTGAAGGTCACGGGCCTGGGCCTGCGGCGCGCGGTGCGGCCCGCGAGCGTCCGCTCCCGCGCCCTCCGCAGTCAGCGCCCGCCCGCCCGCCGGGGGACCGCAGGCCGCGGCCGAGAGGCTGCGCGCTGCGCCCGCGACGTCAGGCCCCGCCCCGCCCCGCCCCGCCCCGTGACCGGCCCCGGCCCCGGCCCCGGCCCCGGCCCCGGACCGAGCGGCGCCCGCGGGAGCGGCGGCGGCCGCGCGATGGGGGCCGAGGCGGCGGGGAGCGGGCGGGCGCTGCGGGAGCTGGTGCGCGAGGCCGAGGTCAGCCTGCTCGAGTGCAAGGTGTGCTTCGAGAGGTTCGGCCACCGCCAGCAGCGGCGCCCGCGCAACCTGCCCTGCGGCCACGTGGTGTGCCTGGCCTGCGTGGCGGCCCTGGCGCACCCGCGGACGCTGGCCCTGGAGTGCCCCTTCTGCCGCCGGGCCTGCCGCGGCTGCGACACCAGCGACTGCCTGCCGGTGCTTCACCTCCTGGAGCTCCTGGGCTCGGCGCTGCGCCCAGCCCCCGCCGCCCCCCGCGCCGCCCCCCGCGCCGCCCCCTGCGCCCCGGGCGCCCTCGCCTGCCACCACGCGTTCGGAGGCTGGGGGACCCTGGTCAACCCCACGGGGCTGGCGCTGTGCCCCAAGACCGGGCGGGTCGTGGTGGTGCACGACGGCAGGAGGCGGGTCAAGATCTTTGACTCCGGGGGAGGATGCGCCCATCAGTTTGGAGAGAAGGGGGAGGCTGCCCAGGACATTAGGTACCCCCTGGACGTCGCCGTCACCAACGACTGCCACGTGGTTGTCACCGACGCCGGCGACCGCTCCATCAAAGTGTTTGATTTCTTTGGCCAGATCAAGCTCGTCATTGGAGACCAGTTTTCCTTACCTTGGGGCGTGGAGACCACCCCTCAGAATGGGGTCGTGGTAACTGACGCCGAGGCAGGGTCGCTGCACCTGCTGGAAGTCGACTTTGCAGAAGGAGCCCTCCAGAGGACTGAAAAGCTGCAAGGTCATCTGTGCAGCCCGCGAGGGGTGGCCGTGTCCTGGCTCACTGGGGCCATTGCGGTCCTGGAGCACCCTCCGGGGCTGGGGGCTGGGGCGGGCAGCACCGCCGTGAAGGTGTTCAGCCCAACTATGCAGCTGATCGGCCAGGTGGATACCTTTGGGCTCAGCCTCTTTTTCCCCTCCAGAATAACTGCCTCCGCCGTGACCTTTGATCACCAGGGGAATGTGATTGTTGCAGATACTTCTAGTCAGGCCGTCCTATGCTTGGGACAGCCTGAGGAATTTCCAGTCCTGAAGCCCATCATCACCCATGGTCTTTCCCATCCTGTGGCACTGACCTTCACCAAGGAGAATTCTCTTCTTGTGCTGGACAGTGCAGCCCATTCCGTAAAAGTCTACAAGGCTGACTGGGGGTAATGGGGTGTGGTGGGGGTCCTGGAACTGCCACTAATCCAGTTTAACCCTGGATGAATTAATCCCATCTCTCGAACGGGGATCATTATAACTGCCTGACAGACTTATAAAGGTTGAAGGTAATTATTAAAGAATAATAATGAAGTCTACCGTTTATTGAGTTATGTGCTCCCTGTGCTAGGAAACTTGCAAATATTAGCTCAGCGTGTCCTTACAGTGGTACCCAGGGAGGTAATGCCCATCATTAATCCCATTTTAGAGATGAGAAAACTGAGACCCGAGGGTTTAAGTGATTCTCTGAAGGTCATGTTTACTTACTGTGACAGTCACAATGGGAACTCAATTCTGACTCCCCAACCCCTTGCTCCTAAGTAGGATAACAGATGTGAGAAAACGACAGCATGTGTCTATATGTTGTTACTGTGTGTACTCTCTTTACAGGTAGCTATTTCTCTTGGTTGGACGTGCAGAGAAAGGAGACTTTCTAGAGAGTTCAAGAGGAAAAAGGGTAGTGTGATGAGCATGGACGTGAGTGTCATTGAACTTGCTGGTTCTTTGATGTCACAGTAGGTAGAATGACTGTGGATCCTTGAACTGCCCTTGGGAAAGGTAAACATGTCTGTTGGGACCTGGATGTCCTCCATCATAGGAACCCAGGAAATACTAGTTGGTTGCTGCAGAAAGGCTTGTGTGGACATAAGTTCAAAACTACTGCCGACCACCGTACATTCACACACCTCCAGTGGGAGATGGCTGGAAGACAGTCCTGTGACAGGTCTGCATTCATAGAACAAGAGGCCGCCACCGTTGGTTCACGGCAGAATGAGTTTGCCTGCCTCTTCATAATCTGTGCCAACCCGAAACCCTTTTGTGATAGAGTTTTTCTCTGTGCCATTTAAATTTGTCCCATTGCACACACTGTATTCTCACTAACCAGCTCCCTTGATGCTAAGCTAGCATTTAGGCCACTGGTAAACCCCTGTATACTTCTTGAGTTGAAGTTAAGTTTTGACCAAGATAAGGCCTGCTTTAATACTTGCAGTCGATTGAGCGAATAAGGGGAAATTTCAGGTGAGGTGGCCGGTTCTTTATAAACTGTTGTGTTTGTAGCTAGTGTCAACATCTCAGAGTTTAGGGCTGCTGTAATAGTACCAAACCACTGACACCTCAGAAGCAGTGACAAAATATATTTTTTCTCGGGGAGAAAATTCTGGTTTTGAGAGGTAAGAGTTTGCCTCCGGTCATAGCTGATGTTGTATCTATTAGACAAACAGTTTCAATAAGTATAACGTACGCACTGGAGATAGCCCCCAAATTACGAGTAAGCTATGTTCCAGAAGGTTAAGTTTGCCCTTTGGAGCTAAAAGAGAGGCTGGGGTCCATGTCATCCCTCAAAAGCCCATCATGCTTTCAATGCTTCCATCGTGTCATGTGAAGATTTCAGGCCTCGTGGACCACCATTTGTAAGTGCGTTCCAAATGGGGATTCTGGGGACAATCCCTTTCCCCTGTCCTTAGAAGGCATCCTTAGGTCAGTGACCTCAGAATAGTGACCTATTCTCAGTTGTATAGCAAGAAAAGCCACCTTAGGCAGAGATAGAGGTTCAGAGTTGGTCATTTGCAAGTGGGCCAACCTGGGATGGACCATTCAGAAGTTGTCCTCAGGAACAATGACATTTTAATGGCCTCAGGGTTAGCCAGTTCAAGGGACTTTGTCCTATTTGGAGTTATTAGTGGCATCATCTTGACCAGAGAGGTGTACTAATATTTTTTTCAGACAGCACTGATAGGACAGGTACCTGCATTCCTGATCCTTGAATTGTCCTACTGTGTTTGACCTTGTTCTGTTCTCTGGACCCACCACCTGAACTTTTTTCTCAATCTTTTTCCTTGGCATTTTCTAAGGACTTTAGTTTGGATTCATAAACCTCCCCTCCTACAAGTCTCACTCCAGATCCCAGAGCCCCAGCCGTTGCCATTTTGCTAATGCCTTATCTAGACCTTCCCTGGCTCCTCACCAACTGAGGTCTGCACCTTGCTCGGTGAATGAGGCATCTTTTTACGGAAGAAGCAATACTCCATATACCTCAGAAAAGTGAGGAGAACCACATTGGTGGATGCAGATTTAATCATCTTCACCCCAGCCACAGGAAGAAGAAATGCATACTGGTGGTCAGGACTCTACTAATAGTGATATGCTATGGTGGTGTATCATGGTGACTAGAGAGGTGAACTCTTTTTTTGAAGAATATGTTGAAAATATGATAGGAAGGCTGCCAAGACTCATCACACCTACCATACTGAACTGTCAAGGTATCTGTGGTGCCCCTGCCACCGGCTCTGCTGATGAGCATGGCCCTCTCCAGCAGTAGCCAATTGGATAGCAGCACATACCTAGCTACAGCCTGTCCATCAATGATCCACCAAATGTATTAATTGGACCAGAAAATTGGCCTATGAATTGGTCTGGGGCAAACAAATTTTCCCAAAGAGGGGCAAGGAAATCTGATTTGAATTTTGTCCTTGAAGTCATAAATGGAAAAATTTGGAGCAAATCAGGCAGACAGCAGCCTGGGAGGAAGCCGAGCGTGTAGCAAGTTGGAGGGGTGCAGAGTATCAGTAAGGAAACCAAATTCACGAATGAAAAGAGGCTGGAAGGCAGAGAAAAGATGCAAGTGTGAGGAATCCAGGCAGGAGCGGGAGAAGAAAAGCCACCCAGAGAAGCTCACCTGTGCAGGGCTGTTCTTTGCAACAGAAAGTACCTGACAAATATTACACTGTGTGGTTGTTCTGTTTGGAGAATATTGAACGTGAACCTACTGATTGTGATGCCAGTAGTAGGAAATGGTTTTTGAGAGGGTCACAAACCCATCAACACCCCCACCCCTGATACTGGCAGGGAGCCCCACATGCCGCAGGTTTAAATATCTGAGTTACAGGGATCCCTGGGTGGCGCAGCGGTTTGGCGCCTGCCTTTGGCCCAGGGCGCAATCCTGGAGACCCGGGATCGAATCCCACATCGGGCTCCCGGTGCATGGAGCCTGCTTCTCCTTCTGCCTATGTCTCTGCCCCTCTCTCTCTCTCTGTGTGACTATCATAAATAAATAAAAATTAAAAATAAATAAATAAATAAATAAATATCTGAGTTACAAATGGTGCCAAAAAACTGTTAAATAAAATACATCTGATCCTCCTCCTTTAACAAAGGTAAATATAGATGTTTAAAACACACTTTCATTACAGTCTGAGAAGCCAGGTTCCATTTTGGAATACTTGGATGGAGTCTATGCTCAATTTCGGGGGGTGGCATTTTAAAGAAAGATTGCAATAAACTGGAGGATGTTTAAAAGTTCTGGGGGCACCTGGGTCGCTCAGTGGTTGCGCATCTGCCTTCAGCTGAGGGCGTGATCCCAGGGTCCTGGGATCAAGTCCCACATCAGGCTCCCTATGGGGAGCCTGCTTCTCCCTCTGCCTGTGTCTCTGCCTCTCTCTGTGTCTGTCATGAATAAATAAATAAAATCTTTAAAAAATAAAAAGTAAAAGGTCTGAAGAAGGGGCACCTGGCTGGCTGGGAAGAGCATGTGACTCTTGATCTTGGGATTGTGAGTTAGAGCCCCCACATGGGGTGTAGAGATTACAAAAAACAAATAACTTTTAAAAAAGGTCTGCAGAAGAATCTAAATGGCATGCTTTTTGTCAACCTCTAACAGCTACAATGTAAACTCCACGAAGCAAAGATGTTTGTGTTGTCCACAGCTCTATCCCCCCCACCCTGCCCAGAATGCCACTTGACACATTGTAAGAGTTCAAAAATATTTGTGGAATTCATACATGTTTATCCTGAGGAATTTTGCTAGACTGTGTGTTCCTTTCACCAACAAAAGGGAAGTGCTGGTGGTAGCTGGTAGTTTGGGGAAGTTGGTCCAGAATTAAAACAATTTGTGGTAAGTTTGCTGAGTAACTTGCAGAGAGTTGCAAAGCCTTATGGTGACATTGCAGTAGCCTTGGTTGGGACTGGGCGAAGAACTTCGTGTTCTCACTCACCACATTGCCAATATCACCAGGCACACGGGACATTGAGGTATGGGGTTGCCTGACTCACATCTTTTGTCTGGTCCTGAAGAGCAGAGACAACCCCGGTGTGCTGGTTCTCTGATACCCAGCTATGGTATCAACTCTGGGAACAAGAGAGGAACTAAAGTGGCTCTTCTCCCCCTCACCTGGTGGTGGGCTTGGAATATTGTTCAAGTCATCTCAGAGTGAATTTGGCTAATGGTAAATCCATGAAGAGGATTTTCGCTTCCAGGAACCACTCACACAGCACAGGCTGCCCAACCACTGACATTTGTTTGGCTGCAAATTATAACCTATGTTGTATCTAATAGAGTAATGGAAGAACAGCTCATCGTGTCCCACAGAAATAATGACATAAGAGGGAGCTAATTTCCTGACAAAAGACTCTGGTCAGATCAGACCAGACTAGCAATGTCTTAAAAGTATCTAACAAAAATCTAAAATCACTTATAGAATGACTATGGGAAATTGTGCTTCCAGCCATAGACTGGAAAATAAAAAAAGCTTCAGAATGATTCAGATGACACCTGAGGCATACAGAGTCGTCAACAGGCTGGTTTAGATCACACAGGTAATTAAAGGTAGAACCAGGGGGCACCTGGGTGGCTAGTGGTTGAGCATCTGCCTTCAGCTCAGGGCATGATCCTGGGGTCCTGAGATCAAGTCCTGCATTGGGCTTCCCTCAGGGAGCCTGCTTCTCCCTCTGCCTGTGTCTCTGCCTCTTTCTGTGTGTCTCCCATGAATAAATAAAATCTTAAATAAATAGAGAAAGAAAGAAAGAAAGAAAGAAAGAAGAGAAAGAAAGAAAGAAAGAAAGAAAGAAAGAAAGAAAGAAAGAAAGAAAGAAAGAAAGAAAGAACCAGAACTGAAAATTGGATCTTTCTGTATTCCTTATTGACCCCTCTCAAAGGTCAAAGGCTGGAGCTATACACATGCACACACATACACACATGTGTACTCTGGCACTAGCTTTTTTACTGGTCAAGTTCTTATGTTCTTTAAAAATAGACCTTTTTGTCCCAAATTTCCTGCAGTTGGCTTCTATTTTTTCTTTTTTTTGAGTCAGTTTGTATTTTATTGTTTCACTGCATCTACTGGGATGTCTTCCCATTTCTTTCACAAATACAAAATCCAGGTTTGTATGCGCACTGGTCCAAGAAAACACCATGGTCTTTCCAAATTACCAGTGAGACCATAACCAGGAGGCCAGTCTCTTCATCATTGCATCAGTCGGCCCTTGAATCCAGAGTCACGAGGCTTTACCCTGAAGGGACCACATAGTTTCATTGTACTTCATGGTCCTTGTTATTAGAAGGAGCCTTTGGTTGCAAAAGAGTGTGATGAAGAAGCTGAAACATAACATTTTCATAACACTCAAAAATTGCTTCACAAAGCTGTTCATTTATTTAA
Source organism: Canis lupus baileyi (assembly GCF_048164855.1). Lineage (NCBI taxonomy): Eukaryota > Metazoa > Chordata > Mammalia > Carnivora > Canidae > Canis > Canis lupus. Next base: position 9,620,992 of record NC_132874.1, read on the forward strand.
CCTTCATAGCAGCTGAGGCAGACAGAGCAGATCTTGTTAGGGTGACTTGAACCAGTAAAGAAGCAGAGATGGAATCGGTTAACCACCTGCCTTCAGCTCAGGCCATGATTCTAGAGTGCTGGGATCGAGCCTCACATCGGGCTCCATGCTCAGCAACAAGTCTGCTTTCATCTCTTCCTCTGCCCTCCCCACTGCTAGTGCACACTATCTCTCTCTTTCTCTCTCTCTCTCTCTCTCATAAATAAAATCTTTAAAAAAAAAAAGAAAAAAGAAGAAGCAGAGATTGAAGAGATAGGATTGTAGTATGATTACATCACCACATCCTGTTGTGTTTGGGACTGGGAAGGAGCAAATATCTTCTCTAAATCTCCCTTGGGTGACTCTGTGCAGCAAGCATTGGGTCCCACTGCTCTAGAGAACAAATCCCAGTCATCCCTTGGTGGGTTCACATCTACCATCAACATCGATTTGTATCAGCACTAGGTAATGTTCTTTGGGAGGAAACATTGCCACCCTCCTGAGTTTCGGAGCTCCAGAATCCCATGTGGATGGTCCTGCTGCTTCGTGAGTGCCCACCATCCACCCCATGGTGCCTTCTGTGATGCAGAGAGAGGCCCGCTCACATGGCAAGAGCGAGAGCGCTGACTGGGTCCTAGGAAGCCTCTGAGCGAAGAAAGTCAAGTTCTGGTGTTTCCCTTAGACCCATTTGTAAAAGAAAACTGAAACATGCTTATTAGTTTTAGAAATCAGAGAATGTAAATTCTTCAGCTGCCTGGCCCACCATGCCCTGGAGCTTTCTGATCTGACATGGAGGGTCCGGCAGGGAGCTTCCCTCTTAAAATGAGGGAGGAGCTTCCCTCTTAAAATGAGGGAAGAACTTCCCAAGTCAAGTGCTGAGTGGCAGACACGTGGCCTGTGAAAGCCCACACCTTCCAAACACTGGGGCCCAAAGTTCTCTCCCATTCCTCCCTCCTGCCTTGGGCCCTCTTCTTGGCGGCTGTGGCTCCCCACCGCCCCTGCCAATCGTAGAAGCAACGTACATTCATAGTAGGCTTGGAGAACACAAATGAGCATAAAGATATCTAATCACTTTTAATTAGAGAAAACGACTGTTACTGTGTTTGAATTGAGTTGACTCATCGCTGCAGAATTAGTATTCCTGAAAATCACTTCATAGATCCCGATTTTGCAACACAGTGAATGTATCATATGAATTGCAAGCTCTTCTGCGAAGTGCATTTAAGTGGCGTTCAGGGGAAGCTCAGTTTTGGAGATCCCAAAACATGAAGAGCAAAAGCGCCATGGTAAAGGGATCGAGAAGGGCACTCACCAAATGCTCCATCTGCCCTCCGCGTTTCCCAGCCTCTGGGATTCAGTATGGCCATGTGCCTGGCTCTGGCTGTGAGCAGAAGCCAGGACAAAGCCCTACAATCTCTGTGAGCTGAGAACGAAGGAAAAGTAATGATGCAGGAACGTGTTGGGCTAAAGCAGGGGTCTCATGTTTCCTAATGAAAGTATGGTAGCTTACAGAGATAAAAATACTGCACTGAGATGTCACACAGTCAAATTTAAGCAGGCTCTGATTCAGCTCCTAGTCTTTTCGATCATATCAAAGTTTGCATTAACATCAGGAAAGTTCAGGTTAGCATATGTTTTTGGGATATATCATTTTGGCCAGTCAGAAGGGCAGGTCAGCCCCACTGCTGACCAAGCAAAAAGATCTGCTATAAGTATGTAAAATGAACGTTAGCAGGGCTGTGGGCTGCGTGCTGGATGGTGGAGCTGCATGGTAATCATGGAGAATCACAGGAGCCTCCTGCTCCAATTTCTTCACATCAGCCATTTCTGCATTCTGATGAGCAAAATGCTCTAAAATAGGCTTCAGCCACGTGACCTTTCTCCCCAGATATACAACTCCCTGCAATTTACTTCCATTTTCAAACCACTGATTGATGTAGCTGGACGCACTGTGAAATTGATGAAACAGGGGCCAATTCCATCACATTTTGGAGTTAATTTCCACAAGGTTGTAAGGCTTCTGGTGGACACTAAAGTATAAATCTTAAAATTGGCAATTTTTCTTTTGGTAAATCAGTAAGAAATACTTTACATGAATTTACTGAATTTGCTAGGAGCACTGTCTGTACAAGTACACATGAGGATATCCAAATGCATTTTGATCATGTCTGAACTGTATCAACCTATCTTTTTTTTTTTTAAAGGTTTTATTTATTCATTCATGAGAGACACAGAGACAGAGGCAGAGACAGAGGCAGAGGGAGAAGCAGGCTCCATGCAGGAAACCCGATGTGGGACTCGATCCCAGTGCTCCAGGACCATGCCCAGTTGGGCAGACAGACGCCCAACTGCTGAGCCACCCAGGTGTCCCATCAGCCTATCTTTTTTTGGTCATGTCTTTGGCAGGTTTTGGCACTGGGGTTAGACTGGCTTCATGAAACGAGTTGGGAAATGTTCCTTCCACCTTTATTTTCTGAAAGAATTGATATAATATTCATGTTATTTCTTCTTAAATGTTTGGTAGAATTCACCATGAAATCTTGTGGCCAGGGAAGTTTCTTGGTGTTTGTGTATGTGTGTCCAGAGATTAAAATGGTTTTCTCTAGAAAGATTGGTCAGTTGGAGCTTACTCAACCATACTGGAAGAGGCAGTCTAACAATTAAAACAACAAAAACAAAACTTTTAGGGGCGCCTGGGTGGCTCAGTTGGTTGAGCATCTGCCTTTGGCTCAGGTCATGATTCCAGGGTCCAGGGATTAAGCCCTAAGTAGGGCTCAGTGGAGAGTCTGCTTCTCCTTCTCCCTTTGCCCCTCACCCTGATCATGTGTTTTTTTTTCTCTCTCTCTCTCAAATAAATAAATAAAATATTTAAGGAAAAAAAAAAAAGAAAGAACAGATTTAAAAACTACATTAAATATAAAGTAGGGGATCCTTGGGTGGCTCAGCGGTTTAGCATCTGCCTTTGGCTTGGGGCGTGATCCTAGAGTCCTGGGATCGAGTCCCGCATCGGGCTCCCTGCTTGGAGCCTGCTTCTCCCTCTGCCTGTGTCTCTGCCTCTCTCTCTCTCTCTCTCGTATCTCTCATGAGTAAATAAAATAAAATCTTTAAAAATAAATAAATAAATAAATAAATACACCAAACTTTTAAATCTCTTTGATTTTTCTTTTTTTTTTTTTTTTTTTTGGCAAGAATTTACTTACTAAATATTTCCCATGTGCTCACTCTATGTTAAGCAATGTGCTAAGCAATGGGAATCTAAAGACGCTCTTAGGCACTAATCATCTGGTATGGAGATGGGCAAGATACTCCGGAGAATATAGTACAGAAGCATTAGTGCTCTATAAGAATATGCTTAAGGCACCCTGAAGAGGGAGAGATAACCCCAGATGGCCACAGCAGGCACGGCATATTAGAAGAGATGATATCATGCTGGAATTCCAGACTGATCAATGTCCGAAATACTGCTTGCTTCCTCCAAAACAAATTAAAAGGACACAGTTGGATTTAAGCCTGCACTGATTCTCTGTGTTACCAATACTGGAATCTACTCTCTGTAGCTGTAGCCAGTCTCTGGGCCTCTGGGAGTATATAAAAAAGAGGAAATGGCAGGTGTTTCAGAATATCTGAGGGTATTTATGAATATTTTCCCACTTAGCTAAATAGTGCAGTAGTAAATTTATTAGTATCTACTTAGGTCAAGGTGCCCTTAACTCTTAACTATAGAGAACGAACTGTATAATTATGAAGAATAGATGGCTACCAAAGGGGAAGTGGATGGAGGGGATGGGTTTTTAAAAAGTGCCCCTTTGAACAAAGCGTTTTTATGTTATAATAAAGTATTTCCTACAGTGCTTTATAACCCTCTCCTGCATTTAGTTCTTTTCATCATCATGGCAACCATAGATTTTGTGGGAGGAGGAGTCAGGTTGACACCAATACTTCCCTAATTCAGAGATGTTTGTTGGAGGTGTCCTGCAATCCCGCGCTGTGCTCTGGACATCTCTTGATGGCACCTGCCAACAGGCACCAAGGAATCATGACTTTGCTAGACATCTTAGAACGGAGGGCATTATTTGAGTCCTCCTCTTACTGAGCTTCAGCAGTTCAGGTGGCATAGCTCCACACACCAAACCAGGGACCAAGTAGAGGAAAAATATTCAAGATAAAAAGACTTCAAGGTTTCACTTAGTAGCTCTGTTTAACAGATTGGGAACCGCATGTTAAAAGAGGTCAGAAACATTGATTAATTTTGAAGAACAACATAGAAGAAACATGGAGCCTTAGACTACTTTTGACTCCAGGCATCCATCACTTGGGGAGGAAATCCAGAACAGCTTCTCCCACTCCAGTGGAAACCACCTTCAATCATATGTTGACAGGATATTTCACAACTGAGTTAAGAAGTTATCATTTGCCAGGCTGTGTGTGAAAGTGTCTATAAGATCCTATCTTTGTTGTAAAACTTGCCAAATAATTTATGAATAATATTTAGCACCATCTCTTCATGTAATCACCATCAATGAAAGGCTTCCTGTCAGGATATGACCTTCACTTGGGTTCCATACTCTCTCTTCCAGCCAACTTAACTCATTACCATCTCCCTTGTGGGGAGAATGGGCTCCCACCTGCAGCTCTACTGCTGGCACACTCTGAAGCTGGCTCCTGCCCCAGCAGGAATGGTATAAGAAGCTTCCAGTTAAAGGTTTTCCTGTCTGGTGCCTGGGGTCTGCCGTCCAGGGCATAGGCCTCATTATTGGCTCCCTCCTAAGCTAGATTGGGAGCCTTCACTTTGTTCTTTCCCTCAGTTACATCATCCCAACGTGGACACTACATTTCGGTCTCAGCTTTACCCTAGCCCTGTGGCTTTGGGTTTCCAACCCTATAGCCATAGCTATGGTCCATCGTGACACTTTCTATCTTATCTAATGCTGTTAGAGATCTATCAATGTACGAGGTTGAATTTTGTTGGACCATGACAGCAAACCAGGCAGAGAGTAAGAAAATAGCAAGTAGAAATGGTGCCAAGAATTATTAGCTTCTTGTTGATTGCAGTAACTCCACGTTGGGTACAACCCTTCAGTTCTTGTGTACTTTTATGTCATCCTCACAACAGCCTAGGGAATAGTTGCTGTTGACATTTTTGCAGATAAGAAAACTGAGGCACAGATAGGTCAAATAATTTGTTCAAGACCACACATACAGAAAGTAGGCAAACTAATTTCTCCTAGTTGTTGTTTCCTTGTCCGTAGAGTGGAGATTTCATAGTAGCTACTTTCTAAACTGGTTGTGGGGCTTAAATAAGTTTATACGTGTGCATTTGGGCAGGACTTGATACATGGTAAGTGTTCGATAATTCTTAGCAATCATTATTGCTATTTTTTTACAATAGTCTGAAAGTTTTAGCTTTAATATATTTCATCTTAAGTGATTTTTAGCAACATGCATGCAATGGTTGGCATTTTTTAGAGATTTTATTTATTTACTTGATACACAGAGAGAGAAAGAGAGAGAGAGAGGGCGCACAAGCAGGGTGAGTGGCAGACACAGAGGGAGAAACAGACTGCCTGCCAAGCAGGGAGCCTGATGTGGGGCTTAATCCTAAGACCCCTGGATCATGACCCCAGCCAAAGGCAGATGCCTAATTGACTGAGCCACCCAAGTGCCCACGATGGTTGGTATTTTTAAAATCACCTTTATGGATTTCTTTCTTTCTTTCTTTCTTTCTTTCTTTCTTTCTTTCTTTCTTTCTTTCTTTCTTTCTTTCTTTCTTCTTTCTTCCTTCCTTCCTTCCTTCCTTCCTTCCTTCCTTCCTTCCTTCCTTCCTTCCTTCCTTCCTTCCTCCCTCCCTCCCTCTTCTTTCTTTCTTTCTTTCTTTCTTTCTTTCTTTCTTTCTTTCTTTCTTTCTTTCTTTCTTTCTTTCTTTCTTTCTTTCTTTCTAAAAGATTTTTGAATAATCTTTGTGCCCAGTGTAGGGCTGGAACTTACAACCTCAAGATCAAGAGTCATATGCTGGGATGCCTGGGTGGCTCAGTGATTGAGCATCTGCCTTTGGATCAGGTCATGATCCTGGGGTCCTAGGATCGAGTCCCACATCAGGATCCCCTTGGGGAGTCTGCTTTCCCCCTCCTTGTCTCTGCCTCTCTCTCTGTCTCTCATGAATAAATAAGACCTTAAAAAAGAGAGAGAGAGAGAGAGTCACATGCTCTATAGAATGAGCCAGCCAAGCACATTTGCTTAAATTTGAGTGTAGTTGACACACAATGTAACATTAGTGTCAGGTGTACAACATAGTGATTTAGCTTTTCCATACGTTAGGTTATGTTCACCACAAGTGCAGCTACCATCTGTCCCCATGCAGTGCTGTTACAGTATCACTGACTATATTCCTTACACTTTGCCTTTTATTCCTATGACCTATTCACTCCATAACTGGAAGCCTGTATCTCCCACTCCCCTGCTCCCATTTTGCCCATCCCTCCAACCCCTTCTTCTGGCAACCATCCCTTTGTTCTCTGCATTTACAGGTCTGATTCTGCTTTCTGTTTGTTTGTTTTTTCGTTTCTTTTGTTTTTTAGATTCCATGTATGAGTGAAATCATGTTATTTGGTCTTCTCTGTCTGACTTATTTCACTTAGCATAATGTCCATACATGTTGTTGCAAATGGCAAGACCCCAAATCTTTTTTTATGGCTGCATAATATTCCTACACACATGTGTATCTTCCTTATCTATTTGTCCATTGATAAACATTTAGATTGCTTTCTGATCTTGGCTATTGTAAATACTGCTGCAATAAATGTAGGTGTGCATATATCTTTTCGAGTTAATGTTTTCATTTTCTTGGGTAAATACCCAGTAGTGGAATTATTGGATTATATGGTATTTCTATTATTTCCAACTTTTCGAGGAACAACCGTACTGTTTTCCACAGCACTTATTATTTTGCTTGAACTATTTGGGGTAAGGCAATACCTCTTTTTTTAAGCAAAGAAGTTCATGACTGGGAAGCTTGGACCTGTAGGAAGCTATCTTTGTTCCCATGTGGAGAGAGCCTGCCTGATGACAAAGCCTATAGAAAAGAACAGAGAGCCAAGACTGAGGAACACAACGTTTGTTGTAACACTGTGTGGGTTCCACAATTTTTCTGTTCCCTCAGCTAGATGTGACTCTGGATGTCCTACTTATCTAAGCTGGTAAATTCCTCATTCTCTTTAAATAAGTTTGAACTAGGTATCTGTGACTTTCACCTACAGGAGCCTTAAGATAATCTGAGGCAGACGCTTCTAGAAATCATCACAGCTATGTTAAGGCAGCATGAAGCTGGTTTTCAGTCTGTGCTCAGAGTTCCATAACAGAAGAAAATTATTTTTTCTCCGTAAGTTTTGAGTGGGACATCCAACTACTAGTAACTTGTTTGACTTTTTTGACAAGTGGGAGGAGAGTCAGCAGGTACCAGTTGAAAGGATTTTTTGGATTATCAGATCTCCTTTGATGCGTAAGGTTTTCAAGCCTGGTGGATCATAGAGATCTTGATGTCCAGCTCTTTTACTTTCTAAATGGGTAAATTGATGCCTGGAGAGGCTAAGTAATGTAGACAAGTGATTCATCTTAGGAGAGAACCCAGAATTCTGAATTTTGCTGCCATTTGAATTCTCTCTGATTTTGGATTTTCAGCAATATGAGCTGCACACAGCATTTTTTTTTCCTCCATAGATATGCAGAAACTGGAGACAGCCATCAGCTGATGTCAGCTCTCCTGACTCTTAACCTAGTTTGGTTTTCCCATCATAGCATTCTTCTTCTTGATAAATAAATGCTTTACGTGGGGCTGCTATGTTTACTTAATCTTCTACAGCAGCATATAGCAAAGACATAGTGTAGGATGCTAGCCCTACAGGATGCTATCAGACTAGGGTAGTGTGGAGAAAAGTGTTCTCAGAGCCATTAATAAGTTATTTTGCATTATAAATGGGAAAATATGGGGTGGTTAGATAGGACACTGTTTTCCAAACTTATCTGATCACAGGTCTAGTGTTGAGGGAAATGCTGTATTAGAGACAGGAATTTTCACATTTTTTTCCAAAGCTGAACAGCTACCCTTCTGTGTGATTAATTATGCCCCTCTTTTTTTGGTGTTCTTTTTTCTCAGGCCCTAGTTTTTAATTCTTACTTTCAATTCTCATGCTTCCTCCCATCCTTCCTTGTCTGTAAGTTTCTCCTTGTTTTTTTGTTTTTAAAGATTTTATTTCTTTATTCATGAGAGGCACACAGAAAGAGGCAGAGACATAGGCAGAGTGAGAAAAAGGCTCCCTGCAGGGAGCCTAATGCAGGATTTGATCCCAGGACCCTAGGATCACACCCTGAGCTGAAGGCAGATGCTCCACCACTGAACCAACCAGGCGTCCCTCTTCTTCTTCTTTTTTTTTTTTTTTTTAATATTTATCTAAGTACTCTCTACACCCAACATGGGGCTCCAACTCACGACCCTGAGATCAAGACTTACATACTCCCTCAGGCGCCGCCCCCACGCCCCCCATTCTGCAAGTTTCTAAACTTGGCTGCTCCTCTGGGGTAGCTGTCTTTCTCAGATTCTTTGTGTTGGCCTTTATTTTGGGGGTAAAGAGATATGGTGGGGCAATGTCTCTGGCAGATGTAGGCGTGAACTCATCCCCTGACTTAATCACAGCTCAGGATTTCCACACTCCAAGGTGGGCTTGTGGGAAAGAGTACCCCGTACAGATGCCTTCAAGAGCTTGCTCAAGAGCGCCACAAAGCCTCTGTCCCACTTGTGGAGTCTACTCATCCTTCCAGACACAAAGATGGTGGTGAAATATCTCTGCAACTTCCCAGTCATCAGAAGCTTCTCTCCTAATTTCCAGTAGCTCACAGCCAAGCCAATCCCAGCTCAGCATTTAGCCTTTTTCTCTTGACAAGGCGCTGCTCTGTCCAGGATGGAATTTCTATTTTGACCAGAAAGAACCCACTGCCTTTATGAATATCTGCAGCTAGTGTCACTGAGTAGGATTCTTTTATCTTTCTAAAGTGTTCTGTGTCTTCTCCATTTGCCTTGTTCTGTCCTCAAGACTGCAGCTGTAATTCTGAATATATTTGGCAAATGAGTGGGATAAATCTTCATTTATGATTTTCACATTCATAACTCCCTTATTTTCAAGGTTCTTCACAGATCTAATGAGAGAGTTGGGAGCATCACTGTGCTTCTTCTGTAGGTGAGGCAGTGTTTGAACCAACATTAATGCTGATCCAATTAAATGAACTCCCCATGACTTCTCCTCACATTTTTTCCCTAACATTTTCCACATTCTTCTGAAACTGAGATGCACTTTATGCAAATTTCTCTTTTGAGGAGTTTTCAGGAATACTAATGCAGCCCTTTGGCTTCACTACAGAGACCATGAAGACAAACAGGCAATTTCAAAGGCCAGGTGTGAATTATTGATCTGAATGAAACCCAAATCAATACAGGTACTGGCGATCTGGACACACTTTATCATCACCAGTGTTCATTTCAAAGTTTGATACTATCCACGAAAATAAATCTTAAAGTTGGGCAGCCCGGATGGCTCAGTGGTTTAGCGCCACCTTCAGCCTAGGGCCTGATCCTGAAGACCCAGGATAGTGTCCCACGTAGGGCTCCCTGCATAGGGCCTGCTTCTCCCTCTGCCTGTGTCTGTGCCTCTCTGTCTGTGTGTGTCTCAAATAAATAAATAAATAAATAAATAAATAAATAAATAAATAAAATCTTAAAAAAAATCTTAAAGTAGATTCTGAAAAATCGATGGTAAGTACGTTTTTAGTATTTTCCCCTTCAATGGCTTTCCTAGAGACATGCATACTGTTTTTGCTGCCTTATATTGAACCAGACCTTCCTGTGGCTGGCTCTTGTCACACAGTGCTGTTAGGTAGCAGCTGGTCATTTGTCATTTTTAAACATTTTAGTGTTGCCATGGGTTTGTCAGTCATGACTATAAGCTCTAGTTGGCACACAGGCAGAGGACAGTGACCAGCCAACGCAATACCTTATAGATCCCCTCACTCAGCTTTGCCTTTGGGACTTACTGAATGCTGACATCCTCATTAGCCACACCCACAGATATAATTGCTGGAAACTGTAGCAGAAATGATGCCTGACCTGATAATGCTTAGATCCAGGAAAGAAGAATCTAGAAAAGGTTACTCCTGTTCTAAACCTGAGAATCATGTAACTTGATAAGTTCTACCTGCCTGGCCATTAATTTAAATAAGTTACTTGTTTGCACTCAGGTATCACACCAAGGTGTTAAATTTAATCTCTAAAGACTTATGTGGTTTGGACTCAGAATGTTCTCACGAATACAACTTCTTTCCCTTCTCATGTTAACTGACCCAGATGTAAGGACTTAGCCCTGACCACAGCGCAAGTTGAGGCAGAGACAGGATTTAAGCTGAGTGCCTCCCATTTCAGTCTGGCTATTGATTATATAGCTTGCCCAACTCACCAGGGATCTGAGAAACCTAAAATCTTAGGCAGTAGAGCTTCAGACCTTCCGCATGAGAGTCCAGAGTGTAAGTCTGTTCAAGACAATGTCTCTGTTCCTTTTTTCTCTTATAACAGATACTCCATAAAGATAGCCCTATGCCTTCCTGAAACTCCCAGCCCAATGTAAGTTTAACATTGGGATGCTTTCTACTACTGTAAGCAACAGAAAACCCAACTCAATACAGCTTAAGTAGGAAGGATATTTGTTATCCTACATCAGAATCCCAGAAGTAAGCAGGCTCCAAGGTAAGTCAAATCAGAGCTCAACATTATCAGCTACCCATGTTCTGTTCCACCTTCCTTTCAGACACCCTCAGGCTCACTTCTATCACAATTTAGGGAGGACCACCCTAGTTTTAAGAGTCATACTCAAGGAGAGAGGAGAAACCATTCCATCCTACCGTCCACTTTGTCTCCTGTCTCATTTTAGGAAAAAATAACTCTTCCCTAGAAGCCATCATATCACATTGACCAGAACCCAGACTTATAACCAGTTCTAACCCAATCACTGACAAGAGGAATGGGAACATCATGCAGGGTTTAGAATCATGCTTCATAGTACTGGCAGCATATTTGAATATCTGAGGCTAGTCAGGAAACCTCTACAAATACCAATAACCAGGGGTACCTCCAGATACTCTAATTTAATTGGTCTGGGGGGGGAGGCCTAGGCATGGGTGTTTTATAAAGTTACCCCCAGTAACTCTGATGTGCAGCCAGGATTGAAAACCACTAACTTCAATACATTAGGACTTAACCCTGTACCACATCAGGAGAAACGATATCAGAGGTCAGCTAGAAGGATGAGAGGAAATGGTTAGTGGTTAGGCAACCCACAGATGACCGAAAAGGTTTGCTGAGTTTCTCTGAAAAAGATATATAAATGGCCAGCAAGCACATGAAATGATGCTCAGCATCACTAGTCATTAGGAAAATGCAAATCAAAACCACAATTGTATGCTACCTCACACCCATTAGGAGGGCCACTTCTAATCCTCTGTTTTTTTCCTATCAAAGAAAAAAAAATAGAAAATCACAAGTGTTGTCAGAACAAGGAGAAACTGGAACCCTTGTGCCCTGCTGATGGGAACATAAGATGGCGCACCTGCCATGGGAAACACCTATGGTAGTTCCTTCAAAAATTAAAACTGGAATTACCACATGACCCAGCAATGCCACTTCTGAGTGGATACCCTAAAGAATTGAAAACAAGGTCTTGAAGAGGTATCTGTCCACCAATGTACATAGCAGCATTATTCTCAATAGCCAAAAGATGGAAACAACTCAAGTGTCCATTGACAGACAAATGGATAAACAATGTGTGACATACCCATACCATGAAATACAGCTCAGCCTTAACACGAAGGAAATTCTGACACTCGCTACAATGTGCATGAACCTTGAGGATATCATGCTAGTAAAATAAGCCAGTCAATAAAAAGCAAATACTGTTATGGTTCTACTTGAGCATCAAGTACCTACAGGAGCCCAATCCATAGACATGGAAGGAGTGGGGGTGGCCAGGTGCTGGAGCAGGTACTGAGGAGTCGTTTAAGGAGTATCATTTTAGTTTTGCAAGATAAAAAAGAGTTCTGGGTGCACAACAATGAACAGACATAACACTTCCAAACTACACACTTAAAAATGGTTGAGATGGAGGACACCTGGGTGACTCAGTGGTTGAGTGTCTGCCTTTGGCTCAAGTCATGAACCCAGAGTCCTGGGATGGAGTTCTGCATCAGACTCATCACAGGGATCCTGTTTCTCCCTCTGCCCGTGTCTCTGCTTCTCTCTGTGTGTTTCATGAATAAATAAATAAAATATTTTTTTTTTTTTAAAAAAAGCCTCCCGCTTCCCATGGAGGCCATCAGCTCTGTGTCTCCACTCCTCAAGAGTCTGGACAGCATGCTCTGCAGCCTGACGAAATTTTCCCCATCGCCACATCACTTCCGTCGCCTTCCTCAGTTTATTGTCTGCCTTTCTCACAACTTCCCCAGACAGACAATATAATTCAATAATTGGCTTAAAGGGGCTTTTCTTCAGACTGCTACAGATGAAAGGAAAGTAGTAATCGTCTTAGTGCTAAGATTAAAAAAAGAGAGAGACTGCAGTTTGGGTTTTTCTGTTTTTAAGATTTTATGTATTTATTCATGAGAGACACAGAGAGAGGCAGAGACATAGGCAGAGGGAGAAGCAGGATCCCTGCAGGGAGCCTGATGAGGGAGTCAATCTCAAGACCCCGGGATCATGACCTGAGTCGAAGGCAGACACTTAGCTGCTTAGCCACCTAGGCACCCAAAAAGTTTTCAAATCATGTGTCTAGAAGTGTGGACAATCATCCGGTTGACTCAAAATGACTTGGGGCAACTGTTAGAAATGAAACTTCTTGTAACCCAGACCCACTGCACCAGGAATTCTGGAGATGGGCTAGGAAGCTGCCTTTGAACACTGGTCTTGAGTGATTCTTTAGCCACCGAAGATGAAAAATAATCTTCAGAGGTGGGTTGCCAGAGCTAACCTCAGAGTGAATGATCTTATGCTAAACAAGATTTTTTAGAGGCAAAGGAGGGAACATATTTATTAATGATCTCCTTTTAAGGACCTTGTATATAAGTGCCATTTTTAAAAAATATATTTATATATTTATTTGAGAAAGAGAGAGAGAGAGACAGAGAGAGGGACACACAGAGAGAGGTGAGAGAGAGGGAGAAGCTGGCTCCCCACTGAGCAGGGAGCCCGATGTTGGGCTCCATCCCAGAACCCTGAGATCATGACCTGAGCCAAAGGCAGATGCTTAACCGACTGAGCCACCCAGGTGCCCCTAAGTGATGTCATTTAAACTTCCCAATGATATAAAATTAGGTTTATTAGAATCTCAACTTTAAAGTTGATCAGTGAGAGACTGAGAGAGGTTAGGTGACTTTCCAAGAACTCCAAGAAAACTAGAACTTCAGTTCTAAGCAAAAGCCCATCCGTGTGTCCAATCCCAGAATCTGTCCACTTTTTCGTATCCCTGGAGCCTAGAGGAGGATAACTGATGGAAGTCAGGTAGCTCCTTCATATTTACACTCAGGCCTGCTCTTCCTTTCAGTCCATTATATCAAGACACCAGTATATCTATAATTAAAGCCTTTTACTCAATAGAAGGCTCAGAGACCCTGGGGGCCCCTGCATCTTCCCTCATTTAAAATAGAAGCAAATGCCTCCTTCTGGGGTGTGACATGACAAAAGGGAGTGGCACAGCCTCATATAAGGAAGAAGGGAGTCAAGTCCAAGGGTGTGGTCTGATAGCAAATGTTCTCTTTCAGCTCACACTTGGGCTTTGACCAGCTGCTATTTTCATTCACGAGGAAGGCTTCTACTTTCTGAGCTGTTTGTGAAGCCCTTGCCTCTTCCCTTACATCCTCCACCCTGGAGAGGCTCAGGTGGCCATGATTCTGGGGAAGGGGATCCTGTGCTCTTCCAGGCAGTAAGCCAGTCAGGTGGTCATCCTGAAAAGGTTTGGTAAGAAGCTGCAACTCGGTGCCAAAGTTGAAGGTGAATAAGCATTGCACACCTGCTCCCAAGGAGCTTATAATCCAGTGGGGGGAAGCAGATCACTAGACAGTCTGTTTTTGTAGTCAGACATATGGACAATGAGTTTGGGGAACACCGTGCAGCGATGATTAATCGTAGAGGCCCAACCCAGGACTGGGCAGCTGGAGAGGGTGGGGAAGGCTTCCTGGAGGAAATTGTGTCTACACGGAGGCTTAGAGGGGAGTGAGTAGGAGTGACCAGCTGAAGGGGGCTGGTACAGCAGATAGCATGAGCAGAAATAACAGAGCGTTTAGACTGAAAGAATGAATCTGCATCTATCATAGAGGCCCCACCAACCTTTTCCATATGGCTACATCAGCAAGCTATTTTTCAGCAGATTTTTCCAAAGACATTACTTCCCCAAGGGTATTTTTGGCTATTGTTCCTCATGCTTTTCCTCACCCCCACATTCACTAGAAATTACCTGATAGGTCCGTCTTTCCCTCTCATGTCAAAATTACCTTTTTCCCCCTATTTCAAGTGTCAAGAGTTAAAATTCCACTTTCCTCCTGCTTTTGATAATTTCTTAATATTTAGACATTCTGTGAGAGGATATTTTTAGCTGGAATGGCTGAAATGATCATCTTTGACTAATGTGGGGTGAGAGCAAAGGAGTAAATCTCTAGGTTGATGTCATATCTGGAAACTGGGAAGATTTCTGGAATAGGTGTTCTGACTCTCTGAGAGTGGGGATTCCCTGTCAGCCTGAAAGAGGCTTCAACTACTCTCACTTTGACCTCCATCTGTACTTCCTCATCCATTAAGTTCTTTCCAGCTTATCCCCCAACTTGGGGAAAAGACCCTGCAGCAAAGCATCCCATGATGAGATCCAAAACTACCCCCTCAAGCACTAAGGACTGACCTGACGTCAGCAGGACGTTGCCACTGACAGTGACCTGACCCTTCCTGCCCACCTGCAAGTACCCACTGACCTTTGTCCTATATTTTCCTTATTTAAAACCCAAAGGATTTTTAGCACTTTGAGACACCAGTCTGCTGTCTTGAGGGTGGTGGCCCTACTGAAATAAATTCCTTTCTAATCCCACCACCAACTCATTTCTCTGCTTTCGGATTTTGTCAGCGGCGAGTGGCCAGACCTAGTCTGTTGGAGCCAGGTGTTCCTGCCCCCATGAGCCCCAGATACAAGCTCCCCTGTAGAACTTTGTTGAACGACCACCAACAAATGAGAAGGAGTCGCTCTTTTTGCTTAAGTCTGAATTTTAAACCATACATTTTGTCTCTCAGAGTGGGCTGAGCTCCACAGAAACAGTGTCTCACGTTTCTTTTAATCACTTCATCATGAGAACAGATTTTTATGTATCGAGAGTCTATATTAATACAAATATGATGAGAAACAGAAGAGTCTGAACCAACTATTCCCACATGAAACGCCTCCGCACATTTAGGAATTGATTGAAAAAGTGAGAAGAGTGATAAGAAGCCATGGAAACTTTTCTGCAGGGAAATAAGTCTGTGGAATTGCAATGATGAGCATAGGCTTAGCGAAACACTAATGAAAACATATTACAATATAATAAGCTTTCTCTTGAGCTTTAAGGAATAATCATAGTCCAAGCTATATGATAACAAATGGAAATCACCTAACACAAAATCGAGAGTAACACCTTACCAAACAGTAAAACCAAACAGTAAAACTCAGTTGCTCTCCGAATTCTCAACTGTGCATTTATAATAGAATGATGAACTAGAATCCCAAAGGCCATGCATAATAAGTGTCCCAATCCTAAATGGAAGTGCAGGACCACTGTCTTAGGTTAGGGTCAAGAATGACTTCACAATCTTTGGGGCCCAGTCAAAAGTGAAAATGTGGGGTGCTTTGTTTAAAAATTCTAAATAATTTCAAGATGGCAACAGCAGAAGATTAAACCATAGACAAGGTCCTGCACAGCTGGCTCCAACCGGGGTCTTCCTATTGCAGACATGGAGGATATAGTTTATTTGGGAGTTAATTCCAGGAAGTGTCAATAGGAGTGAGAAAGTGACACAGAGAAGAGTAAGTGAATTTTGGGTGCATTAATAAGCAGGTTACCACTGCTCAGCTACTGGAGAAGTCTCCCACTGGAGATTTCTGAGAGACAGTGTAGATCATGACTCTGAGATGTCCCATCCAAGGAAGCCAGGTAATACAATCACCAACTCCCATTTGTCATTAGTTGATAACTGCTCTGGAGGGTGTTAACTTCCAGGCATGCTGGCTTTCCCCATGCCAAGGCTGACCACATTCCCCCAGGCAAAGAGTCACAGGCACTTTTCAAAGGACCATGGGTGGGCAAACACAAGGGCCAAGGACAGGGCACCAAAAGTGTCTGCCATAACCATGTCTGTAGGGCAGGCAGAGAGATCCAGAAACTGGAATTCATCCATCCCAGGTTATAAAAGAGTCATGGTAGAAGACAATGAAAGAAAGTGGGATATTTGGGAGAATTTTTCCAGTGTACAGTAAATTTCCAATACCCTCTACAAAGGAGAAGATCAATGGGTTCTCTTCTTTACCTTAAACTAAGTGAGAATAGGAGTTCAAGAGAAACACTCAAAGAGCTTGACATATTTCCCTAGAGCTGGAGATTCAGGACCTGGTCTGGAAAACACACCTGAGAAAACTAAAGGCAAATTTGGCTCATTCTGACAGAACCAGGAGGAGGGAGCACGGCACTGGGAGTGCATTACACTTCTAAACCCCACACAGTAAAGATGCATATTTCCTAGGGATGACGTGGGGTCTTCTAGAAACGACCCAGCCAGAGATTGAAGTAATGAATCTCACCAAGAGGTCTCTCAGAAGGGCAGAGAGCCTCTGACAGAGGGTTGGGGTGGCGTGCTTCCAGAAGTCCAGGAGCTAAGCTAGAGGACATAAGGACTAGCTGGAGGACAGGATTTGCCTGTGTGGGAGCTAGCCTCCAAGACAGCCCTTGATGATCCCTGCCTCCTGGTATTCATACTCTCATGCACTGCCCCTTCCATGTCATATCAGGGATGGTCTGTGAGATTGCTAAGGACTGAACTGTGCCTCCCCAAAATTCATATTTTGAAACCCTAACCCCAAAGTGATGGTATTTGAAGATGAAGTCTATGAGAGCCCCCTGAAGTGCATCTTCCAGCCCCAGTCTAGCCTTCAGATAACTGTGGCCCCTACCAACATCATACTGTAGCCTCATAAGAGATCCTGAGTGAGAATCATCCGGTTAAGCTGCAACTGAATTCCTGACCCACAGAAACTGTGTGAAATAATAAACATTTATAGCTTTAAGCCACTAAGGTTTGGGGTAATTCATTATGTAGCAATGGATCGCTAAGATATATATAATGTTAGAGGTGCCTGTAGGGGAATCTCAAAGGAATCTGAAAGAGTGCTCATAACTGTCCCGGAGGACACCAGTGCCAGGCACAACTTTTTCAGCCACTGAAGACTATGGTCTTTTCCAACTAATATCCTCTCCCCTGGGTCTGGGCCTTCTCTTGGGGAGCAAAAGAAAGGAAGAGATGAGGTTGGAAGCTGGTGTGAAACATCATCTCTTTAAGGGAGACAGTGAGTGAGGAGAACAGATGAACCAACCATGCTCCTTTATTTCCCACTCTGGGCCGCCAAGCTGCAGGAGGCTTCAGTGAAGAACTAGAGAAGTTTTAATATCAGATAATTTTACAGTTTTGATATTATATTAGTATGTTTTAGACCAGACTTATGTGATCAGAGTGGATTGGATTCTAGGCCAGTGACCCAGGAACTATTTTTTATTCCAATACACAAAGAAGTTCTATCATTTGCTAAATATTTAGGGATGGGGAAGGATGGTTCTTCAGGAAACCTATTTTTAATTTTTTTAAATATTTTATTTATTTATTTATTCATGAGAGACACAGAGGCAGAGACACAGGCAGACGGAGAGGCTGGCTCCTCATGGAGAGCCTGATGTGGGATTTGATCCCAGGACCCCGGGATCACGCCTTGAGCCAAAGGCAGACACTCAACCACTGTACTACCCAGGTGCCCCTTCAGGAAACTTTCAAAGGGATGGATTTTTTAAAAAGAATAAAGTTGCTTTCTGCTTACATCTAATGAAATGGTTACCCCTATATGTGCTTACTATATGCCTTTGATGTGCCAGACCCAACGAGGCAGTGAATAAGACCTAATTCCTGCCTTTAAGGAGTTTATAGTCTAGAAAAAAAATACAGACCAGGTGATTGTAGACAGGGATGCGAGTTATCTGAGTAACCAGAGAGTGGTTGTAACACAGAGGAGAGGTCCTTAATTCGTTTAGGGTGGTGCAAGGTGAGACATGAGGAATAGGTAAGAGGTCTCCAAAAAAAGAGGAGGAGGGAAGAGCATGTCCCAAAGCAGGGAAATGCACCAGTGCCCCTAGGTGTGAGAGAGAGAGAGGCAGAGAGGGGAAAAAAAACAGGAGGGAGGGCAGCCCCGGTGGAGCAGCAGTTTAGCGCCCCCGGCAGCCCGGGGCATGACCCTGGAGACCCAGGATCGAGTCCCGCATCAGGCTTCCTGCATGGAGCCTGCCTCTCTCTTCACTCTCTCTGAATGAATGAATAAATAAATCTTAAAAAAAAAAAAAAAACCAGGAGGGAGAGAAAAGAGCAAGTGCTTGCAAGCAGTTCAAATAGAGAAATGTGGCTAGAGCTCAGGGAACAGTGTTAGAGGGACAGAAAATAAGGCTTAGGAGGTAATCAGGGCCAGACATGTGGCTCAGGGATGGGGAGGGGGTAGAATAAGGGGACATGGAAATGTTTAAGTGAGGACTTAACATAAAATCTTAGATTACTCCCTAGAGCTTGAATTTCCCAGCAACATATCTTGCATAAACATGTGATATTTGGGGAAATGAAATTTCTCCTAGTTCAAAGCTTTGCAAGCCCCAGCAAGCTGGAGTAGACATCCAGGACACAATGACACAGAGCTTTTTTCAGAGAACAATCCATCAAAGCTAGGGTGGGTATAGTGTTAAGGGACAAAACTCAGAGGTAATTCATGGAGCCAGGGGGAGGCCGGCAGGATAACATCAGAGGTGGGTGGGAAAAGCAGATACCTCAAGAGGGCTAGGAAAGAACCAGAAGGGTGCCAAAAATACTGTTGTTGCCCCAACCCCCCAGGACTGTAAGCTATACTCTCCGGCAGCTGTGGGTCATCTGGTTACTGCTGTTTCTGAGTAGAACTCTCTAGATCAGTGTTCCCCAAGGTGTATTCCCTGAAATGAAGAAAACTGTTCTTCAATAAAAGAAGCTACAGGAGATGTTGCACACCATGGTTTCTTTTTCGAGAAACATGACCAGTATACTTCAGCATATTAAAGGCTCTGAGAAGTCCTGCAGGGAAAACAACTGTTTAGCTTTGTTTAAACTCAGCATTTTTCAAACTTTTTGACCATGGAACCCTCTCTCCCTTCTTAATACCTATTCCCATCCTGTGGATGTCGTGCTTTGGGGAAATACTGTTGAAAACACAGATGTGGGCTTTGTACTAGGTAAAGAGAGGCCTGGCCTTCCTGGAAGCTGGAATTCTTCTCATTCAAGGAGACAAATGCCCTCAGCAGCTGTTGGAACTGGTGTTCCCTGTGTCATCTGTAGGGCCTGAGCCATGGGGCAGGAATCATTTTACTCTAGGATCTTCCCTGGGAGACTCTTATCTTTGGCTATCCATGGGTCTTCTGTGGCCAGAGGCAGGTTCCTGGCAGCAGGACCCACCCTTCCTTCTTTTCATAAGCACTCGTAGTCATTTTGTTGAACGAGCTGGACTTGGCAAAGTATAAGCATAAAATAACTTTATTCTTTCTTCCCCTGTCCTTTCAGACCACTCCATGGTCTAATTTTTCCTTGCCTGAGGACGGAATCACGGGCATCCCCTATGGCTTTCCCAGTCATTTTTAGAGAGTAAATGAAAAGCCCCTTGTCTGGACATTAAAAAGTAAATCTGTTTGATAATCACATAATTCTCATCCAGTCCAGCATAAAAATCAGAAGTCTCTATTTTACCCAATTAAGACTTCTTTCTTTCTCTAGTTTGGGCCGGGCCCAAGCCAGGACACAAGATAGAGGGTAGGGTCCATTTTCAATCTCCCTCCCCCTCCTCCTGGCTTTGCCACTTATGAGTTGCCTGTGAAGCCCCACCAGGCTGTGGCCTGGGCAGAGGGGTTTGGGACAAAGAGACAGCGGCCTGCTGTGACCCTG
Organism: Canis lupus baileyi; assembly: GCF_048164855.1. NCBI lineage: Eukaryota > Metazoa > Chordata > Mammalia > Carnivora > Canidae > Canis > Canis lupus. The sequence continues at coordinate 9,641,318 of NC_132874.1, forward strand.
CGGCTGGTCCCTCCAGATGGCAGATGCTTTCTTTCACTGTGAGCTTTTGCAGACTCCTCAGAGGTCTAACAACTCCTGATGGAGACAATGTGCTCCCCCGACTGGTTGCTCATGACCCTGGGCCTCCAGGGTCCACTCTCTCTGCCCCTCTAGGCAGGCCTCTTGGGAAGAATTATGCTTAAGCAAACCCTGGGCCAGCCAGCTTCAAATCCAGTTCATGTAAGAATGCGGTGGAAATATAGCTGAGCCCCAAAGCACCCCGCCTTCACTCCACTCTGAGGCAAGAGCGACTCCAGCCGTGTTCTCTCATCTCTAGCTGTCCCTTGGCAAGAATCCGACACTGGTCCCCAAACCATAAGCTTTGCATGTGGTTCTCTTCAAACTCTCCTTCTCTGACTTGAAACCCATTATTTTCCTGTTTGTGGGGTATGGATGTCCAGCATACTGAAAATTCTCACCAAAAACCTCCTTCCCATATAGACCATTCAAATTCAGTCCTGAAAAAGTAAGTGCAGGTTAATTGGCTAATGCTGGCAAAACTTTCCGATTCTCTTAACATGTCATGCACGGGAGGGCCATGCCCTACAAGGGAAGACCCCCCCCCCCCCTTTATCATCTGGTATACGGTTGACATTATTGTGTTGCTCGCTGCTTTAGGGAGCTTGGCTGAAACCAAGCCAGTGTGAGTTTCATTTAACATCCTGTTGTTTACAGTTTTCTTCCTCTGGAAATTTTAGTCTAAAGTGTGAAAGCTTGCAGTATCACGATGCATTGACAATACGCAGGATGCTACGTAGATCACAGCACCCCTAGCTTCTATGGGAGCTCCAAAGGCTTAACCTTTAGAAAACTCATGTTTCCTAATTTAAAATGTTAATTTCTCCCAACTCCATGTTGTTATCCTGCACTACTTGCTAGTAAGAAACCCTTGTTATTAATGATGATATTACTTGCTTTTAGACGTTTTTCTTTTCATTTTGTTGGATGGAACATAGTAAGGCTGTGTGATTCTGGAGCCATTTGCTTGCCTGCACATCTCTTCTTATATATGTAAATAACTAAAAGGTAGAGTTTGATAAATGCTAGGGTTAAAGTATTACAAAAGTATTGGGAGGAAAAGGTGGAATTGGCCTAAAAATTTTTTAAATTTTTTTTAAAAAGTGAGATTTACCCAAACTCTGTGACTTTGAGCAAGTTGCTGACCCTCTTTAAACTTGGGACTTTGAGAAATGGCTAAAGAGGACAAGGATATTCCAGGAATAAGAACCAGCTCAAGCAAAGAACATGGACGGCAATAATGAGTGCTAATACACTGTGCATAAAAATATATGGGCCAAGGGGCAATGTAACAGGAGATGGCTTTGCAAAGGTATTTTGGGGTTGTGTCTCAGAAAGATTTTAATTACCAGTCTAACAATCTGATATCTGATTCCATAGGAAATAGGAAGCCAATGAATACTTTTGGCAAGGAAGGGACAGGCTATGATTGTGGTCCCCTGAAATGTGTGAAACCTTCATCGTCTCTGAGTTCTGTGGATACGTATCAGAGTTAGAAGTGTTTGCCTTCACATGGATCCTCTTGCCTATAATGATTCTGCTTTCTTCTGGGCTGAAGGGGTGTGAGATGATGGAGGGGAAGGTGTTCTGGACCATCCAAAGGACAGTGGATTGCTAAACGCAACATTAAATGAAAGTAGAGAGTCTGGAAGATGAGCTAGAATGGTAGGTTATAGAAATAACAGGAGGGCTGGAATAACTATCCAGTTCAGACGCATAGACTCTCCCATTGGTCATGGGCACCCTCTGCAGAATGCCAAGTGAGGCGATGACAACACAAGTGAAGTTGTGAGTAGAGAGATCAGGATTTGGCCATCTTAAAATTAGTGTCTGTTTGGGCCTGCCTACAGCCACCTCATCATTTCCAGAGTTGGAGTTTTGGATTTTGTTTTTAAATCCCTGGAGAGCTGACAAGGCTGCAATAGTAACTCAGATGAACTCCCACTCCATATTTCCCCAATTAATTTCAAACAGATCCAACTTCTGGGTACTCTGCCCCTCATCCCAACCAAAAATACTACCCCAGCTCCCAGCCTTTGAACAATTTATAAGTCTCAGGATAAGAGGTTTGGGTGTATTCTAAGAAATCTGCTCTTATTATTCTTTTGAAGAGCAAAGTGTTCAGCAACTCCTAGAAACATCTGAGCCTTGCGTTGCCTTTGTGGTTGACAGGGAGAAGTAGGTTAAAGTAACTGAGCTTTTTATCTGAGCTAATGCAAGCACTTTGAGTCATGGTTAGCCAGGGACTAGCCCTTCTTAGGAGGATTATTGAGCAAAAACACAAATAAAGAATCTTGGAAATTCAAAGGGAAGGTCAATACAGGCTACCAGTGGAAAGTGGAGTGTGGGAAGCTGTGCAGTTATGGCAGTGCCTGGGCCATCATCCAAAGAGTTTAGGTTTGGACTGTGCAGCTGTATTTGAATCCAATATTGGCAATCAGTGATTTTTTCCCATCCTCCACCCAGCCCCTATTTTCATTTCATTCATCTTGTAACAATGCAACCTCACATTTCACATAATTCGAGTTTTTGAACCTCAGTCACTAGCATGACTAATGAGATAACCACATATTAGCAGTTTCAAATGGAGTCTGAGCAACGGCTGAACAATGCCTCTGATTTGGGATTTTCAACAATGTAAAAGAACCCACAGTCTCAGCCCTACAGAGCCTCTTTCTGAAATGTATTTGTCCAACAGGAGCTCAACACACACTCACAAGAGTCAAATACCTGGAGGACTAGACACAGATGTTGGTGTTTTCTCAAGTAGCCCACTCAGAGTTTGCTCTGCTTGGCCTGGCTCTCAACATCTTCTGATATAAGGATGAGCCAGTATTTTCTTACTGGGTAACTAGTCAATGCTGTAAGAAGTGAGGTCATTTGGAGAGGCCAGGATTTAGACAAACTAAGATGTATGTTTTTGTGTCCTGAGTGAGAGAGAGAAAAAAAGGGGGGAAAAGAGAAGATGGTGTATTGTTTATAAATGCATTTTATAAAATAATAATAATAATAAAATAAAAATAAATGCATTTTATTTGCATGTATGCGTACCCACTTATATGACAAGTCTAGAATAGAAAGAACTAGAGAGAGCAGAGAATAGATCAGAGGCTGCCTGGAATTGAGTAGTGTGAGCAGGGTTTGGCTGCAAATAGACATAAGGGATTTTTTTTTAAGATTTTATTTATTTATTCATGAGAGACACAGAGAGAGAGGCAGAGGGAGAAGCAGGCTCCACACAGGGAGCCCAATGTGGAACTAGATCCCCGCACTCCGGGGTCACGCCCTGAGCAGAAGGCAGACGCCCAACCATTGAGCCACCCAGGCGTTCCCAACATAAGGGATTTTGGAAGGTGATGCAAGAGTTCTAAAACATTGTGATGAGAGTTGTACCAACAGTTTGAATTTACTAAAACTCATCACAAGGAGGTGAATTTTTAAAAATTCCATTTACAATAGCATCAGAAAGAATGAAATACTTAGGAATAAATTTAACTAAGGAGGTGCATAAGACTTGTACTTGAATACTACAAAAGTTGGTCAAAGAAATGAAAGAACACTTTTTTTTTTTAAAGGAAAGATATCGGGATCCCTGGGTGGCGCAGTGGTTTGGCGCCTGCCTTTGGCCCAGGGCGCGATCCTGGAGACCCAGGATCGAGTCCCACGTCGGGCTCCCGGTGCATGGAGCCTGCTTCTCCCTCTGCCTCTGTCTCTGCCTCTCTCCGTCTCTCTCTGACTATCATAAATAAATAAAAATTAAAAAAAAAATAAATAAAGGAAAGATATCCTATGTTCATGGATCAGAGGGCTTAATATTGTTAAGATGTTGGGATGTCTGGGTGGCTCAGCAGTTGAGTGTCTCCCTTTGGCTCAGGGCATGATCCTGGGGTCCCAGGATTGAGTCCCACATAGGGCTTTCTGCGTGGAGCTTGCTTCTCCTTCTGTTTGTCTCTGCTTCTGTGTGTGTGTGTCTTTCATGAATGAATAAATAAAATATTTGAAAAGTAAATAATAAAATTTTAAAAATATTGTTAAGATGTCAGTACCCCCAAATTTTCAGAATCCATGCAATCCGTATCAAAATGTCCATGGCCTTTCTTTGCAGAAATTGAAAGGCCAATCCTTAAAATTCATAGAGAAGTGCAAGAGGTCTCAGCCAAAACAATACTGTAAAAGGAGAAAGTAAGAGGACTCACACTTTTTGACTTCAAAACTCAATACAAAGCTACAGTATTCAAAACAGTGTAGTAGTAGCATAAGGTTAGGTGCATAGACCAGTGGAATAAAACTGAGAATCCAGAAATAAATCTATGCACCTATGGCAAATTGACTTTTGACAAGGATGCCAAGACTATATAATGGGGGAAAGAAGAATCTCTTCAACAGATGATACTAAAACAACTGGATATCCATATGCAAAAAACAGAGCTGGATTCCTCCTACCTGCTACCATCTACAAAAAATTAACTCAAAATGGATGAATGACCTGAATAGAAGAGCTAAAACTATTAAACTCTTCAAATAAGATATAGGCATAAATCTCCATGCCCTCAGATTTGGCAGTAGATTTTTAGATAAGACCCCAAAAGCAGGGGGATCCCTGGGTGGCTCAGCGGTTTAGCACCTGCCTTTGGCCCAGGGCGCAGTCCTGGAGTCCTGGGATCAAGTCCCACGTCAGGCTCCCGGCATGGAGCCTGCTTCTCCCTCTGCCTGTGTCTCTGCCTCTCTCTATATATGTCTATCATGAATAAATAAATAAAAATCTTTAAAAAAAAAAGACTCCAAAAGCATAAACAAAAGAAAAAATAGATAAATTGGGCTTCATGAAAATTAAAAACTTGTTTGCACAAAAGGACATTAACCACAAAATGCCCCATTAAAAATGGCATTTCTCCAAAGAAGATATGTAAGTGATTAATAACCACATGAAAATATAAATTCAACATTACTAGCCATTAAGGAAATGCAAATCAAAATTACAATGAGATACCACTTCATACCCACTAGCATGGTGATAATGCTAATGATGGTGATGATGGTGATGACGATGATGAGGATATGTTGAGAAAATAACAAGCATTGGTGAGGATATGGAGAAACTGGGTCTCCTGCACATTGCTCGTGAGAATGTAAAACAGTGCAGTTATTATGGAAAAGTTTGGTGGTTCTTCAAACAGCTAAACACAGCATTGCTGTGAAGACCCAACAATTTTACTCCTAGGTATATACCCAGAAGAATCAAAAGCAGGGACCCAAATTCCTATATGAATATATAATGCAGCATTATTCACAATAGCCAGAAGAAATAATCCAAATGTCCAACAGATGAACAGATAAACAAAATGTAGTACACACCTACTAGGAAATATTATTCAGCCATAAAAATAAATGAATTTCTGACATATGATACAATGTGAATGAACCTAGAAAACATTATGCTAAGTAAAATAAGCCATACACAAGAAGAAAAACATTGTGAGATTCCATTCAGATGAAATATCTAAATTAGGCAAACTTGGGCAGCCAGGGTGGCTCAGTGGTTTAGCGCTGCCTTCAGTCTAGGGCGTGATCCTGGAGGCCTGGGATCAAGTTCCATGTCAGGCTCCTGGCATGGGAGCCTGCTTCTCCCTCTGCTTGTGTCTCTGCCTCTCTCTCTCTCTCTCTCTGTCTCTCTCTGTCTCTCATGAACAAATAAATAAAATCTTAAAAAAAAAAAAAATAAATCCGGCAAACTCATCAAAGCAGAAGGTAGAATGGTAGTTGCCAGGGACTGGGGGAAGAGAAAATGGGAAGTCATTGTTTAATGGGTACAGAGTTTCTGTAATTAAAGAGTTTTGGAGTATATGGTGGTGATGGTGGTACAACGTTGTGCATGTAATTAATGCTACAGACTTATATACTTCATGGTTGAAATGGTGATTTTTGTGTTATATGTATTTTACCACAATAAAAAAAGTAAAAATAACGAGGTCATCCTGGTGCAGTTAAGAAATTTTGATTTCAGGGCACGAGGATGGCTCAGTCAGTTGAGCATCTGACTCTTGGTTTCGGCTCAGGTCATGATCTCAGGGTTATGAGATTGAGGCATTGGGTTCCATGCTTAGCAAGGAGTCTGCCTTTTTCTCTCTCTCTCTCTCCTTCCCTCTCACATTGCCCCTCCCCCCACTCATGCATGCAGATCCACCCCCTCTAACATAAATAATCTTTCAAGAAAAATTCTGATTTCAAGAAAAACAACAACACATACTGTATACAAAGACTCTATCACTCTTGAGCAACCCCAATCCGATTTCATATAAAATTTCCCATATGTGAACACTCATTAAATGTTGATAACCCTGAGAAAATGAAGTTATAGGAAAAACACTTATGAGGAGGGATTTGCCAGGTAGTCTTAATGGAGAACAATCTTCTAAGCAATAAAATATGTTTGTTGAGTGAGAGAAGAGATTTCTCCCTATTGAAACAGCTGCTGGTCTGGTACACTGCCAAACCCCCAGAAATTATGAACATGGAAGATGGAATTTTCCATGGACATGAATGATGAAAAGTGTAAATAAAGGGCACCAATTAAAGCATTTTCTCTACTCGTTAAAGCAAAATATGCCCTAAAACATGGCCAGTAATTTTTAGATGTCAGCCAACAAATGACACAGTCACCAAATTTCTGCTAGAATTTATTTTACACTCACATTCTTGCCAACCCAAGCTTTTTAGACTTTGCATCTGCCATTTTGGCTGGAGTGGACTGTTCCCCTACTGGTGATGGAATCCAATGTGAGACAAAAGGATGGGCCTGTGGCTTTCTTCTTGTCAATTACACTGAAGTACTACTGACCCGGGGGTCATCTGCTCTACCTAGATGGACCACTGATGAGAAGAATCTTAGCTTGTTTCTTGGTGCTTACTTACTCCTTTCTATGTTATAATCTCCCTTTTATTGATTTATGGAAGATGAGGGATGTCCCAAGAAACTGGAGATTGATTTCATAATTAAAACATAGTTTTTCATGTTTTTTGTGTATTTATTCTTCTTTTCTGATTGGATTTATGGGATCAGGCTGGAGCAGGAGAATCATTGGTCATTTTGAGCACCTCATCTGGTTGCATCTCCTATTGGAGTAACCTGATATCTGAGAAGTCGATGCCAAGACAGAATTAAACGACTGCTATGGGCTGAATCATGCACCTCCATGGGCGCCTGGGTGGCTCAGTGGTTGAACATCTGCCTTTGGCTCAGGTCCTGATCCCAGGGTCCTGAGATCAAGTCCTGTATCAGGTTCCCTACTCAGTAGGGAGTCTGCTTCACCCTCTGCCTAGGTCTCTGCCTCTCTCTGTATGCCTCTCATGAATAGATGAATAAAGTCTTTAAAAAATATGCACCCCCATTCATATGTTAAAGTCTTAAACCCCAGGACTTGTTTGATAAATATGTCAAAACTTTTGATGTGCAGCTAAGACCATGATTAGAGGGAAATTTATAGCCTTAAATGTATGTATTAGAAATGAAGAAAGCCTAAAAGCAAATGATCAAACAAGAAACGAGAAAAAGGAGAGCAAATTAAATCCCAAGAAAGTAGAAGGAAAGAAATAATATAGATGAGAGCAGAAGTTAAGAAAAAAACAAAAACAAATACATCAGAGAAAAAATTTAAAAAGTTAAAATGTGGTCCTTTGAAAAATTGATAACTCCTAGCAGAACTAATAGAGAATAAAGAGCACAAATTACCAATACCAGGAATAAAAGGAGAGTGTCAGTGCAAATCCTAAGCATATGAAGATAATAAGGAGATATTATGAGCAAGTTTATGCTAATAAATGGAACACCTTGGTAAAATGGTCACTTTTCTTGAATACTGTAACTTACTAAAAGGAAAATAAGAAATTAAAAGCCTTGATATATAAAAACTTTCCTACAAAGTAAACCTTAGACCAGATGGCTTTACCAATCTTTTCAAATAGCTGATAAAGAAATAATACTTTTCTGCCATAGATTTATCCAGATGACATGACCTTACAACTCAATTTCTGCCAGAATAATTTTTATACCAAAATTTTACAAGGATATTACAAGGAAAGGAAATTTCAGGTGCATTCAAGAGCATAGATGCAAAAAATGTAAACACTCACATGCACAGGATAACACATCACAGCCAAGTTACATTACGTTGAGAATGTAAGGTTGGTATAGCAACTGAAAATTAATCATTGCAATTTACTGTAACAATAGAACAAAAGAGAAAAACTGTTTTATGATCCTAAAGAGCTTTTGATAAAATTCACTCATTTATGTTAAAAACTCCTCCCAAAATAGAAATAAAAGGGAATTCCTTCATCTTATAGTGTCTAGAAAAGGGCTGCAGCAAGTGTCACATTTTTATTTTTATTTTTTTTAAGATTTTATTTATTTATTCATGAGAGACACACACACACAGAGAGAGAGAGGCAGAGACACAGGCAGAAGGAGAAGCAGGCTCCATGCAGGGAACCCAATGTGGGACTCAATCTTGGGTCTCCACAATCACACCCCAGGCCAAAGGCAGTGCTAAACTGCTGAGCCATCGGGGCTGCCCACAAGTATCACATTTTTAAAAAGATTTATTTATTCATTTGAGAGGGAGAGAGAGAGAAAGAAGGAGAGAGAGAGAGAGCACTCATATGGTGGTGGGACACAGGGAGAGGGAGACAGTCTTAAGCAGACTCACACTGCACACCCAGCCAATGCAGGGCTCAGCCTGGGACTCAATCTCCCAACCGTGAGATCCAGACTTGAGCTAAAACAAAGAGTCAGATGCCGGACTACACCAGCCAGGTGCTCCTCCCCACAAGTATCACATTTAATGTGAAATATTGAAAGCTTTCTGGCCAAGGTTGAGAACAAGCCATTGATGTCCCTCCCCTATCACTGTTCCTATTCAACAGTTTATTGGGTGTCCTAGTCAGTGAGAAAAGGTGATGAGACAAGATGTAAAAGGCATAAAGATTAGAAGGGAAGAAGTAAAACTATTATCACAGATGACATAATTGTATACATAAAATTTCAAAAGAATCTGCAAATAAACCATTAGAATTAATAAGTGAACTTAGCAAGAGTTTATATATAAAAAACAAAATTAGTGTATTTCTATATACTAGAAACTAACAATTAGAAAATGCTTTTACAAATCATGAGAGACTCTTCACGATAGAGAACAGAGGGTTGATGGAAGAAGGTGGGTGGGAGATGGGCCAGATGGGTGATGGGCATTCTAATCCTGAAACCAATATTGCACTGTAAGTTAACTAGAATTTAAATAAAATTTTTCTGAAAAAAGAAAATGCTTTTAAACAGCATAAAGTAGCACCAAGGGGTACCTGGTATGGCTCAGTCAGTTAAGAGTCTGCCATCAGCTCAAGTCATGATCTCAGGGTCCTGGGATTGAGCCCGGCATCAGGCTCCCTGCTCAGTGGGGAGTCTGCTTCTCCTTCTCTCCTGCTCCCCTTGCTTGTGCTCTCTTTCTCCCTCCCTTGCTCTTTGTCAAATAAATAAATAAAATATTAAAAAAAACAAAGTAGTATCAAAATATCAGATAACTAAAAGAAATATAATGACAGATGTATAACAACTCTATACAGAGAATCCCCAAACATTACCAAGAGTAATTAGAGAAAATGTCAACAAATGGGAGAACCTACTATGTTTATGGATTGGAAGACTCAGTATTATAAAGACTTTTCCCTCAATTGATCTGTGGGTTTTGTCTAACCCCAATAAAAATTTCCTTAACACTTGTTTTTTTTTAGGGGCACCTGGGTAGCTCAGCGATTGAGCATCTGCCTTTGGCTCAGGGCGTGATCCTGGAGTCCTGGGATCGAGCTCCACATCGGGCTCCCTGCATGGAGCCTGCTTCTCCCTCTGCCTACATCTCTGCCTCTCTCACTGTGTCTCTCAAGAATAAATAAATAAAATCTTAAAAAAAAAAAAAAAGAATTCTTTAGTAAAAAAAAAAAAAGACTTTTTTTAGGAATGAACAAGCTGATTCTATAAATTATATGAAAATATAAATATAAAATATAAATGTAAAATATAAAAGGGGTGCCTAAGTGACTCAGTTGGTTAAGTGTCTGAGTTTTGATTTCAGCTCAGGTCATGGTCTTGGGGTTGTGAGATCATTGGGATCTCTTTCCCTCTCCCTTTGCCCCTCCCCACACTTCCTTCTCTCTGTCTCTCTTTCTTTTTCTTTTTTAAAAAAAAGAGTCAGAAAATACAAAAGCCAAGATGGCCAAAATAGTATTGAAGAGCAAGTTGAAGGACTAACCCCACCTGATAGGAAGATTATTTAGGTCGATTATTATAAAGTAACATGTACATTCATACAGTATGTTAATGAATCACTGATAGACACACAGACTAGTAAAACAGGATAGAAAGCTCAGGAATAGACCCACACATACACTGTCCCCAAATTTAATGGGGAAAAGATGTTTTCAATTAAGTGGTACTAGATAATTGAATATCCATATAAAAAAAAATAAACCATGACTCTACCTCACACCATGCACAAAAATCAACTCCAGGGGGAATTTTAGATCTTTGATAGGTAATACAACATTGAAAAGTAACACAATAATGTTCCAGGAAGATAACAGAAGAGCATCTTTTCATGATTGTAAAGTAGGCAAAGATATCTTTACCAGACACAAAAGCACTAGTCATAAAAAATTGATAAACTGCATCATTAAAATGTTAATGTCTCTTTTCATGAAAAGATTTCATTTATAAAGTGTAATGGCAAGCCAAAGGGTGAGAAAAGATGTATGCTATATATATAAAATCTGGAAAAATGATTCAAATCCAGAATATATAATTTAAAAAAAAAGATTGATTGATTGATTTTAGAGAGAGTGCGCGTGAGTGGGAGCGGCAGAGGGAGAGGAGGAAAGACTCTTCAGCAGATTCCCTGCTGAGTGTGGAGTCCAACTGGGGCTTGATTCCCTGAGATCATGACGTGGGCTGAATCCAAGAGTTGAGCACTTAACCAGCTGGGCCACCCAGGCACCCCATATCCAGAATATATAAAAAATTTCTCTAAATCAACGAGAAAATAATCTAATTTTTAAAAAATATTCAAAAGGGTTGAATATAGACCTTACAACAAAACAATATCCAAATGAACTATCAGTATATATAAAAAGATGCACAGCCACATTAGTTATGGAAATCAAAACCATAATAAAACATCATTACATTATCACCAGACTGGCTAAAATTTAAAAATTGGCAATTCAAAAAAAATCAAATCAAATAAATAAAAATAAAAATTGGCAACGCCAAGTTTAGAAAGAGAATATGGAGCAGCTGGAACACTCAGATATTGCTGGTGGGAGTATAAATTGGTGTAGGCAGTTTGGAAAACTTTTTGGCAGCATCTACTAAAACCGAACATATATATAATTTAGAGTCACCTTGTATTTATGCTGGTAGGCATCTAGCCAAAAAGACCGCATGCATATATTCATGGCAGCTTTATGTAAATATCCAAAAACTAGAAATAACCCAAATATCCATCAACTGCAGATGCTTAGCTAAATTTTGGTATATTTTTAGGGTGAGATTTTGTGTCAATGGAACTTAATACATCTATGGCCTCTATCTACCTACCGCTACAAACAATACAGTTGAATCTCACAAACATAAAGGTAGGCAACGAAGCCAGACACAAAAAGTGCATACTATATGGTCCCTTTAAAAAAAGAAATGAAAAACAGGTAAAATGTCATACAGTTACATTTGTAGGGAGTGAAGGAATGAGGGAGTGCTCATATCTGGGAGGTGGGACAAAGAGAAGCTTTGGGATGCTGAAAGATTCACCAAAATGTATGCTTAATATTTGTGTGACATCTATAATTGTGTACTTTTCTATATGTAAATTCTACTCCAGTTAAAGTTCCCCAAAAGATTCTAGCACAGGTGGTTTAAAATCAAGCAACTATAACATCTCTTATCTTTACTTGCCTTACCTGTCGCACTCCTAATTACCCACTCAGAGTTTCCTTTTCAGCAGTTGTGTCCTGGCTCTGCAGATGCTTAGGCAATTTGAGGTGGGTCAAGTAGGGTTTACGTGTTACTTTAAAACTGGAAGGGATTCTTTGAAGGAGGGGGTGGGCACCTTATCATTTATGAACTTAACCACTCCTCCATTGTTGGCAGAGCAACACAAAATGGCAACTTGGATTTCCGAATGATGGCCTGGAGTTAAGACGCTAACAAAGTAAGCCCAGTTGAATTGTAGGCAAGTTTAATTTTGGTTTGGGTTCTCTCTGGCACAGTAACTTAAAAAGCCATTCACCTAGACAAAGGCCCACTCAACACCACTGTAACTTCAAAGGCACAAAGGGCCCCCAGTAGCCTGAGAGTCCAGAGGCGTGAGCTCTCCTCCAGAGTACACATCCCTGACACTCTCCCAACAATTCATCCAAAAAGGCCTGCAATAGTCTCTCTCTCTTCTTTAAATGTCATCACTCTACCCAACGTGGGGCTCGAATCACAACCCCAAAATCAAAAGTTGCACATTCTTCCAACTGAGCCAGCCAAGTGCCCCTGTAATATTCTCTTTAAGTGTATGTGCTATGTCTCCAAATAGATTTTAGTCCTTAAAACATCCCCGTTGTGTTCCTGCAACGTAGCAAAGACATTTCATAGATGCTTGAGATTAATAGTGAGAAAGGTGGGGAGCAGGGGAAGGAGGAGAGAGGGATGCATAAGCTGATTGGAACCACATGAAGAAGTATGCACCTGAAACAGTCCTTTCAGGGGGTGGCATGGGGCATGGGCAGAAAGCAGGAATAGTTCCCCACTGCCAAGAAAATGAAACCCACACTCTCTACAATGCAAGCTGGCTCTGCACTGGTTCCCGCCCACTCCCTCCCACTGTCACGCACCCACACTTCTGCCCTCCGTTTTACCTCACCTTCTCAGAGAGACCTTTCCTGACCCTGCGTTTTAGAGTCAGCCTCCTGCCCATCCGAGGAACAGACCCTTAACTCTAGAGAACAAATTGATGGTCACCAGAGGGGAGGGGGTTGAGAGGTGGGAGAAACAGGTGATGGGGATGAAGGAGGGCCCTTGTTGTGATGAGCCGGGCACCAGGTGTTCTATGGAAGTGTTGAATCGCTATATTGTACCCTTGAAACTGATATTACCCTGTATGTTAATTAGCTGGAATTTATATTAAAACTCAGTTTAAGCTATCTATTTATCCATCCTTATTAAGTCTTTTTTTCCAACCTCAAAGTGTGGTTCTGAGTTAGAAATGCAAATTACTGGGGCACCCGGGTGGCTCATTTCCTGGCACACCAATGAATTTGACTACAGCAACAGAGCAGTGAACCTGATGGTCCACATGGCCTCCAAGGAGTAAGAGCCCCTTGGACCAAGCCCCAGTGAGAGCACAAGAAAAAGAGAGAGGCCATCAGTAGTTGAGGGGTCCTTGCCCTCAACTCATCCTAGACACAGAGACTCTCCTGTCCTCAACACAGTTCTCATCCCAGACGCCCTGAAGAAGGGAAAGGTCTTAGGGAGCCCTACCTTGTCATGTACCAGCAATATACTTCACTGTACTCAGCACCCCCCCCCACCCAAAGATGTAATTAGGGATGGATAAGTGGATAGTAACATGTTGAAGCAAATATTCTAAGCTGTTAATCATAAAATCTAGGGGATAGGTATTTGGAGATTCACTGTAAAATCTTTCAATTTGCCTATACTTTTGAAATTTCACAACAAAATGGTGGGAGGGGGGCTTACCAAAAGATTGGAACTCATAATGGGATACAGATGGCAATTTATGAGGAATCCTGTTAGCACAGTTAAAGCAACCTGTGAGGTAATGTGAGAATTAATTACATGTATGGACTAATAAGTCTGTTTACACATCACCAACATCTAAAGACTAATTGAGTGCTTTTCCAACACGACCTTTGCTTTAATTGTTGGCAGGAAATGATTAAAGAGTGTGCCAACAGAAAAACAATCAATTGCTACTTAGTACAGGTTGAATCCAATTCAGTAAAGACAAAGAAGGGATTGTATGGCCATTTTTCCCCCAAACCCAGTATGAGTGCTCACAGGAAAAAAAAGAAAAAAAAAAAATTAGATTGCAAACAATTACTATTCAATACCTTAGACTGGAAGTGCATTCTGTGGTCATTTAATTAATTGGACACGTCTTTATTGGAGGTCCACTATGTGCTGGTGCTGTAGGAGGTAATGAGGATTTAAAAAAAAAAAAAGCAGTTAAAAAACAAAACAAAATAATACCAGCCCTCCTGCAGCTTCCATTCCAGTGAAGAAGCAAGGACCAAACAAATGAATCTCTGTCACCTGGTGCAAAGTGAAGTGGAGAAAAACAAACCAGAGGGGGGGTTGCCAGTGCTGGAGTGGAGCTGGACTGGCTTGTAGTTCCCAGTAGGATGGTTAGGAACAGAAACAGGTGTTTCCAGAAGGTAACTTCTCAGCAAAGGCCTGAAGCAGGTACCAGGAGTGAGCCATGCAGGAGTCTGCGGGAGGAATATTCCAGGCAGAGCAAAGAGCCTCTACCGGAGGTGACGGCTCCGCAGGACATTTGCACGGCCCCAGGAAGTGGACGGGAAAGATGCAGGGAGGGCCCTGGGGGGCAAAGACATGGTGGGAGGAGATGGGGGCAGGGAGAGGATAGCACAGACCTGGGCAGGGCCCAACAGGGATGGCAGGAGGGGCCACCCCGGGGTTGGCGCTGAGGTCCCCTCCCAGGTGCCCTTAGAGGCTGGCTAAAGAGCTGGGCCTGATAGGTGTGGGACCTATAAGAACCTGCTAGCTGAGAACTCGGGTGGTAGCACCACCGTTAATCTGGGCAGCGAGGTTTCATTTAGGCTTTTCCAATTCAAAAATACTTTTAAAAATAATTTCTTAAATTTTTAATTGCTTAAAAACATGTTTTATTTAGTCATTTCAGTAGTGTTAGGTATACTCACAGGGTGACACAACCAATCTCTACAGCTTTTTCATCCTACAAAACTAAAATTCTTTTTTTTTTTTTTTCACTTTTTTGGTTTGTTTTGGGTTGTTTTTTGTTTTTTTTTTTTTGAGATAGCATGATAGAGACAGCACAAGTGGGGTGGAGGGGCGGAGGAGTGGAGGGGCAGAGGGAGAGGGAGAAGCAGACTCCCCACCCAGCAGGGAGCCCCTCTGTGTGGCTCTATCCCAGGACCCCGGGATCATAACCTGAGCTGAAGGCAGATGCTTCACTGGCTGAGCCACCCAGGCACCCCACAAAATTAAAATTTTGTACCCATGAAACAACTCCCAACAGCGTCTTCCCTCCAGCTCCTGGCAACCACCATTCTGTGTGTCTAAGAACTTGAATCCTCCAAGTATCTCATACAAAGGGAATCATGCAGCATTCGTCTTCTCCGTGACTTAGTTCCCTTCAACATGCCCATGTGGTAGCGCGGGTCAGAATTTCCTTTTTAAGGTTGAGTAATATCCCTCATAGGCTTATGTCCTGCACTAGCATGCATTTTGATTATCCATTCACCCACAGATGGACACTTGGACGGCTTCCGTCTCTTGGCTCTTGGGAATAATGCTGTTATGAATGTGGCAGTGCAAACTATCTCTTTGAGATCCTGGTTTCAATTCTTTTGGACATATGCCCAGAAGTTGCATTCCTGGATCCTATAGAAATTCTCTTTTTAATTATTTAAGAAACCACCGTACTGTTTTCATAGCAGCAGCACCATTTTACATTCTCACCAAAAATGTGCCAATTTCTCCACATCCTTGCCAACATGGCCTTGTCATTTTCTGGCCTTTTTGATAGCCATCCTACCCGGTATGAGATTTTCTTGTTTTTAATCAAAGTAGTTAATTAATACGCTCCAATTCTTTCACCCCTTCTCATTTCAACCATCCCGATCTCTTACCCCAAGCCGACTTGGGCTAACCCTTCCTATTTCTGCTTTGCTAGAACTCACAGGAGTTCAAAGTGGAAAAATTAGGAGTGGCTGAGGTCTTTCCTTTCCACCCACCCCCTTTCACTGTGTTCCCTTTTACTTGCCAATTCCTATCAGGGGAACTGAGCATAAGCTTTGCTTCTTCGCTAGGTCCTGTGAACATAAGGAAATTTTCAACACTGTAGTTTTACCAGATTTAACCACAAAAACACTTCAGAAATTCAGGAGAGAAAAAGGCATTTTATTTGTAGTTCCTTTAAAAGTGAAAGTGGAGTCTAGAGCCCTTTGGGCATGCTGTCAGCAGCCTGGCTGGAAAGGTTTTTTGGTCTCTGTAATGATCCACACTTAAACTGCATCCCATTTTTATTGTTTGACTGTTAAGATGTGGGTCTCCAGCTGATTAGATAAGGAATTCTAAGCAAGGGTGGAGGAGGAAGATGATAGCATTAAAAGGTTTTTCTCCTTCATTTCCTGCTTCTGAAGCTCGCCTTCATCCTCTGAACTTCTCTCAAGGAGATCCACTTAGTAACCATGTCCTTGGCAAGTATTGACTCTTGTTTGAAAGTTTTCTGCTTTGAATAAAAAGTCTTTGATTTTTTTTCCTTCTGCCCTTTAAAAAAAAAATTGCTGTAGTCAAATGCCCTTGGCCAAATTCTGCCCTTGGTTACTATTTCTATGGCATTTGTATTGTACACATAAGCAAACTCAGAGGTTGATTCCATTATAAATTTTAATAACAGTTTACATCGGTGTATCATTTGGTATTGTGGAAAAGGATTGCACGTTCATATGCTTATTTAACACACACACATATCCACACGCCCTGTGCAATAGATAAGGCAAAAATATTTAGTCCTGTTTTTACGGGGAAAATAACTGAGATGCAGAGAGGGTAGGTGGCTGGTCCAAGGCCACACAGGCATGGATGGGACTTAGACCCAGATTTACCAATTCTTAAATCTGTGCTAACGAGGGTTTTGTTTTGCTTTGCTGATGATTATGGAATTATAAATATTATAATTATTATATAACTATATATACAATATATAATTATTATATTATTCCCATACCATGTGTGGTGCTTCCAAAAGATATGAAGAGTGAAGAAGAAGCCATAATTAAGTGAATGTAACCAAATTTGAGAAATGCAGGGCATAGGTAAGAACCTTACAGGGACTAGTTAGAAGATGATAGATTGTAAACTACTGGAGGGAACTGTTTGAGGCTTATTTTTGCCTAGTGGATAATCCTCAACACAGCATCTTGCACTTCAGACAAAAACAGGGACGCCTGGGTGGCTCAGCGGTTGAGTATCTCCCTCCTGCTTAGGGTGTGATCCCCGAATCCCGAGATCGAATCCCACATCGGGGTCCCTGCATGGAGCCTGCTTCTCCCTCTGCCTGTGTCTCTGCCTCTCTCTCTCTGTGTCTCTGTCTCTCATGAATAAATAAATAAAAGCTAAAAAAAAAAAAAGACAAAAACAAATGAAGGAATGAATGAATACAAGTTCTCAGAGTCCTAGAGGAAGCTCGTCAAGGGTTTGATGTGGCTGGGAGAACTTAGTGAACTTTAAATGAAGAAACAAATTTAATAAAATGAAGAAATAAAATGAAGAAATGAATTTAATAAAAACGTTCATGAAGTTCTCCCCAGGAAAAAAAAAAAAGCCTCTACTGGTTAACCAAGGTCTTTGCTTCTGTGCAGCCAGAGAACAGGAAGAGAGGAACAAAGAGAAAGAGCTGGCCTTGATTTGCTGTGATTCTCATTCCAGCCACCTGAGAATCATATAGTTGATAATAGATACAAACTTGGGCAAAAAACTTATGCTAGGAATGTTCTTCTTTTTTTTCTCTAACCTGTCATCATTGTTTTGATGTGTGTTATGGTGTTAATGATGCAACAATGGATTTGAATATCTATACTCAGATATTCAGTCACTGGGGGCAGTGGCTGGCCCACAGCAGGTGCTCAGGTGCTACTGAAAGAATAGGTAAAAGTTAACAAGTAGCAGACAAAATCAATCTGGCAAAGAGGGAGGGCCTGGAGAGGGAGCCTACATCCTACACACCCACTCTCCTAACTGCCACTAAAAAGTGGGACCTTTGGTTTGGACAAGCCGTACCTCTTAGATTATTCACATAAAAAGTGATCGTTGATATAGTTGGATCAATTTGAGCCGTGACTGTAACTGTTTTCTGTTGGTTGCACCTGTTCTGTTTCTTAATCTCTTTTTCTCCTTCTCTGGTTTTAATCCAGCATTTTATGTGATTCCATTTTCCCTTTTCTCTCAGCATAGCAATTATACTTCTTTTTTTTTTTTTTTTAATTTATGATAGTCACAGAGAGAGAGAGAGAGAGGCAGAGACATAGGCAGAGGGAGAAGCAGGCTCCATGCACCGGGAGCCTGATGTGGGATTCGATCCTGGATCTCCAGGATCGCGCCCTGGGCCAAAGGCAGGCGCCAAACCGCTGCGCCACCCAGGGATCCCAATTATACTTCTTTTCAAAAAACATTCTTTCAGTGGATACCCTAGAATTTGTAATACATATTTGCACCTCACCTACAGCCATTGGCACCTAAATCCACTTTCAAATAAACTAATACGGCTTATGGATGGTGTACGTAGCTTTTTATAGAATATTTATGATTCCTTCCTCCCATCCTTTATAACATTGCTGTCATTGATTCCACTTATCTATATGCTGTACCCATCCAATACCTTGTTACTATTATTACTTTGAACAAATAGTTATCTATTAGATAAATTAAGAATCAGAAAAATAAGATCTTATTTTACTTTCATTTATTCCTTTTCAACATTCTTCCTTTCTTTATGTAGATCTGAATTTCTGACCTATATCATCTTCTTTCTCTCAGAAGAACCTGCTTTAACGTCTCTTCCAGGCAGGTCTCCTGGTGAGAAATGCCTTCATTTGTTTTGTTTTGTTTTCTTTCCCCTTCACTTTTTTTTTTTTTTAAGATTTTATTTATCCATTCATAGACACAGAGAGAGAGAAACAGAGACACAGGCAGAGGGAGAAGCAGGCTCCATGCAGGGAACCCGACGTGGGACTCGATCCTGGGTCTCCAGGATCACACCCCAGGCTGCAGGCGGCGCCAAACCGCTGTGCCACTGGGGCTGCCCTCTCCTTCACTTTTAAAAGATAATTTGACTGGATATGGAATTGTAGGTTGTGGGGATTTTCTTTCAGCAATTTAAATATTTCACTCTCCTTGCATGATTTCTGATGAAAAGTCAGATATTATTCCTATTTTTGTTCTTCTATAGGTAAAGTGTTTTCCCTCCTCTGGCTTTTTTTGAGATTTTCTTTATCTTTGGTTTCCTGAAGTCTGAATATCATATACGTAGGTATAGATGTTTTGGTATTCAACCTAATAAGCTTCCTGAGTCTGTGGGTTTTTGTTGTTGTTGTTGTTGTTGTTTTTAAAGATTTTATTTATTCATTCATGAGAGACAGAGAGAGAGAGAGAGAGAGGCAGAGACACAGGCAGAGGGAGAAGCAGGCTCCCTGCAGGGAGCCTGACGTGGGACTCGATCCCGGGTCTCCAGGATCACACCCCAGGCTGCAGGCGGCACTAAACCGCTGTGCCACCGGGGCTGCCCTTGTTTTTGTTTTTGTTTTTGATTTTCTTCTGTCATTAATTTTGAAAAATTCTCAGGCACTATGACATGAAATACTTCTACCCCTTCCCCTCTCTCTTTTCCTTCTGGTATTCCAGTTACACTCATGTTATATCTTTTACGATTTCCTCACAATTCTTACATATTCCGTTCTGTTTTTGTTATTGCTGTTCTTTTTTTCTTTACATTTCAGTTTTTCTTTACATTTCAAGTTTTTATTGACATATCTTCAAGTTCATTGAGTCTATCCTTGGCCGTGTCCAGTTTACTGATGAACCCATCAGAGACTTTATTTCATTTGTGCTTTAGATTTCTAGCATTTCTTTCCTATTCTTTCTAAAGGTTTCCATCTCTGCTTCCATTACCCATCTCTTCTTGCAAGCTGTCTACTCTTTTCATTAAAGCCATTAACATATTAATCAGAGTTGTTTCAAATTTCCTCAGTGATAATTCCAACATCTATGTCACATCCAAGTCCCATTCAGAGGCTCATTTTGTCTCTTCAGACTGTGTTTTCTTTGTCTTTTTTGCATGACTTGCAATTTTGCTGGAAGAGGGATATAGTGTTTTGGACAATAGGAACTGTAGTTCCTAATGATGAGGTTTTATGGCTAGGAAGTAGACTATTTTCTGTAGATGTAGGTACCAGAGATTTCAATTTCCTCTGGTGTCTTTACGTGTGTGTGTGTGTGTGTGTGTGTGTGTTTCTCTCCCATGTTCTTTGGGTTTCCCTAAGAACTTAAACAGAATGTGTCTTGTCTTTCCTTTAGTTCTAACCTATTGATACTATGCTGGAGCCCTGTTGGCTTGGTGGTAAGGGGAGGGGAGGGAAAGTACTCCACAATCTTATAATTAAATCTCAGTCTTTTAGTCAGCTTGGGTCCCTGGGCTGTGAAATGTTTCAGAAATGTTTCTTTTCTTTTTTTTTTTTTCTTCCCCCTAGAGAAAACAGGGTTAGAGGGGCTGGAGTTGGCTAATTGCCCTTTCCCCAGGTAGACAAAGTTCTGATACAGTTGTTTTGCATAGGGAGCACTCTAGGTAAATTTCAGAATGGTTACTTTCCCCCTTGCCAGAAAATATGAGGGCACCTTTCTCATATCTTCATCTTAAGAACTTGGTGGGGTTCCTGAAGATAAAACCCATGAAGGAGGTGGGGTCCCCTTAGATTGGGTCCCCTTGCATTTCTTTTCTTTCTTTAAAAAAGTTTTTATTTATTTATTCATGAGAGACACACAGAGAGAGGCAGAGACACAGGCAGAGGAAGAAGCAGGCTCCATGCAGGGAGCCTGACATGGGGCTCGATCCTGGGTTTCCAGGATCAGGCCCTGGGCTGGAGGCAGGTGCTAAACCGCTGAGCCACCCAGGGATCCCCTCCCCTTGAATTTCTTACTCTCAAAGGAGTCCACACTCAGTCTTTAGCAATTCATCCCAACAGCCATTTAAATGTTCCTGCCAGTTTATGGTTCTAGAAGCTGCTGAGTTGGTCTAGAGTTGGTCTATAATTCTCTGTATCCACCTGTGTCTCCAGATTTCAGGATGGTAGTTTGCTCTGTGACCTCATTTCTCTGATAGGTGTAACAAAAGTCATTGATTCTCAATATATTCAGTTTTCTTTTGTAAGGGCAGGAATGATGAATTCCAGGCATTTTACATGTCAGAGCGAAAACCACACTCTATGTTTTGAAAGACCTCTACTGAGCTATTCTAACTTCCTCCAGGGGCAGTGCTGAGAACAAGAAAGAAAGTTATGGAGGAGGGCAGGCAAGTGAAGGAATCCAAGCTGCATTGTTCTTCATTCCTAACTCTTGATGCCCTAAATTGTGTGCTTTCAGAAACATTCCTCCTTTCCTTTGACCAGGTTAAGGTGTAAGAAAACATTACCAGGAAAAGAGATTTGAACAAGCTTTCCTGCTCTGCCAAAAGGTTTCATATATGCATGAACAAACACGTCACATGAATCAAGAGCTTCAAAGTTTACAGGAGAAAGGTGTAGTTACCTTGTTGAAAGAGAGCCATTCATGGAATATATGTGAGTGGAGACAAGGGAGGAGTGGTCACTTGGCTAGATCTCAAGATCTGACTAAGCCCACTTCAGATGACGAGGTTCCTCTGTTTTCAGACAGAAAAAGTTGCACTCAGCAATTGCCCTGGGAGTTACCCTTGAGCCCAGGGACACAGGATTTGAAAGAGGAACATGGGAGGAGCTGGAAGGATTTATCTTTGGCACCCTCACACTTTTCTGTTGTTCAGGCTACCTTTCTGGACTCCTGTAGCCCTACCCTCTCTTCTGCTTCCCCAAAATATTCAGTACCTAGCTTCTACAAGTCTAGCTCTCAGGTGGTGGTCAGCCACTGTAATCTTGACTTTCTTTTTTCCATCCCTGACATGAAACATGTATGTTCAAGGGGTATTTAAATTTTGATAAGGAGTACTTACTTTAGAATGGAGAAACTTCCAATATACTAACTAGGATATAGAGAGTTTATCTTTTCAGGTGATCATCCTGCCTTAGGGATGTAACTGTACTGCTACCTGTATCCCTAAATGGTTGCCAATCCTCTCTTTCATAAGAATGATTTACCCTTAATCCCTTTTATTAGAGGGCAGGGATAATAATCAATATTAATCCCCTTAGAAGAGAAAAGCCATTTTGGAAACAGAGGTAAAATGCCAAAGGAGCATGCTTCTTTAAGAGAAAACAGTCCGTGGGTACCACACTTCTTGAAATGACTGCTGGATACAATCATTCAGAGCACAGAATTTTTCATTTTTAAACTGGTAGAGAAATTTCGTGGAGAAAAAGGAAACATGTAAGAGAACTATTTAAAAGCCAGTGCAGACAACTTCCTGGTTTTCGTCCTTATTTTTTTCTTCCTATTTCATTTTTCAAAGCAAAGCTCTTCTACATTTGGGGGTGGGGGGGATTAGAATCCAGCTTACTTTTTCTGTCTATCTAAATCTATCATGACTTTATTCTTATCCACTTCCAACATGACTTTGAAGTGAAGCTTCTGAATGTCGATCCTAGACAAAAGCTCATATTGTAACAGAGAAAAAGAAATCTTTATTTTTAACAAGAGAATAAATTCCAAGAATTTTTCAACGTTGAGTGGGGGAGACATTGAGATACTTGCCACCCATATACCTACGAACGAAAACCTATAATGCTGTATTTAATCCCAGGCTTTTTTATTTTCTAGAAAGATAGCTAGAAAACAAAGGGTAATTCAAAGAGGATGATCAATCTAATAAGATTTTAGAGAGAGTTAAAGGAAAATATTTTTAAAAATTAAAAAAAAGGAAAATATTAAAAGACATTTTGGATACCAAGGACTTATTTTTATTTGTTTAGTTGTTTTATTTAGATGTATTTAGCTGCTGGAGTGGAACTGTGGTTAATTTTGTTGTTGTTAAATTTTTATATGTCCATAGATTCTGAGATGTATATTGAAATATATGTAGTTTTGAAATTATATGATAGTTGGAATTTGCTTTATAATACTTTAGAAGAGAGGAAACAGATGAAGCAATTAGGACAGAATTGTGATTTTGAAGCTGTGGGGTGGGTATCATGGGATATATTCATTTCCTCTAGCTGCCATAACAAAGTACTCCAAATATAGAGGCTTAACACAAGACAAACGTATTGCCTCACAGTTCTGGAGAGCAGAAGTCTGAAATTGAGGTACCAGCAGGGCCATGCTCACTTGGATGCTCTGGGGAAGCCTCCTTTCTTTCCTCTTCCAGCTTCAGGTGGCTCCAGGCTTTCCTTAGCTTGTGGCTATCCCAGTGGAATCATTGTCTCCATGGTCACATGGCCTTCTACCTGTGTCTCTGTCTTCTCCTCATCTGTATCTTACAAGAAAACTTGTCATTGGATTTAGAGCCTGCTAGATAACCCAGGATGATCTTATCTCAAGATCCTTAATTACATCTACAACTCTGCTGTGTTCCATAACGGTGGCAGCTTGAAATCAACCATGGGGGTGGGGCTATTTATGCCACAAAACCCAGCACACACTAGAAATCAGGGCTTTCTCCCAACCTGCTTTGGAACAGGGGGGAGAGGTGTCAAGGTTCACTATCAGGAGTCTATATCATTTTGATTTATCACAGTTATTCTTACTCCTGTTAATATCTCAAATGTGGGGATATATATATAAGAATGGATTCACTGCCATTCCTTTACTTTTATTTATTTTTTAAATTTATGATAGTTACACACAGAGAGAGAGAGAGGCAGAGACACAGGCAGAGGGAGAAGCAGGCTCCATGCACCGGGAGCCCGACGTGGGACTCGATCCCGGGTCTCCAGGATCATGCCCTGGGCCAAAGGCAGGCGCTAAACCGCTGCGCCACTCAGGGATCCCCCTTTACTTTTATTAGGTTGTGAGTAGCCAACATTGAAAACAACTACCTAAGTGTTTAAAAAAAAATAAAAAGAGAGAAAACCTAAAGATGTACTCGTATTTAAAGACAGAAAAATATTTTCATGTTAAGTTTCAGAAACTGCTCATGTCTTTCTTTAAAAATATTAAATTATAAGCATGCTCTTCTTTATTTAGTTATACTTGCATTCAGGATTAAAGATAGCAAAATGCAGGGAATCTGGATAATTTAGTTGGTTTAGTGGCCAACTCTTCATTTTAGCTTAGGTCATGTTTTTTAGGTCTTGAGCTCATTGCCTGCATGGGTCTCTTCCCTCAGCGGGAGTCTGCTTGGGATTCTCTCTCTCTCTCCTTCTCCCTCTGTCTCTCTTCCCACTCATGCACTCTCTCTCAAATAAATTTTTAAAAATCTTTAAAAAAAAAGATAGCAAAAGTAAGTAAATAAATACTTTCAAAAAGTAAATAACCAAATAAATGAGTTCAAGAGAAAAGTAGTAAGTTTACTTTTAAAAAAATATTTTTAGATAATAAAGTCATCTGATAACATGGTGGTGAAAAATGGTAGGAACTAAGAAACTAAGCATCTTCTTTTATTATAGGAAATCAAGTGTCATTTTCATGGTTCACTATTGATTGTTATCAGCAGTCTGATAGAGAAATTTCTCTTATTAAAATCAAATACCCCAAATGTGAGAATGACCTCACATTATTTCAAGTGTGGTACTATTTAGAGGTCCCTATTTAATAGTACTTTGTCAAATTCTGCTTTGAATCTGTTCTTTTTTTATTTTATTTTAGTATTTTATTTATTTATTCATGAGAGACACACGGAGAGAGAGGCAGAGACATAGGCAGAGGGAGAAGCAGGCTCCCTGCAGGGAGCCCAATGTGGGACTTGATCTCGGGACTCCAGGATCATGCCCTGGGCCCAAGGCAGGCACTAAATCACTGAGCCACCCAGGGGACCCTGTTCTTTTTTTTTAAAAAGATTTTATTTATTTATTTATTTATTTATTTATTTATTTATTTATTTAAGAGAGAGAGAGAGAGAAAGTGAGAGAGGATGAGCTGGGAGGAGGGGCAGAGGGAGAAGCACACTCCCTGCTGAGCAGAGAGCCCAATGCACGGCTTGATCCCTAGACTCTGGGATCATGACCTGGGGCAGATGCTTAACTGACTGAGCCCCCCAGGCACCCCTCCACTTTGCATTTGATATAAATTTACAATCCTCTTTTTAGAGCTAGGCATAACACTGGAGATTATTGTGTCCCGGAAAAGCACGTAGATTTGAACTCTTCAGAAGTTGTGGTTGCCTGTAGTCCCTCCTGCTCAACAAGGAAAAGGTCTCTGTGTCCAGGAGTGAAAAGGACCGTCATGAGTTCAACAGAGTCCTGATCTAGTCCAATCTCTTCATTTTACAGGTTAGAAATTGAAGCCCTGAGAGATTAAGAAACTTGGGTGGAAGTCACACAGTGAGCCAGTGGTACAGCTGGGGTTACCAGGAGCACAGTAAATTCAGTAGGAAGCTGTTCTTTTTTTTTTTTTTTAAGATTTTTTTTTTTTTTATTCATGAGAGACAGAGAGAGAGGCAGAGACACAGGCAGAGGGAGAAGCGAGCTCCCTGCGAAGAGCCCAATGGGGGACTTAATTCCAGGACCCTGGGATCACAACCTGAGCCAAAGGCAGACACTCAACCACTAAACCACCCAGGTGCCCTAGTAGGAAGCTGTTCTTAAATAAAATTCTCCCCTTTATCCTCAGCACCCAGTTGTTCTAAAGCTTTGTTCCCAAATACCTCCCCAAAACATTTCCTCCTCACCCCAATTCTACTAACTCTGCCTATTGGTCAAAAGTCCCCTGATTTGTCTACTACCCTTAATATCTGTCTCCATTTGCACTTTGAATCCAGCCTCTGAGACTTAGAACATTGCCCCAGAAGATTCTAAAACACAAATATGTCAGTTTTACTTAGAAACTTTGCTTAGAAACACCTCCATGATCCCAGCACTAAGGGTATTGTACTATTATGTCTTTGCTCATTCCCTGTAGCAAAATTCTACTCATTCTGCAAACCAGTTAAAACATCACTTCTCATCTGAAGCTTTCCTGAATTCTCTGTATTCCCTGAACCATCAATTCACAATAGCAGAGACTGTGCTGTCCTCATCTTGGTCTGTCTGACGTCTTCCCCAGTTTTGGCACAGAGGAGACTCTCCTCTGAATATCAATAGCCATTTGGTGATGCACTCACCATTCCAAGTCAGCTTGGAGCTACATTCACCTCTGCAGGATGCTGGGGTGCTACACCACTGGGTAGAAGTTGTAGGTTTTTTGCTGTTACCTCTTCTACTCTTTTTTTTTTTTAAGATTTTATTTATTTATTCATGAGAGACACACAGAGAGAGGCAGAGACATAGGAAGAGGGAGAAGCAGGTTCCATGCAAAGAGCCCAATGCAGGACTTGATCCTGGAACTCCATGAACACGCCCTGAGCCAAAGGCAGACACTCAACCACTGAGCCACCCAGGCGTCCCACCTCTTCTACTCTTCTAAAAAATTATAGCTGATACATGTCTGGAAATGTTACCTAAGTAAATAGCCTAAAATGCAGGCAATAAAACTTTAGGTACACAGTTTTTAAAATCTAAGCATTATTTATAGTGGTTCAAAACAAAAAAAGAAAATCCAACCATTAAAGGGATGGTTGGGAAATTTACTGTCTACGAAGAGATATGATACAGCCAGTTAAAATCATGTTTAAGAGAAGTTTTGAGGATGCCTGGATGCCTCAGTGGTTGAGCGCCTGCCTTTGGCCCAGGTGTGATCCTGGGGTCTCAGGATCAAGTCCCACATAGGGTTCGCTGCATGGAGCCTGCTTCTCTCTCTGCCTATGTCTCTGCCTCTCTCTGTGTCTCTCATGAATAAATAAATAAAATCTTTAAAAAAAAGTTTTTAATGTCATGGAGAAGTGCTTATAATGTGATGATAAGGGGAGAAAGCAAAATAAAATGTGTATGTGCAATATTTCATCCATAGAAAACATGCATCGAAACAAGATTGGGGTGGGCAGCCCCGGTGGCTCAGCGTTTAGCGCTGCCTTCAGCCCAGGATGTGATCCTGGAGACCCGGGATCGAGTCCCGTGTCGGGCTCCTTGCATGGAGCCTGCTTCTCCCTCTGCCTCTCTCACTCTCTCTCTCTCTCTCTTTTTCTTTGTGTGTGTGTGTCTCATGAATGAATAAACAATATATTTTTTTTAAAAGATAAAAGGAAACAAGATTGGGGGAAGTGTTAGCAGAGGTTGCCTTTCAGTGATTGGACTATAGACAGTTGTTTTCTGCTTTTTTAAACTTTTAATTTTTATGTTAAGATCATGGGTTGTTTTAGTAGGACTTCATTGAGAGATAACTTACATACAGTAAAATGTGTAAGTTTTAAGATGAATTTTTCAATGAAAAAATAAATATGTATCCGCACTCCTGTGTGACTACCTTCTACATCACGATATAGCATACTTCCATCACTCTAGAAAGCTCTCCCTGTCTCCATCATAGATTTGTTTTTCCTGTTCTCGAACTTTATATAAATGGCATCATACAGTATATAGTCTTTAGTGGTGTCTAGCTTCTTTTTCTCCAACTAATGTTTTTGAAAGTCATTCATTTTGTTGCCTAAATCAGTGGTTTGTTATTTTTCACTGCTGGGTGGCAATCCATGGTATTCTTATACCTCCATTTGTTTACCCGGTCTCCTACCAATGAACATTTTGGTCATTTCCAATTTGCAGTTATCTTGGAGACTGCTTTGAACATTCACATACAAATCTCCTTACACTCATTGGTGGGTATGTATGCATGAGTGGAATTGCCGAGCTGTAGGGTTGATAGACAGATATATGTTGGAACTTTGTTGGAAACTAGCTGTCCATGGCACCTGCACCATTTTCTATTGACACCCGTAGTGTATGAGAGTACATCTTTGCCACCCACATTGTCAGACTTTCTACTTTTATTCATTCATTCAGGTCTGCAGTGATATGTCATTGCAGCTTTAGAGTCTTTTGGTTATCTTCTTTCATGAAGAGCCTGTTCAAGAATACTGCTTGTTTTGTAATGGAATTGTCTATTTTTTTATTAGCAGCATATAGGAGGTTTTTTTTAAAAAAATTATTATATTCTATGAGCACCTGGGTGAGTCAGTCAGTTAAGCATCTGCATTTGGCTCAGGTCATGATCTCAGGGTCCTGGGATAGAGCCCCGGATCTATCTGCTCAGCAGGGAGTCTGTTTCTCTCTCTTCCTCAGCCCCTCCCTCCCCCAACTCAGGCTCTTTCTCTCTCTCAAATAAATAAAATTTTTGAAGAAATTATTCTGGATGTAAGTCCTTTGTCAAATATATATATATATACTACAAATATTTTCTCTAAGCCTGCGTCTTTTCACTTTCTTAATGATGTCCTTTGGTAGGCAGAAGCATTTAATTTTGATAAATTCTAATTTTCAATTTTGTCTTCTCTGCCTTTTGTGCCTTGTCTAAGAAATCTTTGCCTAGGGTGCCTGGGTGGCTCAGTTGGTTAAGTGCCTGTCTTCAGCTTAGATCATGATCTCAGGGGCCTGGGATGAAACCCTGCATCATTGGGCTCCCTGACCAGTGGGAACTCCTCTGCTTCTCCTTCTCCCTCTGCCCCTCCTCTCTCTTGCGTGTGCTCTCTCTCTCTCTCTCTCGTTCTCTCTCTCTCCCTCTCAAATAAATGAATAAAAACTTAAAAAATCTTTGCCTACCCAAAAGTATGAAGACATTTCTTAGTGGTTTATCCTGGAAGCTTTAGAGTTTTAGCTTTTTTGTCTAGGTCTATAATTATTTTCTTATTTTTTTAATCATAAGAGGGAAAAGAACGTAAGCTTAATCAAAGAAGTATAAATGGTGGGCTGTTAGTGAGTTTATTTATCATTTCCACTGTGGAATATTGAAACTTTGGCCGTAACACAGTCTGACTCCACCTCGGTGAAAGAATAAGCCCTGTAAATTTATAGAACATTCTGATTCTGACTCTGGTCCCATAAATGAGCTATACCTGGAGTTTCTTATAGGTTAAAATTTGGGAGAAGATTTAAGGAATTTTGAGGGATTGGGAATAAATAGAATTGTAAGTAAATAGGCTTGAAATGACTCCCTCTCCATGGCTCAGGCCCATATTGTCTCTGCCATTCTTCTGTAGTCAATGTAGACTGGTAAAAGCCCAGATGGGCTGATACTCTCTGACAAGGACATATTCAGAGGCAGGAGGCAGGAAGGAGGGTCAGGGTGGGGTAAGCAAAGGAGAATCATATCATTATTTATGATGAGTTGGCATGAAATACATGTTAGTCATGTCTCCAATGTAGAAAGATATTGAGAAAGATGACCAGAATTCAGTGCCCCAAATTCCTAAATCCTCTCCTGTTACTAATGAAGCAGCTGCCACCCCATGTGAGTTTCCCCAAGGGAAGCAGCAGACACAACCAAGTGTAGGAATGTTTTATGACCAATGTCTCTGGGTCCCAAACCTCAAAGACTGGACCTTGTATGTTGCATGATCTTCTCTTGTTCCCCTGGCCTGGAGCTCACACTTTAAGCACCAGAGTAACTTCGTTGGCCTTTTTCCCTAGTCCAGAATGATAAATCTGTCTTGTATGCATGGCCCCTCCCACTTCTGTGGCTACATTGGATGTTTTGGTGTGCCAGGCAGATCCCCTTACAGGACCCATGCATGCGTTTCCTCAGCTGCCACAAGTGTTGGCCACCAGTGGTTCATAATCATCTTCCCTAAAAATGGCTGTGGCCAAAAAGAGCTGCTTTCCCCCAAGGTCACAGCCCTCCAGGATCAATGTTGGGGAGGACTAATGCTAAGGCCTGGCACTTTGTCTTATGTGGGACAGCCTGGCTCCAGAGATCACCCATGAGATTGGCTGAGGCCTTCATTGCAACTGCAATGTCTCGTCTTACTTCCCTCATTTCCTTAGAAGTGTTTTCTTGAGTATACTCCCAAATAAACCTGCTGCAAGCATTCTCTGAGTCTCAGAGTCTGTTTCCGTGGAATCCAAAACTGGCTATGTCAGAATAACATGACTAATTAATCGTATCACTTGCTTTTTCTTGCTGAGCCTGGATAAATCTAAGGGTCCTTCTCAAAACAGCCCTCTCAATATCTATAAGATATGAACTGTAGTGATGAACAAGCTGAAATCCATTTATCACCCCTGCTCTAAGCCCTCATTTTATTATCAGTCCTTA
The DNA here is from genome assembly GCF_048164855.1 of Canis lupus baileyi. Classification (NCBI taxonomy): domain Eukaryota; kingdom Metazoa; phylum Chordata; class Mammalia; order Carnivora; family Canidae; genus Canis; species Canis lupus. Next base: position 9,671,649 of record NC_132874.1, read on the forward strand.
GATCTCAGTGTTCTGGTGGCAAAAAAGAGAAATGCTTAAAGGAAGTGCACCAAGGAAAGAAGACAGCTACTGGAATCTAAAGCCTTGAGCAAAGCCAATCTAAAATGCCGCCCCCCCTCTCACCGGGACACCTGGGTGGCTCAGTGGTTGAGCATCTGCCTTTGACCCAGGGAGTGATCCTGGGATCAAGTTCCACATCAGGCTCCCCATCAGGAGCCTGCTTCTCCCTCTGCCTATGTCTCTGCCTCACTCTCTGGGTCTTTCATGAATAAATAAATAAATAAAATATTTTTAAAAACATTTTTAATTAAAAAAATAAAATGTTTGCCCCAATTATCCCAGGGGTCCCACAGGTGGGAGACAGCTCTGGCAAGGTTGGCTATATAGGGGAAACCAACTCAAAAGCATCAGTCTGAGGAGAGGACCCATTATTTACTCTCAACAACTTTACTGTCTGATCATCAACATCAAATCTCCACTGTCTCACGCCAAAGTCATAAAATATCCTTAGCTGTGACCATTCATATCAGGATTCTCCAACTTTCCCTTGAGGCCAACATGGGCAGAAAGTCTGGTGACCTGTAGTCTATTTACATTTTTATGAAAAGCTGCCTATCTTTTGGAAGACACCAGGCACTAGCTTGCTCATTTTTAAAATGAAGGAAATGTCCACGTAAGTTTTCTAAGACTCAGTCTAGGACTAGTATGTGATTCTGTGCACAGGAATCAGGCTGAGTGTGGACAGATTTGCTATTGATGGCAGAGGCATTGTTATAATAGCAGAGTTGGCCCTTGTCTTGTCTCTGGGAACTAATCAGATACAGAGGAACATGTAGCAGAAGATGAGAAGGGGGAAATGAAGGAAAGATGATGACACAATTATGGCCAAGTAACAGATGCAAGGAGAGTGGGCAGGATAGGCAAGCTGTCTTACAGTTTTCATGTGCCAGACATTTCTGGCTCTTGGTTAGACAATAGCCACCTAACTACTTGTCTTGTTATAGGATTTGGTCAAATCCTTCAGTATATCTGACTATTGTTTCTGAATCTGCCCAATGGAATATATTTGTCAGATTCTTTGGTTGTGATGTCAGAAACACAACAGAAGGTAATTTGCACAGCCACTCCAGGCTCGTAATTTCCTAGTTGAACAACCCCAGGGGGAAGCACACGTCTGTCTCTGGGAGAGCCTCTGAGGAGTGAAGCTGGGATCACGTACCCATCCCTAGGACAATCACTGGCTGGTTGGAGTCCATATACCCTTACAATCAGAGAAGAGAGGACACCACTACTGACATCCCCATTGGCACTACTTAGAATGGAAGGGTGGTTTTCGTCAAGGAAAGATATTGGTAAATAAAAACTTGTTTGGGGTGCCTGGGTGGTGCAGTTGGTTAAGCATCTGCCTTCAGCTCAGGTCATGATCCTGGGGTCCTGAGATCAAGCCCCACATTGCACACCCTATTCAGCGGGGAGTCTGCTTCTCCGTCTCCTTCTGCTGCTTCCCCCTGCTTGTGCTCTCTGTGTCAAGTAAATAAAATAAAATTAAAAAAAGGTTTCCTATATAGGTATGATCTATTGCCTGTACTTCTGAAACCTTACTGTATTGATCGTCTATTTCTACATAACAAATTGCCACAAACTTCATGGCATAAACAAGGACAAACTTACCACCTTGCAGTTTCTGTGTGTCAGAAGTCTGACTACAGGCTGACTTCTCTGCTCAAGGTGTCACCAGGCTAAAACCAAGGTGTTAGTAGGGACTGTGACATTATCTGAAACTCAGGGGTCTCTGCTAAGCTCATGCAGGTTGTTGGCAAAATTCAGTTCCTTGCAATTATGGGGCTGAAGTCCTTGTGGTGTTTTTTTGTTTTGTTTTGTTTTGCTGGCCACTGGCTGGGAACCAGTCTAAGCATTACAAGCTCCTTTAGATCCTAACCATGTGGATTCTTCTGTATGCAGTTCACAACATTCCAGTTTACTTTCTTTTAGACCAACAGGAGTGTCTCTCTGATGCCTCACCTTTGCTAAAAGATTAGGTCAGGCTCACCCAGGTCAATCTCCCTTTTGATTAACTAAAAGTCAACTAATTAATAGCCTAATCATGGCAGTGCCATCTCATCATTTTCACTGGCCCTACCCATACTCAGGGGAAGGAAATTATACAAAGTGTGTACACAAGGGGGTGGAAATCTTGAGTGTTATCTTAGAATTCTGTTACCTGGGGCACCTGGGTGGCTCAGTCAGTTAAGCAGCTGCCTTAGGCTCAAGTCATGATCTTGGGGTCCTGGGATCAACCCCTGAGTCAGGCTCCCTGCTCAGCGGAGAGTCTGCTTCTCCCTCTCCCTCTGCCCCCTCCCCTGCTCATGCTTACTCATGTGTTCTCTCTCTTGCTCAAAGAAATAAAATCTTAAAAAAAAAATTCTGTTATCTACAACCACTCAATGAAAGCTACTAAAAAAAAAAAAGACAAATCTTCAAATAGAAAGTCAACAGAGATAATGTGGATGAGCTATTTCAATAAATTTACATGCCTGCAAAGGGTGAGCAGTAAGGTCACATGCTGTAAGGATCTTCAGAAAAATCTCAGGGTTTAGAAGTGACATCAACAAGATGGCCACATAGACATTCCTCACTTGTATTCCTCCCTCAACAATAGGCTGGCATCTGTCCATAGACAAAAGGGCTTTTCTGGGAGCTTTGGGATCCAGGTGGGAGACTCTGAAACTCCCCTGCAGACCAAGAGCAAGAAAAGCTATTTTCAGAAAGCAGCTGGTCTTGGCTACAGACCCAGAAACAGCTCCATAACCCTGAGAACTCAGCAACAGCTCCATGTGACTAGCTCCATGTGACTGGTTCTGTCAGACAAAGACAAATATCATATCATCTCACTTTCAAATGGACTCTAAAAAAAGCCAAAGTTATGGAAACAGAGAGTAGAACAGTGGCTGCCAGGGACTGGGGAGGTGGTCAAAGGGTTCAAAGTTCTAGTGATAAAATAAATAAATTCTGGGGATCTAATATTCAGTGCATGATGGCTATAACAGTACTGTATCATACCTGAGAGCTGCTAAAAGGGTAGATTTTTTAAAAAATATTTTATTTATTTATTCATGAGAGACACCCTGAGAGAGGCAGAGACATAGGCAGAGGGAGAAGAAGGCTCCCTGTAGAGAGCCCGATATGGGACTCGATCCCAGGACCCTAGGATCGCAACTTGAGTGAAAGGCAGACGCTCAACCACTGAGCCACCCAGGTACCCCTAAAAGGGTAGATTTTAAATATTCTCAAGACACACAAAGGTAATTATGTGACATGATGAATATATTTACCAGCCTATTGTGGTAATCATTTCCCAATATAAATATGTGTATCAAATCATCACATTGTACACCTTAAATTCACAGAATGTTGTATGTAACTTATGTCTCAATAATCCTGTGTGGAAATTATGAAAGAAAAAGAAAATCCTAGGTTTTAGAAGTTCAAGATACTATAAAAAGCACAAGTAAGAATCAGTATATTTGTCAAAAGTCTAAATAAGTAGCAGTGAGACCCCCAGATCCCCTCCCTAACTCCTGGCTCTCCCCATTTGTCCCTAGAAATTTATTCTCTGGAGAAATTGAACCAGAATGTTTCTAGACAAGAGTATCAGGCACAAGGGAAGGGTTGGAGGAACAATAAATATCTATCTATATGTTGCATAGTGGGGCTCTGCACAAATCTTTTTCTTTGCTTTATTTCTAGAAAGCTTGCATTCAGGCTCATATTCCTTAGGGAGAAGAGAGGAGGAATCTTCTCTATAGGAAGCAGTTGCAGAAAAAGACTTCCTGAAACTGGCATTCCCAATGCTCGATGTTCCAAAAGTTTTGAATGTCCCAGTGAAAAAGCTAGCTTGCCACATGACCACTGTGTTCTGAGACCCACCGTTGACAACCACCTCACACCCACAATCATAAACACACACACAAACACATATACACAGTCACATACAGAGAGACACACACACACACACACACACACGCCACTTCCAATCCACTTTTTACTGCTTCACCTACTATCAAATGGAAATAGTACAGACAAGACTGCCTTGGAGCAGGTCGTAAAGCATGACATCCATACCATCTACTTCTGCTCCCACCTATGTTTCCCCCTTTCCTCATTCCATACCTACAGCCCCACCAGAGTTCCTATTAAGTAGCAGATGAAGGAAAAAAATTCAAGAACAGTTCATAGATTGTTTCACACCATATGCTGCCACAAGCTGAACAGGAGTGGCCATGGAGAAGAGCAAAGAAGGGAAAGCCTCCTTGCCAGGCAGGGCATCTCAGTATCTCTGGTTGTAAAATTCATGTGGAAAGTGAGATTTCCAGAGGGAAAAATCTGTATCTCACCATGGGTAATGGTTAATGATGTGACTGGTGACTGGTGACTGGTGAGGAAGTCTGAAACAAACAGACAAAATAATCCAGGAGAAACAAGCACAATGCAAAGGAGAGAAGAAAAAGATTAAAAAACAAAACTAGAGGGGCATCTGGGTGGCTCAGCTAGTTAAGCATCCGATTTTTGACTTCGGCTCAGGTGATGATCTCAGGGTTGTGGGACTGAGCCCCTCATCGGGCTCTGTGCTCAGCGAGGAGTCTGCTTGAGATTCTCTCCATCTCCCTTGGCCCCTCCCCCACAAAAACTAGAATTAATATCTTCAAAACAATTTAAAAAATAACAAGAAGAGGATGCTACAACATAAGAGAATAATAAGAGAAACAAGAACAGAATTCTAAGAAAAAAGAACAAAATCCAAAAAATAGCTCTCAAAAATAAAAAATAAGTAGACTAACAAAAGGGGGAAAAATCTGTAGAAATGATGGATAGCAATGTTGACAGAAAGCAACCAGGATGTAGAACAAGATGGAAAATAGAAGTAAAAAGAATAAAAAATTTGAGAATCATTCCAAGAGCCCCAAACCCCGGCTCACAGGTTTTACTAAAAGAAAGAATGGAGAAGGGACACCTGGGTGGCTCAGCTGTTGAGCATCTGCCTTTGGCTCAGAGCATGAATCCCGAGGTCCTGGGATCAAGTCCCGCATCAGGCTCCCCACAGGGAGCCTCCTTCTCCCTCTGCCTATGTCTCTGCCTCCCTCTCTGTCTCTCATGAATCAATCAATAAAATATTTTTAAAAAGTAATAGATAATAAAGCACTAAAGCACATCATCATAAATATTCCAAAAACTGTCAACGTCAGTTAAGGGTGGATTAATTTTAGACAATTATCTTCAAGGACGTTCCTTGCTGAGGATTGAGATGATGGTGTGCATGTTTTATGCAAACGCTTCCCTCTCTTATCAAAAGCTGTTAGGTTTTTCTTTCCCTTTTGACCTTTGAATTCTCCCCATATATAATAAGCCAATTTATTTATTTATTTATTTAGATAGATGATAGATAGATAGATAGATGATAGATAGATAGATAGATAGATAGATAGATAGATAGCAAGAAATTGCCAAAGATTCAGAGGATTCATTCACAGAGCAGACTTCTCAAAGCAAAGGTTTGGAGTCCTGCTGCATTTTCACATTGACTAAAGCAGAAATGAACCTCACCCAGCGATGCTTTTTAAATTCAGAACTCACTTGGAATATGAAGGTGTCTTTCTTTTTGAAAGGCTATTTTTCAAACCCTCTAATGAAAAGGCCAGGGAATATTGCTATCAATTCTTCCTTTCCTCCCCAAGCAAATAGCATTCGTCCGCCTTGAACAGATGGGGCTCTGTGTGATAAATAGCCCAGTGTTTCAGTCTGGTAGGAGATGGTACTGACATCTTGTCCCCAGTGCTTATACGCTGGGCTGGCCTGTCCCTCCACTTTCACTTCCTTCCACTAGACCAGAGCAGTGTTTAAGACTCGGGCAATAAAACGTTGTGGGGGCGAGCTCCAGGCACCCTCACATTCCAGCCATTCTTCAAGATAACGATGAGAAGGGTGAACGCCTTCTAGGAAGATTCTGGAGAAGGTGGGAGGTATTGAGGAGGGAGAGCAGAGCCCTTCCTGCCTGGTGCTGCCTTAGTGCTCTCAATATTAATAGCTCAGGCACTGACTGCCCCAGTTAATCACTATTCCCAGAGGATTCAGCTGGGTTTTCATTTACAGAGGCAGCTATAACAAAAGTGCACATGCACACACACAGGCACACACACACACACACACACACAAACACACACACAACTACTCCTACTCCTCCAATGGCTTCTGATTGGCTTCCTCAGAAACCCATGCCCTTCCCATCATCACTCTAAAGAAAGTCGATCATCTCTGAATGAGAAAAATCACCCATCTCTTAAGGAACATCAGACACAGTGTTTGCTGTTCTAATGACTTCATCTGCACTGTATGGAGCTTAGAATATGATTAACTTTGCATCAAAGTCCCCTTTGTCACGCTTCTGCAGATAAGGGCAGGCTGCCACAGCTGCCTTCCTAACCAGGAGGGATAGACTATACGACAGCAACATTCAGAAAGAGCAAATTCGTTTTGGAGCAGAGGGACAAGTTTACATTCCTAAAGCTGCAGCTCGTTCTTATGATGTTGAATATTCTTCATGGGTACTGTGGGGTGGTTCAAAATCAAGGACATTTGCATATTTCTGCATATAAACACCTTTGGGTGCACTTTCCCTTTCTGCTTCTGACTGCTCATTCATTAAAAACCCCACGTAATGAGGACTAGTTGCCAAGTGCTTAATACACATGATCTCTAAGCAGTCAATCCTCAACAAGTCTTTGCCCTCTTTCTGTCAGGCTCTGAATGCGGGGTGCTGGGGTACTTGCCTTCGGGGAACTTTCCGTCTGCTCACATAACAGGCTTCGTGAGTGTGGGATCAGAATTGCACGGGGTCTGAAGTGCATCCATTCAGGGGTGTAGGGCTCTTTAAGAAAAAGAATATGTATTTACTATGCCAAATATTTATTTTAAATGAAAATAGAAATTGCAAAAAATTGCATAGTTGTCCTCTGACACAGAAATACATGATTCAGCTTTCCCCAAACTTATTCCATGTGTTTTGCAATTATTTATTGAGTGCCTACTATGTGCCAGGCACTGTCCCAGATGCTGGGGACACAGCAGTGAATGAATGACTTGCCTACAGAGTCCTCTTTCCCCCAGAATCCCAGACAAGCCCAGTGTTTCATGACTCCACCTTGGGAAAGACTCAGCCAAATATTTCCAAGTGCCTTCCATTTCTAGCATTCTGTGAACAACAAGCAGCCATGGTCATCCTAACCTTGGACAGAGTGTCTTCGCCTATGATCTCAGCCCTGCCCAGTTCTGGAGCCTTCATGCACGAGGCACCTATTTCTACAAAATAAAGTCCCCACGTCCCATTCATTTTTGGTCTCCACCCACATTTCCAGTCTCAGCTCCTGCTGCTTCCTGGTGTGTTCAAGCCATACTAAAGTACTGCGAGTTTCCAAATGACCCAGGCTTGTGCCTCTGGGCCTTGGTGTAGTATGTGAACTCTGTAGAATGTCTTCCTTCACCTTGTATGCCTGGCAACTCTCCATTCATTTTCCACAGCAGTAAAATTCACATAACTGTTTAAAATTATACAATTAACTCTTTGAAATTATACAATTCTGGAATACTACTCAGTCATCAAAAAACGAAACCTTGTCATTTGCAATTATGTGGATGGAGCTAGAGGGTATTATGCTGAGCAAAATAACTCGATCAGAGAAAAACAATTATCATATGATTTCACTCCTGTGGAATTTAAGAAACAAAACAGAGAATCATAGGGGAAGAGAGGAAAAAATAAAACAAGACAAAATCAGAGAGGGAAACAAACTATAAGAGACCCTTAATCATAGGAAACAAACTGAGGGTCGCTGGAGGGAATGGGAGTGGGGGATGGGGTGGCTGGGTGATGGGCATTAAGGAGGGCACATGATGGAATGAGCACTGGGTGTTACATGCAACTGATGAATCACTGAACTCTACCTCTGAAACTAATAATACATTATATGTTAATTAATTTAAAAATTAAAATTAAAGTTAGACTGTATAATTCAGTGACATTTAATACACTCGCAATGTTTCACAACCATTACAGGTCACTCTCACTCCCCCACCTCTCAGCCCCTTGTAACCACTCATCATTTTCTGTCTCTATTCTGATTATTGCATATAAATGGAATCATATAACATGTGACCTTTTGTGATTGGCTTCTTTCATGTAGCATAATTTTAAGTCATCCATGCTGTCACATGTGTTAGTACTTTATTCCTTTTTGTGGCTGAATAATATTCCATTGTAATGATATACTACATTTTGTTTAGGCATTCATTAGCTTATAGAAGCTTGGGTTGTTTTCACCTTTTGACTATTAGGAATAATGCTGCTCTGTTCATTCACTTAGAGGTTTTGTAGGAAATATGTTTTCAGTTCTGTTGGGTGTATACCTAGGTGTGGAATTCCTGCAGTATATGGTAATTCTGTTTAACTTTTTTTGAGGAGTTGCCAAACTGTTTTCCATAGCTGCTACACCATTTTGTATTCTTGCCAGCAGCAAAAAGTGTTCTAATTTCTCTCTATTCTTTGTTTCTTGGCTCCAACTTCATCTTCACTGTAGAGCTCATCAAAGCATCTTTTGATTCCTCACACTGATCACTTTGTATTTATATTTCTATCTCCCACAGCTTTCCTTAGGTTAGGACAATGACTTCCTCACCTTTATATTTCCAGAATCAAGCGTGGAGTTTGGCCTTCAGTCAAAACTTGTATAAGAAATAAATGCGTGGGGCACCTGAGTGGCTCAGTCAGTAGAGCATGTGGCTCTTGATCTCGGGGTCATGAGTTCGAGTTCCATAGTGGGGATCAAGTATACTTAAAAAATAAAATAAAGGGACTCCTGGATGGCTCAGCGGTTGAGTGTCTGCCTTCGGCTCAGGGCATGATCCTGGAGTCCCGGGATCAAGTCCTATATCGGGGTCCCTGTATGGAGCCTGCTTTTCCCTCTACCTGTGTCTCTGCCTCTCTCTCTCTCTGTGTCTCTCATGAATAAATAAATAAAATCTTTTTAAAAATATATTTCTTTATGGTACCTTTTTATTTTATTTATTTTTTTAAATTTTTATTTATTTATGATAGTCACAGAGAGAGAGAGAGAGAGAGGCGCAGAGACACAGGCAGAGGGAGAAGCAGGCTCCATGCACCGGGAGCCCGATGTGGGATTCGATCCCGGGTCTCCAGGATCGCGCCCTGGGCCAGAGGCAGGCGCCAAACCGCTGTTCCACCCAGGGATCCCGTGGTACCTTTTTTAAAAGAAGATTTTATTCATTTATTCATGACAGACACACAGAGAGAGGCAGAGACATAGGCAGAGGGAGAAGCAGGCTCCTCGCAGGAAACCCGATGCAGGACTCCATCCCAAGACCCTGGGATCACAACCTGAGTTGAAGGCAAATGCTCAATCACTGAGCCACCCAGGTGCCCCTATGATTTTATCTAAGAAAGAAAGAAAGAAAGAAAGAAAGAAAGAAAGAAAGAAAGAAAGAAAGAAAGAAAGAAAGAAAGAAAGGAAGGAAGAAAGGAAGAAATGAATGAAGTGGCAGATGAAGCCTGGAATTAGTTTTTCAATGCTTGACCATTGCCTTGTATCTTCTTACTTGGGACCTGACACCTCTCCCTCATCCCTATCTTTGTTACCCAGTCTGAAAACCCAAGGGGGTTTTTGCCCTAGCCTCCTAATTAATCCTACAGTTTCCTTTTGAGACTGAAGTCTGCCTGAATTCCAGTTCCCTTGTCTGATTCCTGAAACTTTCACAGATTTATCCAGCCACCATCATCCCTCTAGACAGTGAGCCCTACATCCAAGCTTCTGGTCACTGTCTGGGATCCTACTCCAAACCACTTAGGCCACCAGGCAAGCAGACCTGTCACTTATTTAAAATCCCCATTGCAGTGGTCACACTGGCTGAAGCTTATTCTCCCAACCTCGGGTTCAGCCATCACACTGCGCTGAGCTCAAATGCCCACGACTTTTAGAACACCCTCCACGGAGCCACTAGTGCAAGGTTATCACAAAGCGCAAACCTTAGAAACTACTTAGCTGCCTTGTCTTCCATCCCATCCCATATCATGATCCCTTCTCTTCCTTCATTCCTTCTCCTCCTCCATGTCTTCCTCCTCTTCTGTCTCTTCTATCTGTTCTTCCTCTACTTCCTTTTCTCTTCTTTCTTGCTTCTATATCCCTGCATCTCTTTTTCCTCTTCACCTCCACACCCTCCACAACACTTCGTATATTTTATGATCTTGTTACAGAAGTTGTAACAATCTCTAGATCATGCCACCTTCTCTAGATCTTGACCACTAATCAGGTGAAGTCTTAATGATGATGAAAAATATCACCTGTTTCCTCTCTGTGTGTACCATTTCTAATTCTTACAGCCGCTCTCTCAGGGGCCGAGAAAGGACAGGCAACTTGCCAAAGGCTGCTTGGTTAAATCAGTGAATCTGAGATTTCAACCCATGTCTGTCTGGATACAAAAATCCAACCCTGTTACACTCAACTGCCCTGATTCCCCTGATATGGGTTCCTTTGCTATTAATACCGTAACCTTCTCAATTCCAAAGTAAAGCCAATCTTTCTCAAAGAGAATCTGCGAACAAGACTAATATCTCCCATGTGACTTTCTCATCCTCAGAACCCCCTGAATTAAGACAGAGCAGCCCTTTGCCTGTCCTGTGTGCTCTTCCTTCTTAAGTCTTACTAGCATGAATTTAAGTATTGCTGATTTGCTCATTGGCACTTTATTATAATCTTCTTTACATGTGATAGCAACATAATGAATTTTTTATTGTATGTCTTATATGTTATTTATACTGCTACTCTTGTAAATCTGGATTGTATTTTGGGGATGGATTACTTGGCTACCTACCAAAAGTCATTAAGGTATTTACATTCCTTGCTTCATTGGTACCATTACTGGGGATTGATCACAAGGAAAAAAAGCTACATATAGTGATGTTTAGAGTGGCATTAAGAGGACAATTTAAAATCAAAGACCCAAAGGTATTCTAAAACCTAGGAATTTAACAGTTGAGGATGGTCAAGTAAATTGTATATGAATGATGGGAATATTATGTAGCCATTAAAATAATAAATATGATGGTTATGTCATAACACTGAAATAAATGAAAAAACTAGAGCACAGTTCTATATCAGACTATATTAAAGCTATATGCATGTATCAATACAGATTGGAATGGATTTCACACTCATAGATGTGATATCACGACGAGTGAGATTTCCTATTTTTAAAATTAGAATTTCTTTTTTTTTAAAGATTTTATTTATTCATGAGAGACACACACACACACACACAGAGAGAGAGAGAGAGAGAGAGAGAGAGAGAGGCAGAGACACAGGCAGAGGGAGAAGCAGGGAGCCTGATCTTGGACTCGATCCCAGGTCTCCAGGATTATGCCCTGGGCCGAATGTGGTGCTAAACCACCGAGCCACCCCCGGCTGCCCTAAAGTTAGAATTTCTTTGCAACATTTAAAAACTGATGAAATGTGGATTGTCAAAGTTCTGAGGCAGTTTAAGAGGACTGGTCTTTTCATTAATACTGGAGTTCATCTATAGGTGACAATGGCTCTTCACAGTCTACTCCAGGTGAGGGCATGTCAGCCTCAGGCATCAAGCCTCGAGTGCTGGCTTGCTCAACAAACCTTATATCAAGAGTAACCTACTAGACAATTTAGTTTGGGATGAGTAAATCCCATCGACATTGGAGCATGAATGGCCAGGAAGAAAGGAATTGGGGTTGAGTTGCACATCATTTCAGCTGGAGTACTAAACCGAGATGGTCTCTATATAGGCAGGAACCTTCAAGGCAAGCCTGGTAAAAATTCAATCTCTCCCCAAACAAATTGGAGATTGTATAATTTTCTCCTCCCTAAATTCTTTCTAAGATCAACTCCACCCATGTGTTGCTAATATACATCCTCCTTTGCACAGTGAACAAGGTAGGAATTTTTAACGATGAGAGATTTAATGTCTATAACCAACACAAGGATCCAAATATTAAATGTCAATCAGAGCTGGTAAGTAGACCATTTGAAAATTCTTTTTCACGCAAATACCTCTTCAGCAATGAAATGGACATGACCAATCTAGTCCCAAAGACATTCAGAAGGAAGAGTCACCTGCAGAAGTCATCTCAGAGACATTCCACAATGATTGTGCATCCTACACGCCACAACGTGAAAGGATTTGGTCAGGCTGGAAGTCCACAGTTCTCTTGTGAAGCATTTCATGCTTGAAAACTAATAACATTATCTTGGAACTCTGAAAATGATTAATAATTGAGCTTTACCCTTCAGATAACACTTGGTTTCTCCAGGATATTAGAATCTCTGAAGATGGAAAGAGGGAGTTTTGCAGTTATATCATAGCATTAGAAATACTGAACCTTAGAAAAGGCAGAAGCGATGGATATTTGACTAACCTGAAGGGTGTGTCTATTTGTCACTGGGTGGATCGAGATGATGCATTAGTACTACTTCACCTACGGACAAAAGGGTGATCTCAGCCCCCAGGAGCAGCTCTGTACTTGGGTACACCTCTCATGAAGCTCAAGTTGAAATTATGTCTTTGCTTTATTAGTCAGGTACCAATTCTTCTTCTTTTTTTTTTTTTAAGTAGGCTCCACACCCAGTGTGGGGCTCGAATTCATGACCTTGAGTTCAAGAGTTGCATGCTCTACCGACTGAGTCAGCCAGGCATCCCTATCAGGCACTAATTATTCTTAAGACAAATATTCCATTCATCTTTGCCATGTGAGCTCTGAAGTTTGCAAGTCTCAACTTACTGACACACAGATTGATGATCTTGGACTGCATCTCAGTGGTTAAGAGGCAGGATGCTGTGCTCAACTGAGAAAAAGTGCTATTCCTAATGCACAGAAAGTGAAGCAGATGGCCAAGAGCCAAGGACCTGACATACAAGTGCAGTTACAATGTGTATGTAGGGAAAGCACCAATAAATAATTTAATGGCTGTGAGAACAAGAAGCTGTGTCAGTGCAGGTCTTCCAACAATGAGATGTCAAACTGGGATTCAATGTGCAAGGATTTGGGTGGAGAAAATGCCTGAGTAAGAGAAAATCGGGAGAAAACCAAGTAGGGCTGGGAGAACCGTCAGACCACCAAGTACATGGAAGGTGAGATGTGTCCTCGACTACCGTGCAGTCAAAGGAAGGCTTAGCAAGGCCACCTGGTAGTCTGGAAGCTAAAGTCAGCTTTGGAGAGTCTTCCCTGTGTACAGAACAGCCCGTCTAGCATCTTTGCTTCCCTCAGGCACCTACCGGGAGCAGCCCTTGGGAGTCATCACTCAGCTCACACACTTTAGTAGATTTCAGAGCACAGTAGCAGGGTCCTTGGTGAGTTACACCCCCAAAGTTGGAGGTCTGTGAAGCATAGAATAAGGGCTGTCTCAAAGCTGCCTACAAACCCAAACCCATTAATACGGAGAAAAGGGTGATTTGTGATACATATATAAATAAAGTGTATGTGGGCCACCGATGAAAGAAAACAAAATAAAAACCAAATCCATGCTTTGGAAGAAAAAAGATGAGCAGAGAAATGGTAGGAAATTTCTTATCTAACTACTACGAGAAGAGTCTACTAACATGCTAACTTGACCCACACACACATACACACACACACACACACACACACACACACACACAAAAGACACCTGAAACTGATACTATTTTGCAATAACAAAGTGAAGATCTGTTAACTAGTACAGACAAGGGCACCTGGGTGGCTCAGTGGTTGAGTGTCTGCCTTCAGCTCAGGTCATGATCCCCAGGTCCTGGGATTGAGTCCCACATCGGGCTCCTTGCAGGGATCTAGCTTCTCTCTCTACCTCTTTCCTCTGCCTCGCTCTTGTGTCTCTCATGAATAAATAAATAAAATCTTTAAGAAAAAAACGAATACAGACAATAGTTATGGTTTGGACTTTAGCCTCAACAGATGACTGGATTTTAGCAGATGTAGGGCTTTAGAATATTTTCCCCAAAGAGCAATTCATATGTTGAATATATTGCTCTGGATAGAGTTCGAATAAATTTATGCTAGAGTCTTGGATATCTGCCTGTTTATTTTTTATAAAACTTGACTAATATAATATGGACCAAAGCATCTAAGACAGATTAATAGAATCACATGAAACACACAAAAAGACCCACGTGCAAATAGAAGTTTACTACATTGTAAGAGTGGCATTTCTAACTAGTAGAATAATAAATTGATAAATTGGGTTGGAACAACTGGAAGCCATCTGGAAAAAAATAAATTTGGATTCTTACCTCATGTGTTATCCCATAATAAATTCAGGAAGGATTACAGATTTAAATATCAAAAATAAAATAAAAATAGGGGCGCCTGCAGGTTCTGTCGGTAGAGCATGCAACTCTTGATCTTGGGGTTGTGAGTTGGAGCCCCACACTGCGTGTAGAGATTACTAACAAAATCTTTTAACTTTTTAAAAAAGATTTTATTTATTTATAAATAAATATGTCTCTACCTCTCTGTGTGTGTCTTTCATGAACAAATAGATAAAATCTTTAAAAAATTAATATATAAGAGATGAATTGGGGGACATTCCTATGAAGGAAAAAAGGGAAGGGAAGCCAGAGGAGGGAGAGAGAGGCTTAGGACCAGGATCTCTGTGAAGGGGAGAAGGAAGGAAGGAGGGAGGGCTGGAAAGGGTGAGTCTCAGGCTGCAGCACGGTTATAAGGGGGTTTGGCTAGGTGATGGAGAATCCCTGAGCTAAAGAATCCCAAATTCTGCAGGAATGGGCCTTCTCTTGTACCCAAGCTGCACTCAGTCCCTGGCTCAGAGCAGGGAAGTCCACCCTGAGTGCTTGCACGGTGGCGGATTACAGAGCACAGCAATAACTACCTCTTTTGTAGCAAGAAGTCTGAGTGGTGCACTTTCAAGACCCTCACACAGGCTTTGTTAGCAAAGGTAGAGGGAAGCAGGCCTTCTCCTACATAGCTGATGGGACTGTAACTTGGGATAACCTCAATGGAAGCTAGCACCTCTCAACATTTTACATGCACAAGCCATTTGAGCCAGCAATCCCACTTCTACAAATTTTTCCTAGAGACACATCTATATTTGAGAATAGTCACTTTGGCATTGTTGGTAATAGTAAAAGATTGATAACAACCTAAATGCACACTCAATAAGGAACTAGTTAAATAAATTTTAAGATATCATATAGCAACAAAGGAGGAAGGTCTTTGGGTACAGACATGGAATAATCTTTAAGATGCCTTATTAAGTGATGGGGCAAAGTGAAGAGCAGAGCAAGTGACATGCTACAATTGAGGTTAAAAATTTTAAAGGAGGGGGAAGATGTCTGGATGGCTCAGTCAGTTGAACGACGAACTCTTGGTTTCAGCTCAGGTAGTGATTTTAGGGTTATGGGATCAAGCTCCATGTTGGCTCAGAGCAGAGTCTGCACCTGCATCCTGGCAGTGGCCAGAATAAGACTGTGACTGATGCTGATATCCCACTATTGTTAAGTCTACATGAAGTCCTGCTGACAACCTGAACTCAGTCATGGGGAAGCATTCCCCATTAGCTGCAGCCCCAAGGACAACACATCCTAAGACACGTGGGAATCCCCATGATAACACACAGCGTTGTAGGAGATCCTCCTATTACTGTGTCACATGCCAAGAAACCACCTCACTTCCAATTGGTGGGGCTTAGGAAATTTGCTTTTACTTTTCCACTAATGTAAAGACTGTAATTTGGCTCACATGTTATAAAAAATCTACCAACACTAATGATATTCCTATTACAGTTCATTGACATGGATAGGAACTACTTTAGTTACAAATTATCAAAGATACACTTTAAAAAATCCCTCTGATTGTTTTAATCTAAAAGATAATTTTGGGATTAATGTAAATAAAGTGTATCTTATATTATTTTAAACTTCTGATTATTTTGGTGAGGCTTCTGTGTTCAATACCATCATTGTGTCTGCTCGACAAAGTTCATTGAAAAACTAAATTTGATTTGCACTATGACGAATGACCTATTTCAGGTTCATTATTATTTCCATTTGCAAAAATGCTTCATTTCTTTTCTGAGAAATAAAGCATTTATAGTTTTAGAGGCTTTTTGAATTTTTATTTGTATCTATTTTTATTTTTAAACATTATAAATCAAGAGAATATTATAATAAATCCCAACATAACACTCACCTGTTTAATAATTGACATTTATTCATTTTTGCATCATCTGTTATACAGATTTCATAAAACATTTAAAAGCAAACCCCAGACATCATAATATTTACCTTCACTTATTTCAGTATGCATCTTCTTAATAGTGACATTTAGGGGTGCCTGAGTGGCTCAGTCGGTTGAGTGACCGACTCTTGATTTTGGCTCAGGTTGTGATCTCAGGGTCATGGGATCTGGCCATGTGTCAGGATCTTCTCTCTTTCCTTCCCTCTGCCCCTCCCCCCATAAGTAAATAAATCTTTTTATTATTATTTTATTATTTAAAAAAAGTGACATTTAATTACATAACCAGAATCCTATTATTGCTTCACAAAAGTAACCGTAATTCTTTAGTTATCAAATACCCAATCCATATTGAAGTTTTTCTAATTGACCCCCAAATATCTGCCTATAGTCAATCAGTTCGTTTGAATCAAGATACCGCATGCCCACATGCTATGTTTGGTCAAGTTTTGCATTAAAAGCTCTTTAAGGGAAATTTTATTGTCACTCTCCTCCTTGTCCAATATGTGAGGATATTTGACCTTTTATAATAATGATTTCATAGAGTGCGGAGGCAATACATATACATGTAGCTAGAGCCTTCTTAAGGTCAATGGATGCTTGAACTTAACTATCTCATTTGGAGAAAGTATTCCCATAGCCAGAGTGGTTCTCAATGGCCTTAACAAGTGTAGCCTTGCAATCTATTTTTGGAAACACATCTGTCCACTGCAGTATCTAACTTCCTCCACAAAAATGTGGGATTTTCTTGTTCGAAAAGGAACATTTTCAGAGCTGTATTTCTTCCACTTGTGTCAAAATTTTGTCAGTCTTTAGGAAATGCTTTCTAAGCTTACAAAGCTACATCTGCAGCAATACCTGGAAAGCAAGCCCACGAGTGGGAAACAAACCATTACTCAGTAGTGCTTCCTATGGAAACCCGAACACCCCCTAGCTCTCCCACCAAGGCACTTTCTCCCAAGAAAGATTTTGCATGTTACTGTTTTCCTTCCACCTTACCGACATTCTGGGAGACCACTACAATCAGTGGAGGCAAAGATCTATATATGTGTTTAATGAGGCCCCAGGAGGTTAGGAGTCATAACCTACCCTCGAAGATATTCGAAGGAGTAGATGGGTATTCTGAGTCTTCCAGCGAAGCAAAAGGGTCTTTTACTTCCATGAAGAAGGAAATATTTTTAAATTTACAGCTGCTTTGGGACACCTGGGTGGCTCAGTGGTTGAGCATCTGCCTTCGGCTCAGGGCGTGATCCCAGTGTCCTGGGATTGAGTCCCACAAGGGGCTCCCTGCAGGGAGCCTGCTTCCCCCTCTGCCTATGTCTCTGCCTCTCTCTCTGTGTTCTCATGCTATGTTTGGTCAAGTTTTGCATTAAAAGCTTTTTAAGGGAAATTTTATTGTCACTCTCCTCCTTGTCCAATATGTGAGGATATATAAGTAAAATCTTAAAAAAAAAAAAAAAGAAAAAAGAAAAAGAAAAAGAAAAGAAAAGAAAGGAAAACAGACCTGTGACCTAGCCAGGGGTTAACATCCAGAGAGCTGCCAACTCACACATGCCAGTGATACATCTTGGCACTTTGAGGACTCTTCTCTTGGAATTGCCTTCACTCCCATAGGAGCAAGGCGACCAGCCCTAGTTTATTTTCACTCAAACCTCCATTTTGAACCAATCAGGACGTCCCAGCTGATTCATCCATTTTATCTCTAGACTTAACCACAAGTGACTTTAAGCTCTTGATGAAAATCAAGCCCATCTTGCTGGTTTTGTTATTGCCCAGCTGTGTGACATTCGGCACGCCACCTGATGTCTCAGGTACCAATTTATGTGTCTAAGCAAAGCAATTGGATTAAATGATTCCCAAGATCTCTTTCAGCTTGAAAATCCCGGGACCAGGTGATGAATGAACGATGACCAGCCAATGTCGAAAATGCTCACAAGAATGTGCCACAGCCTCTGAAGGGAAAAAATTTAGAAACATCACAATAATCAGTGCATTTCCTTCCATGCTGATTATTTTGAAAAAAACAAAAAACAAAAAACAGAGGCCCAACTATTCAATTCATTCATCCAATGGATCTCCAAGTGAGAAGATACTAGATGTTGGGTTCTATGCCCCAGGCTCACGATATTCAGATGAGCAAGGCAAGTTTTCTACCATATTCGACAACAACAATAATAAAAATAACTTCCTTTTACAGAGTTTCTTTGATGTGCCCATCACTTTACGACTCTAATTCCCACAGTCTAGGAGAGAGACAGACTCTAATTCCAGCCCAGGAGGGAAACAATCAAACCAATGGATTATGATGCGCCATGATAATGGTAGCTAACATTTACTGAATTCTTACTATGTGAATGCATAATGCCAGTCACTTTACGTGAATGACCTTGTTTAATTCTGACAGTAAACCTATGAAGTAGTTCATTCTTGGCCACATTTTGTAGATGATGAGGCATTTGAGATTTGGGAAGTTATGTAATTTGCCCTAGGTCATAGATAGTAGATATGTAAGGTTAAATGGGGCTGCTTCTGAGGAGTAGGATAAGAGGGAAAAAAGGCTGAGGATTTATAAATTCTCTACCTATCCAATATTTGAAATATGTGAGAGTGTGTCATCATATATGCAGGCCATGAGCCAAGAAACAGACAAGTATCCTTGCAGAAGGAAGCAGGCTAGGACAGTGGGATACTCAAAGTGGCCTGGGGAAAGTAGAAATGAGCACAGCACCAAAGACAGGCATTCGGGACCCAGACTTCTCGAGACATTCATCATCTCCTTCTGTCTCATTGAGTGAATGCTCTGGGAACTTCTACCTCTGGGACAGGATGTATTATTTATGATCCATAAGTGACAAGACAGTTTAAGAGAAACTCCACCCACCAGTCCATGATTTCCAGACCATTTCTTTTTTTTTTTTTAAGATTTTATTTTAATTTATTCATTAGAGACACAGAGAGGCAGAAACATAGGCAGAGGGAGAAGCAGGCTCCCTGTGGGGATCCTGATGCAGGACTCGATCCAAGGACCCCGGGATCATGACCTGAGCCAAAGGCAGATCCTCAACCATTGAGCCACCCAGGCGTCCCTCCAGACCATTTATGTGTCATAGATTATACTTCCTTCACATACTCCCTCCGTGGCATCCCCACCTCCACCCCAACAACCAACACTTGCAGAGTATGCAGAAGTATAGAACAGCCCAGACTGGATCCCCTCTTGTTCCAGGAGCTCCTCCTTCTTACTTAGGCTGCTTTCTGTGGTTGATTAGATGTGGATCACATCTAGAAGAGGAATGGCAGGCAGGATCATAGGGACAGGAATCTGACTGAATGCTTTCACACTTGGGCACCTGGCTGGCTCAATTGGAAGAGCATGCAGTTCTTGACATTGTAGTTGTGGGTTCGAGTCCCACGTAGGGTGTAGAGATTACTTAAACACATAAACTTTTAAAAAAGTGATATAGAGAGAATTGTCATCTGTTTTTTTGTGAAATGAAAGCAAACACCTCTTCTGGAGGAACCACAGCAGCAGAATAAGCATGGTGGGAATGGGGATGTTACTACCAATCCCACCACACATGGGACCAGAAAATTTAAAGCTCCATCCAGGGGGCACCTGGATGGCTCAGCCAGTTACTCTTGGTTTCTTCGGCTCAGGTCACGATCTCAGGGTCCTGGGATCAAGTCCTGTGTCAGGCTCCCTGCTCTACAGGGAGTCTGCTTCTCCCTCATCCTCTGCCTCTTGCCCTTCCCCAGCTTGTGCGTGCATGCACATTCTCTCAAATAAATTCTCTCAAATAAAAAAATAAAGTCCCATCCACAGCTCCCCTCCCTTCTTCCCTCCCTCCTTTGTGCCCTGGACTCTCTAACCCCCACTTCATGATCTCTCTCTGTCTCTCTGTCTCTCTCTCTCTCTCTCTCTCACACACACACACACACACACACACACACTCTGTCTTTAACTGAACCTAAATTTACTTAGAAGACAAGCTATCACTTGCTGCTCAGTACTGTTGGTTAGGTGTTATCAGGAAGTAGAACAAGAAAGCCATACACAAAGTTGTCAAAGGGGGCCACTTTGCATGATGTGTTCAAAGTTCATCTAGAAAGAGAGAAGATTAAATTAAACATGCAGAGAGAGATGAAAGATCACAGGGTTAAAAGGAAATGAGACTGTAATTTGAATTCTTGACTTTCTAGACTCTGGCGACAGCCCTTCATGAGACCCGGGGTACTTAGCTCCCCAAAGAGACATGTTCTTCCAATACGCTTCTCTTTTTGTGGCAGCCAGTTTGAGTTTCTTGCAACCCAATGACTTCTGATTAAGATATTCACTTTCCCTGCTTGGCAAACTACCCCTGAGCCATTAGGATCCAGCTCAAATGTCCTCTCGAGTGTGAAGCATCCCCCAGGATGGAAATTGCTGCCTCCCACCTAACTGGTTCACACGACCATGGGAGTGTGGCCCACTTTCTAAGGCATCTGGCACTTCTTCCCTTACCCTGGAACCCCTTGTTTCTGAATCCCTAGCAATTCCCATAAGCACTTCATGTGCCAGCTGCTCAGTAAACACTTAATAAATGAGTAGATTCATTAGCAAATGGGGTGTGGGTTGCGGGGGGAGAGCTTTTCCATTTTCTATCAGTGATCTCTATAGAATTAAAACCAGATTGCTCTGGTTCCCCTATACTTACCCATACAAGTTCCAATATGAAGCCTTTGCAAAGGGTTATATTCCCTCGGAAAGGCCTATGGTTTATTGTGGGCCTCTTCTCACCTTGTTTTGTCTTGTTTTCCGCTAGTTCCATATCATTCCTGAGCCCAGGTTCAAGAACTAAGGCTATTCAACATCTGGGGATAATCTCTTTGCCCTCTCACTGTGGGTTGCAGCCAGTGTGACTTGCCAAGCTATTTCTAAGCCATTTCTAAATGCCGGTCCAGGCATGTGCTATTCCAGAATCAGCCCAGCCCTGGCCTCCTAAATGTCTGTAGGAGAGAAGAGTCAGGAATCGCTGTTTCAAAGAATGGTCAGCTGAGTTGAGACACTTGGCGAGGTCATTGTGCTTATGAGGGTGAGTTATGGGTCTATGCACCAAGAGAGACCTCAGGGGCGCCAGGATAAGTCAGTCAGTTAAGTGTCTGTTGATTTCGGCTCAGGATGGCTTCCAATCCCACCTGAAGTATAAACGTAAAGACTCCCACCCAGCCATGTCTCCCAACCTCTCTCTTCCTCACTATGGTTCCTGCTCATCCTCTACTTCAAGGGCTCCTCCATGCAGCTCGCACAGTCCATTCCCAGATCATTTTCACCTTTGGATTTCCCCCAGGGCTGACTCTCCAGCACATATCACCCCAGCAACTTTTATTGTTTTCCTGCTCCAATGTCCCTGTGGTCCTGGCGCTCCACCTAAGACTGTACTTCCACATATACTCATATCACACCTCTAGCCTTCCCTAAATAACAGCAGCAGGACGAGTAACAATCAGTTACCACTGGCTGAATGTTTCATTTGAAGATATTAATTAATTAATTAATTAAAAGAGCAGACAGAGGGACAGAGGGAGAAGGAGAGAGAGAGTAATTCCAACCAGACTCCCCGCTGATCATGGAGCTAGACATGGGGCTCCATCCCATGACCCTGAGATCGTTACCTGGGCCGCAATCAAGAGTCAGATGCTTAACCTACTGGGCCACCAGGTGTCCCTGAATGTTTCTTTTGTATGTGGGGGTCACCAAGCCAGGCATTCTACACATATTATCTCATTTCATCCTCACAACAACCTTGTGAAACAGATACTATTGTAACCACTTTACATGTAAGCCTGTGGGCTTGGATAGCCAACGTAAATACAGCAAGCAAGTTCCAGAAGTAGAAAACAGACCACACTCAGTCCCACACCAAAGTCTGCTTTTCTTACTATGCCACAGTATGGTAAGAGCCCAATATTCTCGGCAAATCCCACCTGCTACATCCTAGATCAGTTCCACAGAAAAAAACGGTTTTCTCTTGTATCTAGGATTCACCCTAGGATTCGGTGACTCTTTTGTGAAAGCTGCTTTATGCCTTAAACGGAGAAGCATAATTCCAGCAGACTGTTATTTATATTGCTTATTTTTTGTGCCAAAAAATATAGATGAATCAGGGCAAATCCATTATCACCCTTAGGAAAACGATTCACACGCATGTTCCAATTTGTATGGCTTTCACATCCCAAGGCCACCACACCCCAGGTATGTGAGCTTGAACAAGTCACTCTAAACTTTCTCTCCTAAACTTTCTCTTTATTTTTTATTGATCATTATAATGAAGGATAATGATAATTGTATAAAAATATTATTTTTAATAATAAATAGGGTTATTATGAGGATTAAATCATAGAACTTTGCTTGGTAAGTAGTCAGTATCGAATAAATGGTACTATTAACTATGGCAAAATATCAATGCTTTTTTAAAAAAATATTTTATTTATTTATTCATGAAAAACAGAGAGAGAGGCAGAGACATAGGTAGAGGGAGAAGCAGGCTTCCTGCGGGGATCCCAATGTGGGACTTGATCCCAGGACCCCAGGATCACTGCCTGAGCTGAAGGCAGATGCTCAATCACTGAGCCAACCAGACATCCCGAAATATCAATGCTTTTGTGGCAGATGGCTTGGAGCCCTTCTGTAGATGAAAGGTTTTTCTTGTCTACTGACTATTCACTAAAAACTTTTGTACTCTAAATGTGTGGAGGGTTTTCTTCTCACCAAGTAATTCTTCTATTATCAAGGGATCCCAATTGCATGTCTTACAGTTTAACTCAATTTTGACACTACCCATACATCAGATGATACAGGTAAGGGCTCAATCCTACAAGACTGTCCTTCTGGGGGTCTGGGGTGGCTCAGTCAGTTAAGCATCTGCCTTTGGCTCAGGTCATGATCCTGGAGTCTTGGGATCAAGCCCTGCATTGGGCTCCCCACTCAGCAGGGAGTCTGCTTCTTCCTCTCCCTCTGTCTCTGCTTGTGCTGCTCTTTCTCTCAAATAAATAAATAAAATCTTAAAAAAAAAAAAAGACTGCTCTCCACTACCTTAGAAACCAGTCTAGGTTGTCACCATGTTCCTATGACCCACTCCTCCATTTGATCATTTGCTTGAACAGTTCACAGAACTCAGAAAAAACAGTTTATACTTGACCTTCAGCAACACAGGTGTGAATTGCATGGGTCCATTTATATGTGGATTTTTTTGGATATGGTACAGGACTATAAATGTGTTTTCCTTATGATTTTTCTCAACAATGATTTCTTTAGCTTACTTTATTGTAAGAATATAATATATAATACATATACAAAATATGTATTAATTGACTATATGAATTATCAGTAAGGCTTCGGGTTAGCAGTGGCTATTAGCAGTTAAGTGTTTTGGGGAGTCAAAAGTTATATATGAAATTTTGACTGTGTAAGGGGTCAGCAGCCCTAATTGACCCCATTGTTCAAGGGTCAGCTGGACTTACCAGATGACTGATTGATTATAAAAGAATACACCTTAGGAACAGCCAGATGGAAGAGATGAATAGGGCAAGGTATGTGGGAAAAGATGTGGAGCTTCCATATTCTCTATGGGTGTACCACCCTACCAGCACCTCCATGTGTTCACCAATCTGGAAGCTTCCCAAACCCCATCCTTTTTTTTTTTTTTTAAAGATTTATTTACTTATTCATGAGAGACACAGACTGAGAGAGAGAGGCAGAGACATAGGCAGAGGGAGAAGCAGGCTCCTCACAGGGAGACCAATGCGAGACTCGATCCTGGATCCCGGGATCATGACCTGAACCGAAGATAGGTGCCCAACTGCTGAGCCACCCAGGTGTCCCTTTTTTTTTTTTTTTTAATGGAGGCTTCACTGTGTAGGCCTGATTGAATAAATCATTGGCCATTGGTGATTTATTCAACCTCCAGCCCCTCTCCCTTCCCCCAAGTCAGGGGTAAGAGGAAGTAGAGCTGAAAGTTCCAATCCAATCACATGGTTGGTTCCCCTGGCAACCAGTCCCATCCTGTGGCTTTTCAAAAATCACCCTAACTCACTGTTGATGCTCTGGAGCTATTCCAGGAATGAAGGACAAAACCCCTAATATTGTAAGGAAAGATGATCCTATACTCTAATCACTTTAGGTAATTACATGTTTTAGGACTTGTGAGCCACCAACCACGGATGGACACCAAAATACGTATTTATTGTATGACAACACAACACCCTTCCAGGGAGAGAATTATACCTTCCTGCCACAGTGATGTGAGGCTAGACCATGTGACTTGCTTTGTCTAGTGAAGATCAAGAAGTGATATATGCCATTTTGGAGTCAAAGCTTAAAGAGCTTTTGTGTGGTTTGCCACCTTTTCCTTTCCCTATGTCACAAATCTGGCATTATCCTGGCCAGGGGCTGTTTCATCAGCCTAGAACTCAGAATGCAAATAATAGCAGCCAAGTCACCACCAGGCTGTGATGGACGGGTCACATGAGTGAAACATAAAGCTCTGTTCTTATAACTAAGATTTGAAGGTTATTGATCATCATGATGTCACTTAGCCTCGGCTGACAGATACAGTTGTTAAACAGGATTTATAGAAAACCTCTTATTTGACAGTATTTGTCTGTTCTATCATTGCTCTTTGACCCTCTGTAGACTTGAGCCATTAGCAGTTCTTCCATCAGCCCAGTACCCACTTCTAACCAGAATACATCAGCTATTTCCAGGGTCCCCGGTATATTTATCATCAACTGCCAGTTCTTCAGAACCCATGGCGTTTCCAGTTTCTAAGGTAAAGCACGATTAACAAGCTTCTTCTAACAAAGAGCATATGCATGTAGGGGCGCCTGGGTGGCTCAGATGGTTAAGTGTCTGCCTTCAGCTCAGGTCATGATCCCAGGGTCCTCGGATGGAGCCCCGAACCTGGCTTCCAGTTCAGTGGGGAGTCTGCTTCTCCCTCTACCCTTCCCCCCACTCATGTTTTCTCTCTCCTTCTCTAAAATAAAAGTCTTTAAAAAAACCCAGCATATATATATTAAAAAAAAACAGCATATGCATACAGTGCATATACTGGCGCACACAGCAGCTGTATTAGTTAACTAAGATAGTCTTTGGGGATTGTAGAGATGGTTGAAAAGAACATCTGGGCAAGGCTGTGCCTTTGGAGAAAGGCACCCACCAGTCTTTCCATAGCTCAGCCCCAATCCAGGGTTCTTCTCAGGCTAAGCCAGCTCCCCAAAGAGCCTTTACTTCTACCAGCAGGGTCATGACCTCAACAAGCTGCCTTCCAAACCCTAAGCTTCTTTTTCCTCTGACTTTCGAGTGGGACACTGTCTGCTCGACTCTCAGAATTTTCCTTGATGTTGCTCAAGAAAAGCACTTGCATGCTTATTATCCTATTTTTATATAGGCAGGAATAAGGAAAACACCAAGCATAGGTATCTTAGAAAGTTCCAGATTCTTCTTAAGAAGATGTTATTGGTACTTTTGAGGGACTCTTAGGAGGGCTGATCAGCACTGACATACTGAGGGTTTACCCTGTTGGGGATTGTTCTAAGGACTGCTTTTCATTTCATACTGTGAAATACCCCAGACACCTAGGGAATGTGGGAGGGTCCCATGTACTGAGTCATGTTGAGTAACCTAGGCTCACTGAAGAGAGTCCTGATCCATAAATAATAGTGATTGTAGGGGATCCCTGGGTGGCTCAGCGGTTTAGCACCTGCCTTTGGCCCAGGGTGCGATCCTGGAGTCCCGGGATCGAGTGCCGCATTGGGCTTCCGGCATGGAGCCCGCTTCTCCCTCTGCCTGTGTCTCTGCCTCTCTCTCTCTCTCTGTCTATCATGAATAAGTGAATAAATAAATAAATCTTAAAAAAATAGTGATTGTGGTGGTAATATAACAACGACACTTGATGCTTATTTTACCCTTACCCTGGTCAGACCCTGGTCTAAGTGTGCCTGGCATGGCGAGGTAAGCGCCATCCTCATCACCATTTAGAGATCAGGCAATGGAAGCAAAGAGAGTATAAATGACTGGAATAAGGTCACACAGCCTGCAAGTGACAGAGCTGGAATTTGAACCTGAGTTGCAGGACCCAAAAGTGAGTGTTTTCATTTCCTTTTTCGACATGCTTATCATCTGTGCGTATCCAACCGTAAATATTACCCTTCTAAAGGGACTTATGGAAGGAAGGTGATGTTAGTAATATTTTGTGTAATTTATTGGCACTCTCCATGCTGACAGAATGGATGGATTAGTTACTGTTCATTGAGCATCTTGTCTTCTCAGTCACATTGGTGCTCTTCCCAGGCTAATTCTATCCTCACTGTAGAATCTAGGAGCAGGAATGTAGCTCAGCCTTGATAGAGCCTAGAAGGCTTTCGAAACCCCAACAGGTCTCTGGGCCCTAAGTGTCCTACACAATGGCTTCATGATTATTCTTCTTCAGAGCAGCATTCTGATCCTTCTGTAACTATGAAAAGAACAGCCAGTCTGCAGCCCTCAGGTTGACTGCTGGGAGGTGCCAGGCCCCATTCACAATGCTGTGATGAGAACTTCACAGGTATTAACTCATGTTTTCCTCATAACAACCCTGTGAAGTCAGGGCTTTTCCTATCATCAATCACCATCATCCTATTTTATGAATAAGGAAACTGAGGCCCCAAAGAGTTAGTATAGATTTTCTTGCTCAGAATGGGAAGGTTCAGAATTCCAACCAGACAGTCCAATTCCAAGGGTCACACCCTCTGTTACAACCCTTAGAGTTCAAAGCCCAGATTTCCAGGGGGAAGAACCTGATAGACTCAGCATGTGGCAGGAATAGCCAGGAATACTGGCAGGTGGGGTTATACAGTACAAATATGGCAGCTGAAGCCTAGGAGCCAAGGGGTGAGGGGAGGGGAGAAGGAACTAGGAAGGTAGAACATTGTACATCAGGCATTTACTCCAACAGGCATCTCCCATGTCCTGTGTGGTAGGAGTTCAGATTCCCCATATATGCATGAACCTATTGAAGATTAGTGGGGGTTAAACAATTAGTTCCAAGCTATGCGTTAAGTGAGACAAGATTTGAACACAGCCCATCTTATTCCTAGGCCTTACTTTATTACAACACACTTCCAGAGGAGGATGGCCAGAATAGAGGACGAGAGGTGTTACATGGCAGATTGCATTTTCCATACAGGACTGCAAATATCACCCACCCCACACGATCTTCTGAATATACTACACTTTGACATTTCCCCCATTGAGATAACAAACAGAATGATAGTCCTCACCTTGGATTTGGAAGGGCCGTGATACCAGAGGACTTCTAAGGTATGTGCTGGTGGTACTCTTGAAATGCTCACACTTGGAACCTCACCACCATGCTGTGAGCAAGCTCAAGCCTACCCAGGCAGAAAGGCCATATGGAGACAGAACCTTGAGACCACTTAGAGACAGAGTAAACGCTGGCCTGCTCAGCTGTTCCAACCCCCTCATGGTTCCTGTAGTTACCATCTGACTACAACCTTGTGATAGAATAAGAGCCAGAACTGCCCAGGTGAACCCTTCTCAAATTGTTTTGAGTTGCTAGATTTGGGGAGGATGTATTATATTATACACAACAGCAAAACCCAGAACAGCATACTCAGAGGAAGAGAAGTTTTCACACGGACACGAGAGCCATCTTCAAGTATCTGAGGGGCTGTCACATATAAGAAGACACTGACTCGGAGAGTGAAACTCTAGGAGACAGCACTCATGTCAACACTTGGGGTTTACAAAGAGGCAGATTTGATTCTTCATGGAGATCCGCTACAACTATATAATGTTGGAATAGTCACCCAGCAGTGAGCACTGTACCACCGAACATACTCAAGCACAGGGAGGACCATTTTGGGGGATGTTATAGAAGGGTCTAGAAGACCCCCAAAAGGCACTTTGTCACTCTAAAAAGATATGATTCCAAGTGAGTTAAGCCTAGACTGTCTTGAAGAATAAAACAGTTTAGTAAACCCTTCTTAGAAGAGGTGAGGACTAATCTAGACCTTTAAAGTTGGAGAAGTTTGGGAAAGGAAAGCAGAAGGAAGGACCACTCAGCAAAGAGCCACTGGGAACTGTTTAACTAGCAGCACCTTGTTAACCATTCCCCCTCTTCCCTTAAGACTTCTCATCCATTTGTGATGGGTTATGGGCCATGATTTTTCTAGATCTTTCCCTAGCCACCAGCACCCCTTTTCCTCCCCAGTCCTCACATCTCATCGATTGCTGTCATTCATTCCACTCCTTACAATATGCCCCACATCTGTTATTCCTGTTCCCCCTGCACTGTTGCTGGCTTTGTTCTGGCCATTGCCACCTGCCATTGAGATGACACAACAGCCCTGAGTCATTCCCCAGGATGCTCTGAACCTGTCAGTCTCCCGCTTCCAAACCAGAACCTTCCTTCAATTCCCATTGCCTTTAGAAGTGAAACTTAAAAAAAAAAAAAAAATTATTTGAGAGAGAACAAGTGAGCAGGAGCAGGGGGAGGCACAGAGGCAGCTCCCCGCTGAGCAGGAAACCAGACTCAGGGCTCAATCCCAGGACCCTGGGATCATGACCTGAGCAGAAGGCAGATGCTTAACTGACTGAGCCACCCAGGTGCCCCTAGAGCTGAAACTTTTTAGTCAGAAATTCCAGGCTTTCATGATGTAGCAGAGGGGAGGAGGAACACAAAATAAAAAGTACTGGGGTTGGGGGAAGAAACACTAATCTCTCTATTTGTTTCTTAGGGTCACTGTAACAGATCACCACAAACTGTATGGCATAATACAACAGATATTTATTCTCTCACGGTTTTGGAAGCTGCAAGTCCAAAATCGAGGTTAACACCTCCAAAGGCTCTAGGAAAGAATCTTTTCTTGCCTCTTTCTAGCTTCTCAGAGCTTCTGGAAATTCTTGGCAGTCCTTGGCCTATGGCTCCCATTACTTTGATCTCCACCTCCATCTTCACATGGCCATCTTCTCTGTGTGTGGGGTTCCAAAACTCCTGATTCTTTCTCTTATAAAGATACCAACCACTGGATTCAAGGCTCATCCCAGTTTGACCTTACCTTAACTTGGTTATGCCTGCAAAGGCCCTGTTTCCAACAAAGGTCACAATCACAGATTCTAGGAGTTCAGGCTTGAACAAATCTTTGGGAGGCACAATTCAACCCTCTATAATTCACACTGATGGAAACTACAGAACAATGGCTTCGCATGGGGATGGAATCCTGCTTGTGAAAAGGTTCTGGATGACTTTAGGAACAGGTGACATAATATTAAATAGGGTACTAGATCACCAGAAGGGTTTTTTTTGAGCAATGGAATAGTATGCATGATGAAAGGATTATCAGGAAAAAAATCAGTCGGGAAGCTGGATTTAGGGGAAATTATAGGAGGTAAAACTAGGAAGTTAAGAGGATGTCTGAGTAGCTGGAAGGTGAGGAGAGACGCACAGAACTAGCTGGTTGACCTCAGGAGGTTCTTAATCTTGCCTTCTTAAATTCAGCATTATATTGGAAGAGCGTAGAACAGGGTCACATAGTAGGTCCTCGGGTCACATTTGTTGGGGAGGCGAATGGGTGGACAAAGTAGGCTTTTGCTAGTAGGAATGGAAAAGAAAGAAGATGCCGCAGGCCTTTCGGAGGTGAGCTGAATTCGTGGACCCTAGAACAAGACAGAAGTGAGGTGGGGCATTATTTAAAGGCAAGCCCACGCCTGAATTGAACCTCTCACGCCACCTGCGCACACAGTGGCCTTACACCTGACTCCCGCTCTAGTTTTCCCCGCCACAGAGCGTGTCTGGAGCACGGGACGCCTCACTTTACTCCTGTCTGTGCATCTTCTCCCGCACTCTGCACACAGTGGGCCCGCAGCTCACCTTTCGGCGAACGGATGAACAACTGAATTCCCACATCTAAGCAAACTCTCAAGTATTTCCCCCAGATTCAGACTCTTGAATTTTAAACTGTCCTACACTTCAAAATGCCTGGCGCACTCTAAGCTCCCGATAAGCACTTGTTGAACCAAACCGAAGAAGTCAGATTCACCCAGTTCGGCCCCGGCAGCCAGCGAGGTCTGCATTTGGCAGGACCACCGAGCCCAGGGCTCGTACCTGAAGGACCGTCCTGGGCTCCCGGGCGCGTGGAGGGGGAGGGAGGCGAAGGGGGGAAGCGGGGCGAGGAGCACGGGCTGTTGGTGGCGGACGCCCAGGCGCCCCTCGCTTCGGGCGCCCGCTGGGACCCGAGAGCACCGCGGCGCGCGGGTGCGGGGCGCGCGGGGTGCGGGTGCGGCGCGTGGGGGATGCGGGGCGGCGCGCGTGTGCGGGTGTGCGGGGTGCGGAGGTGAGGGGCGCGGCGCACGGGGTGCGGGGGTGCGGGGCGCAGAGCACCGGGTGCGGGGCGCGCGGGGTGCGGGTGCGGCGCGTGGGGGATGCGGGGCGGCGCGGGTCCGGGTGTGCAGGGCACGCGGTGCGGAGGTGAGGGGCGCGGCGCACGGGGTGCGGGGCGCGCGGGGGGGGCGGCGCACAGGGTGCGGAGGTGCGGGGGGCGCGGGGGGGTGCGGCGCACGGGGTTCAGGGCGCGCGGGGTGTGGAGGTGCGGAGCGAGAGGGAGGCGGAGCACAGGGTGCGGGGCACGCGGGTGCGGGGCGAGCGGGGAGCGGAACATGGGGTGCGGAGGTGTGGGTCGCGCGGGGTGCGGGTGCGGATCGTGTGGGGGGCGCGGGTGCGGGGCACGCGGAGGACGGCGCAGGGGGTGCGGGGCACCGAGGTGAGGGGCGCGGCGCACGGGGTACGGGGTGTGGGGCGCAGAGCACCAGTGCGGGGCGCGCGAGGGGGCGGCGCACGGGGTACGGGGCGCGCGGGGAGCGGAGCGTGGGGTGCAGAGGTGCGGGGCGCGCGGGTGCGGGGGTGCGGAGCGCGCAGGGGGCGGCGCACGGGGTGCGGAGGTGCGGGGCACGCGGGTGCGGGGCAAGGGGGTGCGGGCGTGCAGGGGGCGGCGCACGGGGTGCGGGGTGCGGTGCGGGGCACGAGGTGCGGAGGTGAGGGGCGCGGGGTGCGGGGCGCGCGGGGTGCGGAGGTGCGGGTGCGGGGCGCGCGGGGTCCGCGATCCGGGCGCGCTCCGTGCCGCGGGTGAGGCCTGCCCGGCCGGCCCGCCCCGGAGCTCCGGGGTGCGGGAGACGGCGGCCCCGCGGGGGGCTCGGGTCCCGGCCGCCCGCCCGCCCTCCGCGCCCTCCGCGCCCTCCGCGCCCTCCGCGCCGTCCGCACCCGCGCCGCGCTCCGGGGACACCGGCCCTTCCCGGCGCTCGGGGCCCGCGGGCGGGGCGCGGAAGATGGCGGCGCGGCGGGGCCCGGGGCGGGCGCGAGCGGAGGCGGGCGGCGCGCGCGGCTGGGCCGGAGCGGCCAGAGCGGCTAGAGCGGCGCCTGGGCCCGGCGCGCGGCCGCCGCCTCCGCCTCCGCCTCCGCCTCCGCCTCCCCGCCCCGCCCCGCCCCGCCCCGCGCGCCCGCCCGCCCGCCCGCCCGCGCGCCCGCCCCTCCCCGGCCGGGCCGAGCCCCGCGTCGCGCTCCCCCGGGATGGCCCGCGCGCCTCGGCGCTGCCTGGCGGAGCTCACGGCGGAGCGGCGGCCGTGCTCGGGGGGCGCGCGGCGGCGGCGGCGGCGGCGGCGGGGCGCGTGAGGGGCGGCCCGGGGCCGCGCGGGCGCCGCCAACATGTCGGACACCAAGGTAAAAGTTGCCGTCCGGGTCCGGCCCATGAACCGGCGAGGTGAGGAGCTTTCCGCTCGTTTTTATCCGTGGTCGGGCGGAGGGCGGGGGCAACTTTGCAAAGTGCGGGGGCGGCGGGGGGCGCGGGGGCGGCGGGGGCGCGGGGGCGGCGGGGGCCGGGGGGCGCGGGGGCGCGGGGGCGCACGGCTGCCGCCTGGGTCCGGCCCCGCGCCCCCGCCCCCGCCCCCACCCCCCCTCCCCGGGGACAGCCGGGCGCCCGGGGCTGCGGGCGGGATGCTCGGCGCGCAACGGGCCTCTGCCCTCCGCTTTCAGAACTGGAGCTGAACACCAAGTGCGTGGTGGAGATGGAAGGCAACCAGACGGTCCTGCACCCGCCTCCTTCCAACACCAAACAGGGAGAAAGGTAAAGCGGGCGCGGCGAGGGCGCGGAGGAGGAGCCCACCCGCCGGCTCCTGCGAGTTGGATCCCGGAACACGGGGGGCTCCTGCCCATTGTTAGGAGGCCGCCTCCAAGTTTGTCGCACGCTCCCGGCCGAAGCTGCTGCAAGTCCAAGTTCCTCCCCTCCCGCTGCCCCCGCGCCCGCCCCCTCCCACCGCGAGCGCGGCAGCCGGGGCGCCGGGGCCGGCCGGGTGCACGCGGGGGGCGGGGGGCGGGGGGCGGTGCAGCCCTCGACGGCCAGTTCCACACTTTACAGATGAGAAAACTGAGGCCCGAGGCCGGCAAGTGACCATCCCAAGGCCTTGGTTTCGTGGAACCCAGTGCCACCCCCCCCCCCCCCCCCCAGCCACTGCACAGTTTGCTTTATTTGGCAGAATTGTTTTGGGACTTTGTACGTAAGATGGGGGGGAGCCCCCCCCATCCATCATAAAGCAGAACAGTATTGTAGGATGCGAGCTCAGGCGTGGACCATTTAAAATTATTATTTTGTTGGTGCTGGGTCGAGATAATGCCTGCATGTAATGCGCGAATTTTGATTTTCAAGGAAACAAAAGTAGTGCCCTGAGCTGTGTAGACACTGGGGGGGATGTTTAAAGGGGCTGCATTTACTAGATGGCAACATATTTGCATTTGAAAAGTGGTAACTCTTGGATCCTTATTAATTCCGCTCTCTTCCACGCAGCAGTATGGGAAAATGCCTTAAAATAATCTGAATATTTGGCATTTTTCTGGTAAGCCCCTGAGAAGAAAACGGTTGGAATTCATTCAGTATAGCAATGCAGTAGCTTGTAAAAATAGAAAAGGAGGAAAAAAAAAAAAAACAAAAAACCCGGGAGATTTGACAGAATTAATTCCTCTGGGACGTGAGGATGCGTGTGTTTCTAAAAGTCACCTGTTGATTGATGTGCTGCATTTTAGTGGTTTTTGCTCTTGGGAGATTTTTCACTGAGTATAGACTGAAGTAGGGTTTGTATATTTTACCGCTAAAGGGAGCAGCTGCGTCTGTTTTGTAATCATGCCATGTTCAGGCACGGTTTTGCTAAATTTTGGGGAAGAAGTTGTCGGGAGATAAGCCGAGGAGGTCTTGGCTTTTTGTGTTGAGGCTGGAAATTTTTATTCAGTTTGCAAACATTCTGCTACCTATAACAGATCGTCATGGTGATAGGAAATAGCTAAAGTTATATTGAAAATGATGTGTGACTAAATGCTTTTCGGTGATAGATGTATCCTTGGATAATACTTTTAGATCCATTTTAAAGATTTATAGTATTTTGGGTACGTTTGTAGTGGTGTAGTATATTTTGCGGTGCTAGTGAACTGAGTAAATTAAAAAATTTACAGATTTAATCAGATGCCCACATCAACATTTTTTCCCCCCCTAAACCTGGATATTTTTCTATTGTTTCCTCCCCAAATTCTGCTGGGTCAGATTCTTCAAGGCAGCCTGGGAAACAGGTAGAATGTTAGCTCCTGTTAATGTAGCCACTGCTTCTGTGCTCCTTGCTGGCTTGGCACCTGCTCCTTGTCACTCTTAACCGTAGGGAGTATTACTGTTAGCTACTGTTTAATGAAATGAAGCTTTGTGATTTGTGGAGGGAAACATTTAATTTTGTGGTACTTGGATGGGAACGATTTAACTGTAGAGGATTGGTTAGGAATGCTAAATAATGAGTTGATCATTTTTAGGGCCACCACTGCAGTTATGAATCAGGACATTTTAAATAAAGATTTGTAGGGTGATTTGGGGATTCATCCATCTGCTGGCTTATTGGAATAGCCCCTTATCTGAAATTGTTAAGAGCAGCATTGAAACCTAGGCGTTCTGTTGTTTCGTCCTCCTGACAGATAGGATTCTTTGGTGGATGGACCCTCTCTGTGGGATTCTGCCTGGGGACTGGTCACTCAGTTTATAGAAAACTGGAGTGGAGTCTATCCAGCAGTGCTGCTTGTAGGTTAGGATTACTGTCTTTGCAAGGATGGAGACACCAAATGCATTTTGATTTTCATTATGCAGCTTGGTTTCATATTTCTCCACCAGGTTTTCCCTTAAAGCAACAGTGCATTTAAAAATAGAAAGGAAAAAAAAAAAAATAGAAAGGATTCCTCCCTTGGGCTCTGGGTTGATTAATTACAACAGTGCTTCGTGTTTGCATTTCATTTCTATCATTTGTTTTGAGATAGAGCTCAGGGAAAGGTGGGAATATTATTTTTCTTACCTAGAAGTTCAAGGCTTGAAGTATAAGAAGTCTTTAAATAATATTGGCAAACCCGTGTCAAAGTTAGAATTATTATTTTCCTGAAAATTGCCAGAAATTGTTAATGTATTAACCACAAATAGAATTTTTTTTAAAGATTTTATTTATTCATGAGAGACACAGAATGAAAGAGAGGCAGAGACACAGGCAGAGGGCGAAGCAGGCTCCATGCAGGGAGCCTGACGTAGGACTCGATCTCGGGTCTCTAGGTCAGGCCCTGGGCCGAAGGCGGTACTAAACCGCTGAGCTACCCAGGCTGCCCACGAATAGAAATTTTAAATTAGTAAGTGAGAGTTTTCAGTTCTCCCAGTAAAAACAAGCAGGGATGTTTTGATTTCCAGGGAAAGAAACAAATAGGCTTAGCTTTCATAATGTCCCTTCCCCCACCCCCATGGAATCAAAGCCAAGACTACACGTTAAAGGCTAAAAGACCATAGAGCTTCTGAGGTTAAAGATATTTGTTTTGAAATTCTAAAATTATAATACAACACAGAGGTCCTGGTTAATACTTGAGATATATATTGATCACCATTTTGAAACATTAAGATATATATGAACATGTTTTTAAAAGTAATACTGCATTTATATCCAGGAGATATTTATGAAGTTTATATCACATGGCTCCCAGCACAGAGGATCCAAAGATCACTGTGGGCCTAGTGCCTATATCAGAGGTTCGCACCTTTGAGAGATGTGAGAAGGAAGAGGGAAAAATAGAATACAGTGAGGTAGATTATGTAGACTATACTTTTGTCATCATATGCACTATATTATTTGGAGATTACCTGTTTCCTCTTCTGTCTCCTCCTGAGGATGCACGCTCCCTGAAGGCAGGTACCTTATCCTGCTTACCTTTGTGTCCCGTGCCCTAAATAGCACATCGCAGGTGCTCAGCAAGTGTCAGCACTGAGTAGGCTCCCTAGTGTGATGAGGGTACTGAGGAGGGGCTATGGAAGTGACCCAGCCTGCAAGGAAGGTGGCATTTGTGCTAGTCATGTGGGTGCTAAGAATGTAGGTTCACTTTTTCAAGATTAGGAGAAAGTCTTCTGTCAAAGAAAGCGAAAGCATGCCTGCTGCAGATTACTTCTGGCTGGTTGTGTGTATGTGTGTGCACGCACACGCGGTGCATGGAATAGAATGCAGAATCAAGGCAAGTCAGCAGGGGGGAAGAGAATGAGAACCCCAGTTTGCCCAAATTAATGGCTTAACAACCAAAGTATGAACAGATACATAGGGTAAAGTCTTCTTTTGCACTATTACCTCCCGTTCTTCTCATCCCCTCATCTCTCCAAAAAAAATAATAATAATAATAATAATATTTTCAGACACACACAAACACACATACATGAATATATTGTTTATGTATGTTTCAACAAATGTCTTTTCTAACTTTACCCATATTTTAATACTCATTCTTTTTGTTTTTTTTACATCTAGTTTGGATGAGAGTGGTGTTTTAAAAACATGGATGGGATCCCTGGGTGGCTCAGTGGTTTGGTGCCTGCCTTCGGCCCAGGGCCTGATCCTGGGGTCCCAGGATCGAGTCCCATGTCCGGCTCCCTGCGTGGAGCCTGCTTCTCCCTCTGCCTGTGTCTCTGCCTCTCTCTCTCTCTCTCTCTCTCTGTGTCTCTCATGAATAAGTAAATAAAATCTTTAAAAAAATATATATAGATGGATGGCTTATGCATCTGATTTTTATAACTTTTAGGAAGTAAAGCTTTATCATGAAGAGAGTATAATGGAACTTGTTTCTATAGAAGTTTTTGTTCTTGTTTTATATAAGTGAATCTTTGGGTAAGCATTCAAAGCAATGTGCATGTATAACTTGGCTGGGCTAAAAGAAGAATGGGATAAATTTAGGCTCTTAGTAAAAGAGCATCAAAGTTTTAGCTACTTGCCCAATTTTTCCATACTGCAAAATGTGCCGTGTAGTGTGTAAAGTGTATCTCCGAAGGTCAGTGGTAGAAAGCTACGTTTCTTGGTTGACTGGTTGACTGTATATATATTTTTTAGTTCATGTATCGTATGTTGCAATTTTTTTTCCAAGCTGGCTTCCCCTGCTATTCCAGTGGCTTCTAGGATGGCTCCTTCTGCTTGAGTATATTTGCAGACCAGAAATTTAGAAATTAGTGAAAGTCATGTGAAATTTAAAAAATAGATCATCTAAGAATCAGTAATAATTCCACCTTATAAAATTATTTGATTTGAATTCTCTTTTGTTTCCTTGTGGTTGTTATGTTTCTTTCTAGCTCAAATATTATAGTTGGCTGTAAAAAAGCAGAGCATTTAGGTTTCATTAATATAAGAGTGATTATTCTTCATGCATGACATTAGTGGTATTTTATTTATATATATATATATATACATATTTTAAAGATTTATTTATTTATTCATGAGAGAGAGAGACCCAGGCACCCCCCATTAGTGGTATTTTAAAGAGCATTATAATGGAATATTGTCATTAGCTGTCAGTGTTTGCCATGCCTTTGTTTTAAAATAAAGGTAGAGGGACACCTGGGTGGCTCAGAGGTTGAGCATCTGTTTTCGGCTCAGGTGGTGATCCTGGGGTCCTGGGATCGAGTCCCACATAGTCTCCTCTCGAGGAGCCTGCTTCTCCCTCTGCCTGTGTCTTTGCCTCTCTCTCTGTCTCTCTTGAATAAATAAATAGAACCTTTAAAAAGTGAAAGATTTCAATCTACCTTTATATATTTTTTTAAGATTTATCTATTTATTCAAGAGAGACACACAGAGAGGCAGAGACACAGGCTCCTTGAGAGGAGCCTGATGTGGGACTCGATCCCAGGACTCCAGGATCACCACCTGAGCCGAAAACAGACCCTCAATCGCTGAGCCACCCAGGTGTCCCTGGAATCTCTTATTTTTAAAAACAAAAGTAAAACTAATTATAATGCAGTGTAGATTAGAGTAGTGATTTAAAAATCATTTTGTTCACAGTCCACAGTTAAAAATACATTTAATATCACGGACAGTGTGTGTGTGTGTGTGTGTGTGTGTGCGTGCGCACTTGAGTGAAGGTTCATGAAAATATTACTGTGTGCAGCGTATTTGTTACTTCCTATCTCTCTCTGTTCTAATTCATTTTAGAAATGATGATTGACTTACTGAATTAATTTCATAGTCCATTAATGATTTATAAATTTATAATTTGAAAAACAAGGTTAGTGGTTAAGAGGTTGGGTTCTGAATGTGTGTTTGTGGTTGCACACGTACATGTATATGTGTGTGTATGTAAAATCAGTGTATTTTAGTGGTGCCTGGGTGGCTCAGTGGGTTAAGCCCTTGCCTTTGGCTCAGGTCATGACCTCAGGGTCCTGGGATTGAGCCCCGCATGGGGCTCTCTGCTCAGCAGAAAGCCTGCTTCTCCCTCTCCCTCTGCCTGTCGCTCCCACTCCTTGTGCTCTCCCTCTGTCAAATAAATTCTTAAAAAAAATGTAAATTCAGTGTACTTCATTTTTTAAGTAATCTCTTTTGATTAATTAATATAAGGGGGCTTGAACTCATGACCCTCATGATCAAGTCTCATATTCTTCTGACTGAACCAGCCAGGTGCCCCTAGTGTACATAATTTAAAGTGTAAAGTAGATTTTATAATTTGTAAAATCTATGATAAAAAGAAGGAATCCTCTTTTTTCATTTCTTTCCTCAGAAGCAACCACATATAGCAATTTTAGCTCATCCTTTTGGAATTTTCCTCCATATTTCTAACAGGCTGGTAGTGCTAGTTTTTTTTTTTTTTAAATTTTTTTATTTGCTCTGTGTTTTCATTCTATGTCCCATCCTCCCCACCCCCAAATTCTTCCCATCCCCCATTTTCCCAAAATACTTATATGGTAATTTTGGTTGTGTCAATATTTAGTGTTTATATTACTTATGGTTATATAATATAGTCAGCTACTTACAGTTGAGCCATGTGCTCTTCTATGATTTCTTTTACAGTCATACAAAATTGTTTGTTTTCCCTGGAGTTAACTATTGTTTTTCTTTTTTCTTTTTTCCTTAATTTGCTTCGTTTTCTATGTACTTCTCCTTAATTCAACATTTAAATTTTCTGCCCCTTGCATAAATCTCCTTTCAAGACATTTAAACACATCAGGTACTCTCTTGATTTCATCTCCTTAGAGACATTTCTTCTTAAGCCTTCCAACATGCTCCTTTATGAACTGGCAGTCTTCTCTGCCTGATATAGCTGTCATCTTGGGGTTGCCTGTCACATCATTTTGAGGATTTTACCTCTCTTCTATGTGGAATCTGTTGTTTTTTTGTTTCTGTTTTCTTTCTTGGTTTACTGCCTTAATTTTGTAGAGCATATTATTTAGTAGCTTCCTTTGAAAGGGTGTTTGGAAGGTAAAGTTTTTGAAGCCAAGAAAATATCTATTCTACTACTCATCTCATTGGTAGTTTCCATGGGTATCAAATTCCATTTTTATAGACATTTGGTTGCTCTGTTGTCTTTTACTTACCTGTGTTTCTGTTGAAAAGTCCAAAGCGATTTGGGTTTTTTTCTTTCTTTTTTTTTTTTTGAATTAAAAAATTCTTTTAAATTAAAAAACATTTTCTTTAAAGACTTTATTTATTTACTTGACAGAGAGAGAGTGAATGCCTGTGTGCCCACAAGCTGGGGATAATGACAGAGGAAGAAGAAAAAGCAAGCTCCCCACTTGCTCTCTGCTTAGCAGAGAGCCTAATGTGGGGTTTGATCTCAGGACCCTGGCTGGGATCATGACCCAAGCCGAAGGGAGATAATTGACCAACTGAGTCAACCAGGTGCCCTGCTCTTTGGGTTTCTAATCTTTTAGATGTGACATGGATTTTTACTCTCTGGAATCTTGTAGAATATTCTTTTCTTCCCCATTTTTGAGAAATCACAGTAGGTCTTTCTAACCTGGAAATGTATATGCTTCTTGTCTTTTTGTTCTGCCTTCTGGGAGATTTCCTCTTATCATCCATCTTTTATGTTTAATTTTTCTTTTACTTTATCATTTTTAATTTCCAAGAGCTCTTTTTTTTTTTGGTCTCTGGCTTTTTTTTTTTTAAAGATTTTATTTATTTATTCATAGAGACACAGAGAGAGGGGGGGGGCAGAGACACAGGCAGAGGGAGAAGGAGGCTCCATGCAGAGAGCCTGACATGGGACTCGATCCAGGGTCTCCAGGATCACGGCCTGGGCTGCAGGCAGCGCTAAATCGCTGTGCCACCCGGGCTGCCCATCTGGCCTTTTTTTTTAAATTAAAAACTTTATTTATTATTTTTAAAAAATTTTATTTATTTATTCATGAGAGACACACACAGAGAGGCAGAGACACAGGCAGAGGGAGAAGCAGGCTCCATGCAGGGAGCCTGATGTGGGACTCGATCCTGGGTCTCTGGTATCACACCCTGGGCTGAAGGCGGTGCCAAACCGCTGAGCCACCTGGGCTGCCAGTAAATCCTATAATTGAAGGTAGTAGCTGCCCTAGTCAATGCTTAATTAACAGCATTCATGAAGATAATTAGCTATAGTCAGTACAAGAAACCATGTAAGTAGGAATATCCTGTTTCTGTATCACTAAAATTTTAGTTGATTTTTTTTTTGAGTTATCTTTAATTTAAAAATATCTATGTTTGTTTGGCTGGGAAATTTTTTCTACCTGATACCAAACTGGCCAGTTTATCACTGTACCCGTTAAATTGGCTGTTTTTGAAAAAATCTAGTTAGAGATAAGCAGATAACTTGGATTGTTTCTGATGTTTAACAAAATTACACAGGCCATGCACTCATATTTTTCAGGAATGAATTATATTTTTCAGAAATTTTTCAGGAATGAGTTTCCCCAAATAGGCCTTTTGAAGACATCAAGGTTTCTCAGAATTATTCAGCCACCCCCTTCTCAAATCTTCCCTCGAGCTATACTAGAGAAGGTGTTTATGCATTTAGAATTTATTTATTTACTTATTTTCTTAAAGATTTTATTTATTGATTCATGAGAGACATAGAAAGAGAGGCAGAGACACAGGCAGAGGGAGGAGAAGCAGGCGCCATGTAAGGAGCCTGATGTGGGACTCCATCCCAAGAATTCAGGATCACACCCTGAGCCAGAGGCCGCTCAATGGCTGAGCCATCCAGGTGCCCCTGCATTTAGAATTTAAAGGAGTTTGGAGAACATTACCAGCATAGGAAACAGAATAGCAGAGAAACCAACACAGAAACACCCAGAAAGATTACATTGTGCCTTGACAACGTAAGAAGTTCAGTTTATTAGCAACAGAGCTGTCAATAAAGGAAGTAAGGCTAAAATTTATATGAAAACATCTATTAGGGGCACTTGGGTGGCTCAGTTAGTTAAGCATCTCCCTTCAGCTCAGGTGATGATCCCAGGGTCCTGGGATTGAGCCCCGCATTGGGTTACTTGCTCCGGGGAGCCTGTTTCTCTCTTTACCGCTGCCTGCTGCTCCCCTGCTGTACTTTCTTTCTCTGTCAAGTAGATAAATAAAACTTAAAAAAACCAAAAAACATGTATTAAAACAATCAAGAATTGTTTTTTTTTAAAAAAATTATTCATTTATTCATGAGAGAGACACACACAGAGAGAGAGAGAGAGAGAGAGGCAGAGACACAGGCAGAGGGAGACGCAGGTTCCATTCAGGGAGCCCCATATGAGACTCTATCCCGGTTTTCCAGTATTATGCCCTGGACTGAAGGCCGCGCTAAACCACTGAGCCACCTGGGCTGCCCAAGAATTGATTTATGTGGGATTCAGGAGTTTTTTTGTTTTTATTTTTGTTTTTTGTTTTTGTTTTTTGTAAGATTTATTTATTTATTTTAGAGAGCACATATGTGTGAGCAAGGGGAAGGGCAGAGGGAGAGGGAGAATCTTCAAGCAGACTCCCTGCTGATCATGGATCCTGACAAGGGGCTCAATTACAGGATCCTGAGATCATGACCTGAGCCAAAATCAATATTTGGTCACCCAACCAACAGAGCCATCCAGGTGCCCCGGGAGCTATCTTTTCAGAGAAAATCACTCTACAAAATATTTCTGGGGTTTTAGACTTGCAAATGTAAGAAGAAAATGTGAGAAATTCCTCCTTCAGAATTAGTTTATTTGGAATTTTATCACCCAACAATTCTGTGAAAACTAAATAAACAAGTTAAGTATTCACATCTCTAAAATTTTACTTGTAAAAATGCATAATTCTTCCATTTGATTGTTGGATCTAAGGTTAAGAGGGAAAGTAGAGGGAAGATATCCTTGCAGACTCTTGGGAATTGGACAACCCATCTATGCCTCATTATTTGCTTGAGTCCTGTCTGGATTTCATGTTTCTATGAAATGAACAATTCAGTAAATCATGATAAAAGTAGTAGAACTGTTTTACCAGATTATTCTTGCAGTGGATTTTTCACATCAAAGCACAATTATATCTTTTAAAACAATTGCTTCCTCAGATACTCTAAAATTTTTTTTTCATAGGTAACTTTATGAGATGTATGGCAGAAAGACAAAGGGGTGGGGGTCATTGTCTGTCCAGACCTAACCAGTTCTTTTCCCTCTACCTTCATTTTGTCTGTGTCTAAGTAATACACAAATTTGCAGTCACAGTTTTGTGTTTTGCTTTTCTCCCATTTCTATTCTGTTATGCTGTATAATTTTCATAATTATAATTTTAATAGTTCAGTAGTCTGTTTAGTTTCATAATTTTTAACCATTTAAATGATTTTTAGACCTTAAGGTTTCTCTTAGGATTATAAATAACAGCATCTTTATGACGTTTTTTAGAATCCTTTGCTAACTGAAAGGTGTTTCTTGTCAAGCACACATGCTAACAAAGAAATTTACCTTTGAAATGGTTATGACCAGCATGAACTATTCTCTTACATTATAATGGAATTAAAAGTTGATAATTTGCAGATTTAAGTATGCTCTATAGGTCATGAGAAAAATGATTTTGTTTGGGCAGTAACAGAACCAGGAGTTCTCACTCTTGAGTGTGCATCAGAGTTTTGGAGAACTCCACCTCAATCAAAAGGTTCTGATCCAGTAGGTCTCAGATGTGGCTTGAGAATTTACATTTCTAACAAATTCCTAATGATGCTGATGCTGTTAGCTTAGGATCAGACTAGTGGTTTAGACTAGTACAGACTAGT
Source organism: Canis lupus baileyi (assembly GCF_048164855.1). Taxonomy (NCBI): domain Eukaryota; kingdom Metazoa; phylum Chordata; class Mammalia; order Carnivora; family Canidae; genus Canis; species Canis lupus. The sequence continues at coordinate 9,714,570 of NC_132874.1, forward strand.
GCTTTAGGTTGAGACAACTACTGGTTTAGACTAGTACTGTCCAATAGAATTTTCTGGGATGATGGACATGTTCTATATATCTACATCCAGTATGGTAACCACCAGCTGTATATGATAACTGAGCTCTTGGTATGTGGCTGGTGCAACCAAATAACTGAATTTTAAATTTTGCTTAATTTTCATTAATTTAAATTTAAACAGCTGCATGCTTGTGGCAGGTGGCTACCGTATTGGACAGCAGCGGTCTGGCCATGATTGCTCATTAGAATCAGCTGGGGTGCCTTAAACAGATGCCTGGGTCCTACCCTTGGAGCTTCTGGCTGAATTGGGCTGTAATACACCTTAGGTATTGAGATTTTTAAGTGCCTTTCAGATGTCCCAGTAACGATCATTGTTCAACTCATTGCCCCCAAACTTAGTGGTTTCTAAAATAACCATTTTCTTATGTTCATGGATTCTGTGGGTCAGGAATTCAGGCAGAGCAAAGCAGGTATGACGTATCTGTTCCACAAGTCTGGGACCTCATCTTTGAAGACTAGAAGTCTGAGGGTTTAGACATCTGAAGGTTTGCCTGGGTTGAGTGTCCAAGGTGGTTAACTCACATGGTTGGCAGTTGATTCTCGTGTGTAGCCAAGATTGAGAATGACTGGTCCAGTTTAATAAATCAGATTTGATAGCCCAAGTGTCACACCTTGTCCCTTGGTTGGTTTATTTTGCCACTTTGATTGTGATCATGTACTCACAACTATTAACTCTCTGAAAATTAATGTAGGAAAGCTCATAAAATTGGCCTACGTATTTACCTTATTAAGGTAATTTATGGAACTTTCATAGGACTTTCCTGTGCCAAGGGTATATATTACTGTGAACATAAAGTCTCATAAAGCTAAATAAATTCTCTCCCATTAAGAAGAAAAGAAAGAAAAAAAAATGCCTCCTACTCCCTAGCCAGGTGTGTTTAATAAAAATGCCTCTCCTGATTTGTTTTTTCTTGAATTCCGGCAGCAGGGGAAGGAATTACCTAAGTTATCTAGATGCAGAGTACTTGCCTCCTGCCTATCCTTTGCCTAGATGCTGACTTCTTGGGAAGCACGGGCTCCTCAGCTTTCGAGTGGCCTGTGGGCCACAGTTTCTGCTTATAGGGCCGGTCACGGTGCAGCCCTTCAGCTTCAGCTCCTGTACAGTCGCGGGGCCTGGGGGCCCCGTGTATATGGAGGGTCAGCATGGCGGGATGAACTGGCAGTCGAAATGCTGTCTGGTTCTGCCGCTAACTTGGCATATATCCCTGAGCTAGCCATCAGGCCTTTTCCATCTGAATTCCTACATCTGTATAATGGAGGGCTAGACAAGGTAATCTTAAAATTTTTTGAGGCCTAAGATTCAGATTTATCCCACCTGTACTTAATATGTAGCGTTGAGTCAAACAGGGTAAGTAGGTAAGATTAATAGGAGCTTTGTAACTTGCTTCTCGGAGCGTCAGGAAAACCGGGGTGGGCAGGGCTGGTGTTCTCGACAGGCTCTGTTTGCCTGCAGTAGCTGATGCAAGAATTGAAGGTGTCGAGTGAAATAAGACAGCCACTTGCTCTTGCGCTCTGAAGTCGTTACCAGCTAGCAGAGGAGCCTGGGTCCCTTACAGACATTCTCCATGCCTCCTGCCTCAGCTGGGGCAGCAGCACATATAGAGCAGTATGCGTGGGCCGGGATGGTCGATCATCTGATTTGGACTTTTCGATTAGTTTTCATCTTGTACAGTTGGGGTTTCTTGGGGAAGCAGTGTTTTTTTTTAAGCTGTTCCTTGCAGTCATGCAGCTGTTTTATGCAATAAGCGTCTATATACCGGGGTGTAGAAATGACATTACCAGAAATGTTTGCTTCAAATGTCCTTGGGCAGCTTATTTTTGTTTCTTAGGGTTCTATTAGAACCCTACCAAACTGTGATTGATCCTCATTATTTCCTGTCTTCCACTGTGGGACCAGCTCTGGTTAGTGTGTGTGTGTACGTATTTGCCCTCTGGTTTGTGCTTTCCTAACATTTCTTTTATTTTTTTTGATTATTTTTAAAATAATTTATTTATTCATGAGAGACACAGAGAGAGGCAGAGACAGAGGCGGAGGGAGAAGCAGGCTCCCTGTGGAGAACCTGATGTGGGACTCGATCCCAGGATCTGGGATCATGCCCTGAGCCAAAGGCAGACGCTCAATCACTGAGCCACCCAGGTGTCCCTCCTGGCGTTTCTTTTAAAAGCAAAGTGGAGGTATCGATTCTGGGCGGCCCTTCGGTGTCTGGTCTGTAGGTGTGATGAGCTTTGCTGCTGTAAGAAGCAGTGTGAGGAAAGCATCTGTGTGCCATTCCCTTGGCGGAAGAAGTTTGGAGTCTTTTTTTTTTTTTTTTTTTTTTTTAAGACAGGGAACAGGAAGGAAGCCTTTGAGGAAAGGGAAGCTTTACTTTTTGCTGTTAGCTCTTTGTGTTGTCTTGAAGAGACACTCCCTAGATTGTACTTCCACCACCAAGAACCACAGATATTCCTGTATCTCAAGCTGGGAGCCTCAGAGGAAAAGGGACATACAGAAGGGACACAATGGTGACACTCACAGACATTGCAGTACTAGTACCAAGTAGTTTTATCCCAAATTTTGGAAGGGCACAGTGAACACACATATAGTTTGTTGAACAGATTAATGAACCTTTTAACAGACTTACATTCTGTGGTTTAATAAAGCAAGTCTTCAGAATTGATGCTTTGTGTGCCTACCTATGTATTATCCCAGCTAAACAGAGAATGTGTAAAGATTTACAGGCTGAACCTCCAGTTGAAACTGCCCTTTTTAAATTGGATAACAAACTGTTAGGATTTTTTGTTTTGTTTTGTCATTTTGTTCTCTATCTTGAACTTCTATTTATATAGTTAATTAAAGTTTAGAATTCACTATACAAATTGTAACGGAATAGTTCCGTTACTACATTGAGAAAGATCCTTAAAATTACTTGTTTCAAGGGTAATGTTTTGAGTAAGTAGGGAGGAGCATGGTCGGGCAAGCTATCAAGATAATGGTGTTAAATTTGAGCAACCCTATCCAATTTGAAACATCTGCTTTTTTGATCTAGAGTTACAGTACAAATAGGTAGTATTAGCATGGCAACATCACTAAGTATTTTTGAAGCCTTGAAGTATTGCTGGCTTTGATAGTTAGAATAATATTCCTCTCTTGAGGATGACAGCTTAGTCTGTGCTTTTATGATGAATTATGCAGTGGAAATAATTTTCCAAAATTGCTGGTCCTGCACTGTACTCCTAAGGGACTTTTTTTTTTTTTGGTTTTGTTTTATTTTTAAGTTCTCTAGCCAGGTTATTATTTAACTAGCTTTTTCAAAGAGTGACTTCTAGCTCTCCTTGCTCATTGGTTCCCAGACTTGAGAGCCAATTTTAAAAAGAAACCGTAGAAATAAGGGCACCTGGCTGGCTGAGTTGGTAGAGCACAGGGCTCTTGATCCTCGGGGTCATGAGTTCAAACCCCATGTTGGGCAGAGAGCTTACTTAAAAAAAAAAAAAAAAACAAAACAAAAATTAGGGGCAGCCCCGGGGTGGCTCAGCGGTTTAGCACCTGCCTTTGGCCCAGAGTGGGATCCTGGAGACCCGGGATCAAGTCCCACATCAGGCTCCCTGCATGGAGCCTGCTTCTCCTCTGCCTGTGTCTCTGCCTCTCTCTCTCTCTCTCTCTCAAGAATAAATAAATAAAATCTTAAAAAAAAAGTAAATTAAAAAAATTGTGATAAAGAGCTTCTAACTTCTTTTAAATGTGCCAAGCAAGCACGCTAAAACAAAAACACTGCGTCTTGATATTTCATTTAATAAAATAAACCTCTTAACAACAGAAGGAAGGACATAATTAGCATTTAAACATGGGCTAAATTTAGTTTTGTAAAATACTCAGCACATTGTTAACTTTCTCCTTTCCTGGGAATTGATGGAAACATTACCACATGTCACCTGTAGACTGTGACATGCATTTCAATGACCCTGGTGTCTGTGATGTCTAGTAGGACATCACCTATTATATTATGATTGTGAGCATCTTTGCCACCTTTAATCCTAAAAGCCAAAGCACATACTATGAATGTTAAAGGAGTTTTGTCTTTTAAAAATTGAACAAAGTGGGGCGCTGGGGTGGCTCAGTCTTTTAAGTGTACAACTCTTGATTTTTTGGCTCAGTTAATGACCTCAGGGTGGTGGGATCAACCCCATGTAGGGCTCTGCACTCCGTGCAGAGCCTGCTTGAAATCCTCTTTCCCTGTGCCCCTTCCCCCCCCCGCTCTCTTTCTCTCAAATAAATAAATCTTTAAAAAAATTGAACAAAGCATCCTCTTTATTTGTATATATCATTGCATTTTTGGAATGGTACAGGAAACATCTTTGCTTTTGTAGTTTGGTGGGTTGAAATAAATTTATCAATCTAGGTAAAAGTTAGTTTAAACAGAGTTTAAAATTTCATAAGTATGGTAAATTACCTCATATCTGAGCCAGAGCCTTTATGCTCAAGGAAGGGAAATCTTTTATTTGCCGTCTGCAGTGTTTCTGTGGCCATTAGTTGGGTATAAACAACGAAGCATCGTGACAGAATGGTGTAGTGGCCAAGAGCCCCTTTGGGGGACTTTGGAGGCTAGTTGCTTGCATGTGAGTCACTTACTGGCCATGAAATGTTGGGCGAGTCCCTTAACCCTCATGCCTTGGTTTCCTCATTCATAAAATGGAAATAGTGAGAGTGCAGACATTGTAGGGCTTTGGGGATTAGCACCATGCTTGGCACATAGCACATGCTAACTGTAGATAATTTTATTATTTTTATTACTGTGGGACACTCAATGCTCATTGACCTGGGTTTTATTTATTTTTTTTAAAGATAGATTTATTTATTTATTTGTTTGTTTGTTTGTTTTAGGGAGGGTCAGAGGGAGAGAGTCTCAAGTGAGCTCTGTACTCAGTGGGGCTCGATCCCATGGCCTTGAGATCATGAGCTGAGCCGAAACCAAGCAGTTGGATGCTCAACCTACTAGCCACCCAGGCACTCCCAATATGGGTTTTGTTTCTAATCTTCTTACTCATTCCAAGTTTAATAAATGTTTTTTTTTTAACATTCATAAAACAGCAATTAAAGTAGGAAACTTTACCATTCCCATTCTTCTTTTAAAAAAATATTTAATTTATTTATTTAGAGTTGGAAGGAGAGGCAGAGAAGAGAGAGAACCTTAAGCAGGCTCCATGTCCAACTTGGAGCCCTGTAAGGGCTTGATCTCATGATCTGATGAGATCATGACCTGAGCTGGAATCAAGTGTCTCGGACACTTAACTGACTGAGCCACCCAGATGCCATGAAAACCTTACAGTTCTTTTAAGTATTATAACGTTTCTTGTTACTTTTGATTGAAATCTCTATACTTTTGTCTTTGCAATGATTATGGGCCTATATGTCTGTGTTCTAGTTATTGGATGCTGGTCGTTATTACCTTAGACACAGCATGATCTCAGAAAGTGTCTATTGTGCTAGACTATATTTCTATTAATTGGATGTAATGAATGGTTAGTAGATAGACTTTATTTAGTGTAGGGGATTTATAGACGGCTAGTACTCCCTAGACATAAACTGACTTCTGAGGAAATCACTCTGAAGGTACTGAAACATCGTGTTCACTAATGTTGGGTTTCTGTGCTTCCATTTTTCTTCCTTGAGGCAACCACCTGTATTATTCCAGTCCCAGGCTGGTCACGTTTGTTCCAATGGTTTATTGGAGACACGGACTCATGGCCTCTCTATTAAAAATTCAAAATAAAGAAGTGTTTTTACTTATCTGTCTGGCTCTCAGGCACCTGTTAAGTGAGTGTATTTTATCCTTGGACTTATTTATTATAATCTTCTTGGTTTGGCTTTTTTTTTTGTTTTTTTGACACTCTAAAATTTGGAAAATATATTTGAGCTGTTTCCTAGAAATACCATACAGTAGTTTACTTTGAATTTACTGGTTGTTTTCTTAAATATATATATTTTAAAGATTTATGTATTTATTTGAGAGCGAGAGCACACAAGTGGGAGGGGCAGATGGAGACAGAGGGAGAGAATCCTCAAGCAGAATCCATGCTGAGCCCTGATTCCAACCCAGGTCTCGATCTCATGACCCTGAGATCACCACCTGAGCTGAAACCAAGATTTGGATGCTTAAATGACTGAGGCACCGAGGCACCCTGTTTCTTAAAATATTTTTCCAAAAAAATGTACCATGCAAATGTGTACCATGCATATATGGTGGCCCTTTTAACAAGGGAGCAATGCACGCCCTCAGAAATTTTGATCAGGTTATCCAGTTGTTTGCAGAAATACCCCAAAACTGAAGAGGAACAAAATGAAAAGTATTGATATTCTAAATACTTTGTATGTTTACTTGAAGGAACGTGGTGTGTGCGCTTGCTTTTCTCTTTGCTCTTGGTAGGCGTAGAACATCTGAGCCATTGTCTGGGCTTGGGAAGTGGGGAGGAGTGCGGGCTGTGTTTCTCCCATTGGCCTCTCCCTCCCCTCAGGGTGCTCTCTGAGTTCCCTGCTACCACCCCTTTGCTCCACCCCTGGAAGCAAAGAACTGGATGGGGCAGAGGAAGCAGGAGGAGTGCCAGCTTCGTGATGGCGTGGACTTCTCAGCCTTTCCCCCTAAAGCCATCTCAGTGATCTGGAGCCGCAGTGGGCCAAGTGGGAAAGCACAAAGCCAGGCTCCATGTGTCTCACTCTGGAGCTGGAATGTTTTAAAGTATCTGAGGGATGTATTAGATAAGCTGCAGTTTTAAATTGGAACAAAGCCTTTTACTTGATTAGTCAGCTTGGGTGATTAAACAGCTATTAAGCAGCATGTATCAGATCCTGTCAGAAAGTATCATTCCTGGTGTGACGCTGACCACAGAGGAACGTTTTTTGTTTCAGGATTCGGAGAGAGGAGATCTAATGACAGGGTGAAAGTAAATAGATTTCAGATCAGTTACATGCTTGCAGACCTTTGCCTGATTCCATTACCAGGTTGTTTGTTTGTTTGTTTTAATTAACTTGAATGCAGTCTTTGACTTAAATGTCTGTGGATCCTGGAAAGGCTTGGCTGTGGGTGGTGGCGACCAGCATCTCCTCCCTAAACCTTTCTCTTATTTGGTGAATTCTTTCTAGGGATGTTGGTGACTGGCTTTTATGATTGTTGAACCGAAATAGGTTATACTCATTTAAAAGCATTGAATCCATTCTCCTTATCATTCTGATGCCCTTCCTCCATCCATGTGGCCACAACCTGTTGCCCTGAATAATGGGAAAAAGAAATGTTGCAGAGGGCCAGCTTGTTCACATGTGTTAGCGAAGAGGGGCTGCTGGAAATGCAAGCCAACTGGTTCTTGATCTGAGAGCCTCTGGGAGCAGTGTGGTGTAGGGTAGGGAGGGGGAGAGGGGCCTGAAAACTCTTGTAAGAATCTGAAGTAGAAATTTGTTTGTTTGTTTGTTTATTTATTTATTTATTTAAGATTTATTTATTTATTTATTTATGATAGACACAGAGAGAGAGAGAGAGAGGCAGAGACACAGGCAGAGGGAGAAGCAGGCTTCATGCCGGGGGCCTGATGCGGGACTTGATCCCTGGACTCCAGGATCGCCCCCTGGGCCAAAGGCAGGCGCCAAACCACTGAGCCACCCAGGGATTCCCCTGAAGTAGAAATTTAATCAAACCAAAGCTACCTCCCCTGGCACCTCCTTTATTGCACCAAGCCCCTGTGTAGAATGGGGCTGTTGGAGAGTACTTTTGTTTCTCGCAGGGTTTGTAGTACAGAACGCTTGCTGGCTGGAGCCTCGAAGTGTTGAGCATGATGCTTTCCTCACTGCTCGTCCCACTGGTGTCCTGGTGCCCTGGTGCCCTGGGCTTGTCCCACTGAGCCCTGGGCTCAGGCTGCCCTTCTGGGAGTGACATGAAGTTGAGAGAGGCTATAGTTTAGGCTGAATTTCAGGGCCTGTAAATTGGGGAAAAATAATAACACATTTCTAGTTTTCTAAAGAGGTCTTTTTCATGAAAGCTCTTCAGTTGCTTGTGGCTTCTCTCCTGCAGAATGTGGCCCTGTAATACAGACTTCTAATTTTACAGCGGGGTATTACATCAGCACACAGAGCCACATGGCCCTGGAGTCATAATTGTGAATGTCCCTGCATGAGCATCGTTAGCGGGGGCAGAAGGCCTGGCTGGTGTGTGGCGCTGTCTGCTCTGGGGGCTGCTTTGGGGAGGCAAGTGGAGCTCTGGGGGCTGCTGTGGAGTCCCCAAGTGGAGACTGCCTAGCATCTCATATGCTCTGACTGGGGTTGGCAGACATATGCAAGCAGGGCCCCATGCCACTTTGCACCATGTTAGCAAATGATCATTGGGGTTTGTTATCTTCAGAACTTGGAGCACTTCTCATTTTGGCCAGGCTTCAGCCACAGCACTCTTCTGGAGTTTTGGGAGGGAACATGGCATTTTATTTTTTAATTAATTGTCCAGCCTTCCTTTTCTCCATTGGCAATTGAGGAGCTCCGTGGAAGGTGGACAGGAGATCGAGCCCATATAGGAATCATATGGGTAAGCCGCCTCCGCCCTAAAGGTCAGCTGATCCCCTTAGGAGGTGGGCAGAGCTGGACAGGCATTGAAGTCTGGGAAGAGCTGTTCCAAGGCTTTTGATCCTTCTCTAGTAGTTTCTGTAGTATTTTACAGGTTTGAGGCACAGCTTACTGTGAATGTTTTGTTGTGTGCATACATGTTTAATGTGTTTACTTGTTTACTTGCTTATCTTACTACAAGCGAAATGATAGTGGTAAACTGCCCTGTATTCTTTTACTATCAGTTCATTATGGTTCTGTGAGTTCAGTCACCGAGTGCTGGGTAAATTTTCTAAACACTTGAGCAGAGGATAATAGATAATAACCAACTCCATTCCTGAAGAGTGTGTGCTTTTGGCTTATTGCCCCTTCTAGACTGAACTTGAGGTAGAGGCCTGTGTCTTCGTTATTGATTCTCCCCTCTTCATTCCCCCCCCCCCCCCCGCAGCAAGCACATGCCCTGTACGCAGTCCGTGTCCCTCTAGATGCTTTACGACTGGGTGCCATGAAAGATGTGGATATGCATTTTAGGGGAAGAGTTGTGCTTCGGTACATGAATGAATCTGTGGGTGGAATGTTTTTATTTCATCCTCAGGCTGTCACATCACTTGTGGTTCTACTGCTTCTGGTCTGGGACCTAGGAGACCTTTAATTTCTGTATTGGATTATTACATAATGATAGGCTCTGCACTGTTGTGTGGCTTTTTTGGATAATGGCAGTATGAATGTGGTTCCAGACCCTTACAACTTCAGCTCCTGTTGCCTTGGGCTGACAAGCAGAGGCTAGAGCTCTTAGTACTACTTCAGCAAAGACTGATCAGCCAAGGAGTCATGCAGACTTTGACAAAGTTCATTTTTATTTTAATTAATAAATTGGTTAATTATTAATTTTTAGATTTTATTTATTTGGCAGAGAGGGAGAGAGAGAGCACAAGCAGGGTAGTGGCTGAGGGAGAGGGAGAAGTAGACTCTGGTGAGCAGGGAGCCCAATGTGGGACTCAATCCTAGGATCCCAGGGGATCATGACCTGAGCTGAAGGCAGATGCACAACCGACTGAGCCACCCAGGTGCCCTGAAAGTTCACATTTTGAATGTCCTCTGGCTTCAACAGCGAGCTCTGTGCAGGTAACTAGTGAAAGAGAATACTGTCCTGGGCAAAATGATGACTTCTTATAGTGCCATAGCTGCTGTCTGCACGGGGCTGGTATGTGGTCCTAGACTTGGGTGGACACCTATACCACCCTGACTTAGTGAATCAGATTCTTGAGAAGTGTTGTGGAGTTTCCTACATTTGTCATGGAGAGAGGAGGGGAAGATACTGGAAAGTTGGCCACATACCTCTCTCCAGCCTCACCGGGAGTTGGGTACCTCTTAACCTGGGGACAGCTCCGTGAGTGGCAAGGGCTGCTGGCCTGCTTACTCTTCTTTCTTCTGGTGGGTAGGGGAACTTCTTATTCTACGGTTGCTGAATGGTGCTTAGATTGATGCTGCATCTTCTCACCCTCATGGCAGTTGTCATTTTTTTTTTTTTTTTTTAAATTTTGAAGCATTTATATCAAATGAATGCTCCTAGGTAAGTCTGAACCCCAGGGATTCTGAGGATTGTGGGCAACTTGCAGCATGCACACAATGTCTAGAAATGCACGTTGGAGTGGAAGTCACATGAGAATGGTGTTCTACAGGGATGGCTTTGAATCTGTTTATATTTTTAAGTAAGCCATTACAGACTTTATTAAGTCTTTATGAAGACTATACAGACTTTATTAAATAAGCCATTACAGACTTTATTTAATAAGCACCTCATTAACACGTTACTTTTGATATATCTCCCAACAGTTATGAAACATTCATGAGTCATAGCTTCATGGCTGGGTCTGGTTGGTTCAGAAATCAGAGCAGGAAGACAGAAGAAGCTCAGTGGCTAACCATTTGAGAGCAGGAGCAAACCCCCTGCATTTTTACCTGCAGGGATTGAAAGAGGAGGGGCAGCTCAAATTGTTACCAGTAGCAACAGCTGGCTGGTGGATTAGTTCCTGACTGGAGGTTACCTGGCACCTCAGCTCCTGCAACCAGCAGTCTTCCAGAAAGGCTTCGGTTAGTTTCTCTGCCTCATACAAGTTTGGTTTTCCTGTCTTTGTGCAATTAAGTATGAGATGGACTCCTGTTAGCTTTCCTTATTCAAAGCACTTGTAAATTGACAACATAGCAGACACAACAGTTCAACTTTTATTATTATTATTTATAATCCAAGTGTCTGTGTGGCTGACTTTTTAGGGACTCAGAGCTGACTTTTGCATGGCACAGGCTTTCTTCCTGCAAGGCCAGTGAGAGGCATGTATCCTTCCTTCATTTCTTTTGGAAATCTCAAGTAACCTTTTAATATAGATTTTTTTTTTCTAATTAGAAAAAGTGGTGCTCAATCATTGTTAAATAACTTAGAAAATATGGGATATTAAAGTAAAATTTTGCTCATCATTCTATGAATATCTTGATGCATTTCCCTTTTTCTGTGCATATTTCATACCCCTGGAGATGAAGAACTTATTTCTTTTTTTTTTTCTTTTTTTTTTTTTCTTTTTTTTAAGAACTTATTTCTTAAGTGAAATCACAGCAGTTGCACGCTGCCTCTTGGCTGTACCACCATCTAAAAATTGAGAGCACTCAGCCCAGCAAAGCATCAGTCCAAGTCAGAGTTCTGGCTTTTGTTTTGTTTTATGTTTCGTTATCTTCCTTCATTGCAGTTTTTCTCTCCTTAGACTACTATTCCCCTGAGAAACTGTGCTCAGTATCAAAAAGAAATAGAATGCCAAGCCAAGTTACGTGCCATTGGAATATTTGGAATTTTCATTCCCTAATTGATGAAGCAGCATCAGGAGAACTAGGTCTGCTGTGTAGGCTCCTCAGGAGTCAATCTTGGCACCTGCACTTGGTAGCGGAGTGATCCTGAGCACACTGCTTAACCTCGCTGTGCCTCAATTTCCAGCTTGTATACAATAGATAAAGCACTTAGAATAACTTGTAGCGCTTGGTAAATAATAACTGTTAACTCTTTTGATTAGTGGATTATTATTATTATTAATGCAGTAGTCAGAACCACGAGGCAGAGGGAGAATGCTGAAGTATTGTGATGCCTAATAGTGATGAAATCAACCAGACCAACGATTTTTCGAAATGATCTGATGGAAAGGATGCATGTAGTCAAGCGCATCCTCGCCTGATCTGTGTTGAAATAATCAGGCTTTGTGGTGTATTTGGATGAGCTCTGTAGCTACTTTCTATCCACACTCCTTTCTAGTGCATGCTCAAATTGTCACATCGTGACCAGTGCTCATCTTAATTGTGTTTTCTCAGCCACTCTTCAGAACTTTGAAGTGGACTTGCTCACTAGCAAAAAATGTTTCAGAATAAGGAATACTTACTGTTTCAGGATATAACTCCATTCAGTGGAAAAGAACATTAGCGACAAATTAAATGCTAATAGGTGCACTGAGGCATTTCTGATGAGTACTAAAGTTAAGTCACTTTGAAGGTGGAATTAAAGATACAGACACATTTTTTTATGAGTTGACATTGATCATTTTCCTTTTAACCGTATCTTTCTCCTACTACCTACCTATTGGAAAATTTATAGCCCCAATCTAATACTACTTCTACATGCTCCTCAAAATGTAATTATTCCTTAATTTAAAATTATGACTAAAGTTAGTGTGTTATCTGTCACCACGAAGATCAATCTCAAGTAAAACAACAAGGGTAATACCGACCGTGGTAATAAAGGTGCTGGATTAAGTCACAGGATTTAACATCACAGATGTCTTCAGTGGCTGTGCTTTGAAAGCCTCTCACTAATGAAGCACAGTTAAATTACTTTGTTTTGAGTCACTTGTAATCATTTTGTTTTCCTTCCTGCTTCTAAAAAGAGAATGGAACTTTTGACTCAGTAAAAGCAATGTGAAATTCTGTAAGAACCCGAGAACCAGCTTCTATGTCTGAACTCCGAGTTTCTCTCCAAAATTGTTGGAATAGGGGCTTAAGGAGATTTGAATCAAATAGAACAAAAGTCTTACTCTTCCCCATCTATGATTTTAAATATTTAGATACTCTTCTCAGATTGTTAAGGTTTAGATGGTTTGCATGGCTAGCCTTTCTGGAAACATTTTTTAATCACCTAATGAAATTTGCAGACGCACCATATCTAGAGATGAAATGTGACTGAAAGTAAGAACTATTAGGAAGAATTAATCAGTGGAGACATGTGAGCCACCTTTGATTTTTTTCATGCCTTTCAGAATTCTAAAAACAGTTATCTGGGATAAAATCAAGCCAACTTTGAAGCTTCACAGATGGCAGTAACCTAAGCCCATGAAGAACTTGCCAGACTAGTATCATTTTTGTCTAATTTTGCATGTTATTAACACACACAAAAAAAATCCAACCCCATAAACTTCTGGGTTTCTTTTCAAGAAAACAGCATTGGTATATAATTTGACAGAATTACACTTATATTTTCTTTTGTTCTTTTCCACTTATATTTTCACTTTTTGGTATAACTGAAATTTTCCACTATTTTTATGAATTTGATTTGCTTGTCTTTAATGATTGCATTCAGTACTTTTTATTTTTCTTTCTTTCTTTCTTTCTTTCTTTCTTTCTTTCTTTCTTTCTTTCTTTCTCTTTCTTTTCTTTTTTCTTTTCTTTTCTTTTTTTTTCTTTTTCTATGTTTGAGGTAATAGGGAATAAGGTTTCCTGGTGTCAACTTCTAAGAACCAAAGACCAGATTTATTAAAACATCTTTTTAGGCCAATGAATGATCATAGCTTCTAAAAAGGAGACACATTTTCATTTTGTGTACAATTTGAAAGTATGGGTTTTAAGTGCAGTGGCTTCACAATATGAATATCTAAAGAGACAGAAGAGTGTTACTGGAGCTGATTTTACCCCAAACTGAATAATTGGTTCCTAGATGATATTCTTTAAAATCAGCTTTAGTGAGGTATTATTTACCTACAACAAAATGCACCCAAGGCAGCAATAGTCAAAGTTGTTCATTTTGGAGTTAATGTGGAAGTTTAATAAATGTGATTGAAAATGATCCATCCTGCCTAAAGTTGCTGTTTTATGTCCTCTCTTTTTCAGGCAGGATAGATCTCTACTTGCTGGGGAGAAAGCAATCAGTATAGAAGGTGTTGAGATCCATCTTATTTTGGGGTTGTTTGCAGTGACTGCCTGTTTCTAGCCAACTTATTTTTCTTAAGAGTTTCTTTCCTGTGGGGCACCTGGGTGGCTCTATCAGTTAAGCGTCCAGCTCTTGATTTTGGCTCAGGTCGTGGTCTCAGGGTCATGAGGTCGGGCTCTGCGCTCAGAGGAGATTCTGCTTGAGATTCTCTTTCTCTCCTTCTCCCCACTATGCTCTCTTTCTCTCAAATAAGTAATAAATAAATCTTTAAGAAAAAAAAATTTCTCTCCTGCTTTCCAACTTTTAATTCCTATGTGTTCATTTGGAGAAACACATGGTATTCCAAGACTTTTCTTTTTGGTGGCAATTGAATATTTTATACTCTTTTTGCATTGCAGCCCCCAAACCTGATGTAGCTCAATTACTAAAGAGCCATTTGCAAATGTACATACAGTATATGGGTGTTTTGTATGGGTATGGCTGAGTTTTCCATGTAGGCCCTATAAACATAAATTAGAATGTCTCTAGAAGATACAGAAGTTCTCATGAAGCTTCAGGTCTCATGTCAGTTTTGCTTGTTATTGTATACCTAGCATGAAGGCTTATAGAAAACACTGAAAATGTGGTCAGACTTGTGACTTGTATATAAGTTAAACAACATAGCAATTTTTTATTTAGAAATAAATGAGAGAGACAGATCATCAGAGACTTAACTATAGGAAACAAACTGAGGGTTGCTGGAAGGGAGGGGGTGGGGGGTGAGGTAACTGGATGATGGGCATTAAGGAGAGCGTGTGATGTTATGCAATGGATGAATTACTGAACTCTACATCTGATACTAATGATATACTATATGTTAACTAATTGAATTTAAATAAAATAAGTTAAAAAAAGAAATAAATGACAAATATTAGCATTGCCCAAATAATTTTATAATTTGGTTTTTGTACATTCATGAAAATGGTGGATGAAAGTCAATTTAGTGTTCGGATGAATTGAAGAGTAGATTAGATGGAATAAATGAAATTAAAGTACAAGAATAAATTATATGCCAGGCTTGGGGCACCTGGGTGGCTCAGTTGTTTGAGCATCCATCCGACTCTTTATTTTGGCTCAGGTCAAGATCCTAGGGTCATGCAGTTGAACTCTGCATTGGGCTTTGTGCTGGGCATGGAACCTGCTTAAGATTCTCTGCCTCTGCCCCTTCCCCCTGTGCATACACACTCCCTCAAATAAATAAGTAAATAAATCTAAAAAAAAAAAAAAAGAATGAATTATATACTAGGCTTAATCAAGACTATCACATTATACATTCAAGGTGAAGAAGAAGAAATTGAGCAACATTGTCCAATTTGAAATCTAAGGATAATTGGTGGGAAAAAGTAAATTACCGTTAGAATCACCGAATTGTAGTCTTTGCATCTTAAAATTCAAATAACAGCTGTACTACATTTATAGAGAATAGTTTTTACTATTTATAGCTTGAGAACTGATGTTATAAGCAACAAACTATGTATTGAGATATTTATAGATATTTTACTTAACAATTTCAGATACTCAGAAGTCTGTTGCATCTGGTTTTCACCAGATACAGCATTAGATGCATGCTATACAGAACACCCCATGCACATGTAGGTATTATTCAAGAGCAAATTGCAAGAAACATTCCTGCTGAAAGGAATGGTGGGCCAGAGATACAAGTTTTCAGGGAGGAGTTTTTGCAAGCCACTTTAGTATCTTTTGAGGAATTTAAGTTAATTTGATGATCATCTGGAGATAGTAGAAGAAATTAATGTCGCCAAAGACAAATTACAGTTGATTAGAATAGCTGGTGATTTTTCTTTGGTAAAATCCCTCATTCTGCATAAGGTATGTTTGTAACAAGATTAATGGCTTGTAGAGGCAGGTGTCTATTCCCGTGTCAGGTTATCAGACAGAAGGCTGCTTCAGTAGGATAGTTGGTGATAGTTTTTATAGACAATTCACTACTGAAAATGTTCTCTGGATGGTTCTTGGAGGAAGACTGGCCCAGGACTCCAGAATAGCCTTTGAAAGTTTTTTGAAAAAGTGTATGAAGCCATTGAAATGGTGAGCTTCAGGAGAGTGTGAACTGGAGAAGACATCTGTCTAGCTGTTAGATACTCCTTACACATCGTGTCTTCGGATGTTGTGATAGCCCTAACATTACCTTCATTAACTGTTTCATTTAGGTAACTTGCCTCCCTCATTAGATGGTAGATTTTTTGCATATAAGATTGTGTCTTAAATTTCATGTTTCCAACTTGGCTGTTCTTAGAGTGCTAGGCACAAAGTAGGTGATGGATAAGACTTTACTAGTTAATTTAGAAAGTGAGGACCACAAGTAGGTGGTATTGACAGCTGCGTGGGTGATAGTCTCTGAAAGAGTGTGCACATGCTGGGTTTTCTGGGCTTTATTCACAACCGACCTGTTCTGAAGGGTAGTCTAGAGCAGTGGTTAAAGTCACAGACTCCAGAGCCAGTCCCAGCTTTTTCACATATTGCTGTGTGACCCTGGACAAGTTACCTGTCTTCTTCATGTCCACTTTTCTCATTTGTAAATGAAGGTAATAGTATCCATTTCAGAAGGATGTAAGGATTATATGAGTTCATATGTGAAGAGTGCGCAAGACAGTGCCTGGCACCAAACCTAATACAGCTTGCCTTGCTTGCCATCCATCCTCAAACTGCTAGACTATAAGATTTAAAGTAGTGCCTGCTTTTGAAAAAATATTGTGTTTATGATCTGGAAAATATGGCAGTCTTTTCAGGCAAACCTGTAGATGAGGATAGTAATCACTCTTAGTGGCATCATCTTTAAATATACATGACAGTGGTTGATGTGATGAATTAATTTGCATGTGCTTAAGCAATAATGTAGATATTTGAATACCAAGTTGGCATAAATTAGCTTGTACAGGTTATTGTACGGAAACAACCTGCATTGAGTTGGTATAACTCAATCCTCGGACTTTTTTTTTTTTAAGATTTTATTTATTTATTCATGAGAGACACAGAAAGAGAGGCAGAGACACAGGCAGAGGGAGAAGTAGGCTCCTTGCAGGGAGCCCATTGTGGGACTCGATCCCATCTCCAGGGCCACGCCCTGGGCTGAAGGCTGCGCTAAACCATTGAGCCACCTGGGCTCCCCTAATCTTCGGACTTTTTAAGGAGTCACAATAAATAGAGAATTGCTAGCTTACAAACCTAACACACATTTTTTTTTAAAACTAATTTGAGTAGGGTGTGGAGCCCAACGTAGGACTCAGACTCATGACCCTGAGATCAAGACCTGAGCTGATATCAAAGTCAAGACATTTAACTGACCGAGGCACCGCTAATACACATCTTCTTTGATTTAATAGACCATGACTTGTTTTTCTTAGCTCTTATCACATCCAAATAGACCAATCATTAAGAGTAGTTCCATTGGTGTACAGGAGTTAAGATACATTTCAATCTAGAAATGGCTACTTCTTGTGTTACAGGTAGGGTAGTGAATGCATGTTGCTATGTAGTGCCCAAGAAAAGCACTTTTTCAAGTATATTTGTGAAAATTATACGGTAGATTTTATTTATTGTATATATAATTTTTTTTTTTTAAGTTTTTACTTATTTATTCATGAGAACCAGAGAGAGAGAGAGGCACAGACACAGGCAGTGGAAAAAGCAGGCTCCATGCGGGGAGTCCGATGTGGGACTCGATCCCAGGACTCCAGGATCACGCCCTGGGCCGAAGGCAGGCACTCAACCGCTAAGCCACCCAGGTGTCCCTGTATATATAATTTGTTAAGTGAGGTCCAGTTTGGTGTGAGAGGGAGGAAATCCCCATGAAACTTTGCCCTGTCATTTACTCAGCCGAGTACTTCAGAAATGAAAGAAAGCAAAGTAGCTGTTCATTGAATCGATAGAATAGATTCATTGTTGTTGTGTTTAAGGAAACACAGGTGGAACCGTGGTTCTGGGTGCTAGTCCTGGCTCTGCTACTAATTGAAAGACCCTGGGCAAGTAACTTAACATCTGCAGAAACAGTCCTTGTTTGTAAATTGAAGAGGTTGGACTAGATCCTACCTAAGGCTTCTTGTAGCTCTCATGTTCAATGAGTATGAATTTAAAGAATTATGTGGAAGGCCTTGTAAAAATGTATGTAATAGGCAGGTGAGCTTTGGTCATGAACCAATATAATTCTCCTGTTGTAAAAATGTATCAAGTATAATATAAGATATAATATTGAAAAGAATGCAAAATCAGGTAATTAGAATGAAAGCTAAGGAAAATTTTCCTGTGGACATGTAAAACTATATTTTAAATTATGCTGACTCGTACTTAAAGTGGAATACTGGTAGCAGACTTAGTATAAGCTGCATTTGTTGGACAACTGTCTTTAAGGAATGAAGGGATCTCTGAATAGCTTAGGACCTCTTCCATCCCCCACAGAAGGACAGAGATGTAGTCCTTGAACCATAGGAGTTTATTACCTGTTCAAAAATGCTGATATGACTAATTGTTTAGTTTTCTAGGAATTTTTGCAATTTTAATTAAGTGATGGCTCTCACAGAGTGGCTTTTAAGATTTTTAAAAAAGATTTTACTTACTTGTTTATTTGACAGAGAGCGTGTGCAAGCAGGGGGAGAAGCAGAAGGAGAAGCAGGTTCCCCACCTAGCAGGGAGCCCGATGTGGGGCTCCATCCCAGGACCCTGGGATCATGACCTGAGCCAAAGGCAGATACTCAACTAACTGGGCCACCCAGGTGCCCTGCTTTAATTTAAAAACTTTTATTGTTACTATTTTTCCTCTTGGTTATTCAGAGAATAAATTATAAAAAACAAGTAACACCTTCCTTCCTTTTAATTTCTGAAGGGCCAGGCACTTTTGAAAGTTGGGGTGTATCCTTTGAGAAAGAAAGAGAATATGGGTGTATATTCAGGCACCTGTGTCTATGTGTATATGCATGTAATTGTATAAATATAAAATCTATGAACTGTTCTTTAGGCTGTCTTTGTTTTTTAGAAAGAGCAGAAGAGGAGGAAGAGGAGAGAGAGAGAGAGAATGAGAGAGAATCTCAAGCAGACTCTCCACTGAGCGCAGAGCCTAACATGGGGCTTGATCTCATGACCTGAGCCAAACCAAGTCAGTCACTTAACCACCTGAGCCACCCAGGCACCTTGGGCTGCTTTGTAATTTAGGATAGTGCTTTCCTTTCCCTGCACATGTGGCTACCTCATTCTTTTAAACTGTATTTCATTATACTGATTAATGGTTATTCACTCAATCCTCTAGTGAAGGATATACATGGATAATTTTTTGCTTTAACATTATTCCAGTGAGCATCATCGTATATTCATCTTTGCTTTTTTTTTTCTTTTTTTTTTCATCTTTGCTTTATAAATGTTTAATATTAAGTTTTTGAAGTAGAAGCCTACCTAGGAAGGGGACATTTAAATTTCTATTTTAATTAGATTTCTAAAATTTTATTTTTAAGTCATCTCTACACTCAACATGGGGCTTGAACTTAGAACCCTGAGATCAAGAGTTTTATGCTCTACCAACTGAGCCAGCATGGCGCTCCTAAACTTTTAAATACAAACTACCAAATTGCTTCTAGAAAAGTTGTACATAAAAATATTTTTGGAAGTCTAAAAAAAATTTTTTTTTGAGAGAAGATTTGATGAAAATGAGGCTCTATATATTTAAACAACCACTGATGAATGGATAAATAAACTGTGGCATATCCGCACAATGGAATGTCATTTGGCAATAAAAAGGAATGAAGTGCTGACGCATGCTACCACATGGATGAACCTTGAAAACATGGTACTGAGGGAGAGAAGCCAGTTATCAAGAATCATATATTGTATGATTCGGTTATATAAGATGTTCAGAACAGACACGTCCACAGAGAAAAAGAAAGCAGGTGGTTGCCTTGGCTCAGAGGTGGAGTGGGGCGGGGGGGCACGATTTGTGGAAAAATGGAAAGTGACTTGGGAATGGTTTCCTTTTGGGGTGTTGAGAACGTTCTGCAATAAATTGCGGTGATAATGGTACAATTCTATGAATATACTAAAAACCATTGAATTGTACCCTTTGAATGGGGGAGATTATCTGGTATAGGGATTATATTTTCATATAACCATTCTAAGAAAAAAAATGAAGTGGGGTAAATCACATCAGATAGACAGCTCCTTAAGAGTGGGTTCATGTGGGATCCCTGGGTGGCGCAGCGGTTTAGCGCCTGCCTTTGGCTCAGGGCGCGATCCTGGAGACCCAGGATCGAATCCCACATCAGGCTCCCGGTGCATGGAGCCTGCTTCTCCCTCTGCCTGTGTCTCTGCCTCTCTCTCTCTCTCTCTCTCTCTCTGTGTAACTATCATAAATAAATAAAAATTAAAAAAAAAAAGAGTGGGTTCATGAGATCCCAAATGTTTTATTCACAGATGATAGTATTGTATTCTTTTAAGGAATTCTTTCAAAAAATTTAAAATTAAGAAAACTTTTAAAGAGTCCTTCAGGAATTAGAGGTTTTTCCTCGTGAGTTGGTTAAGGGATATTTCTGATCCTTCAAGTATTTTTTAAAGTTTTTATTTACATTTGCTTAGGCATGATTAAAAGTATATTTAAGGATTATTAGATAAATAAAGGTAAAATCCTAAGATTGTTGCTTTGTAATTTTGTCAGATGCTCAACTGTTGAATAAATGATGCTTTTGTTAAAATTCCAATGGGGCACTCATCCAGAAACCAGTGTATAAGAAAGGAATGTGTGTTTGCGTACTTAGGTTCCATTATCTGCTGGTTCTGAAGAGTGTAAGATGGTAAATTTGACCAGTGAAATCCATAATTACAGTGCTTTATTGGGTAATCCATTAATAAGTTATTCTATAATAGCACATGTATTTGGGTAATTATATTTTAATCTTCTGTATCAGAGATAAAATTTGCACTCAGATTTGCTCAAATCCCCTCTGGTTTGTTAGAATTGAATCAGATTGCTCTCAACTCTACTTTTCCTTACATTTTAGCAGGCAGAGATTTGTAATTTTGTATTTACAGAGATCAACAGAAAAAATCAGATTCCCCCCCACACTCTGAGATTCTGCCAGATGTAATTTACATTTGAACAAGGATTTACAAAAGAACAAGGATTACGTTAAACAATTAGAGCAGTATGCTACAGACTATATCCTAGAAAAACTATTTAGGTCAATAGTTTTTGTTTTCAACAGACTCTTGCATTGTGACTGCCCAGCAAATTGGTTGTAATTAATAATTGTCTGAGTGCAAGTCTTTGTTTAGGAAGAAGGGAGCTACTAAAATAAGTTCATGACTGCATTTTGCAGGAATGTGTGATGTTAGGTAATCAGTGAATTTTATTAATATAACACCCATTTAATTATTATTTTTAAAGTCCACCAGTAGTGTGTTTATCATCTCTTAACTGTGTTTAGCTTTGGACTCTTAGTTTATCATTCTTTAGGCATAAAACCTTGTGACCCTTTTTTTTCTACCTTAAACGAAGTATTATGATGATCTCTGTAGTGCAGAGCATTTTAAACTTCGGTCAGTGAACCCCTTGAAATTAAACCTAAGATAATGTGTTTGTGGATTGCATGTGTAGTTTCCAAGGGTGAGAGTTCGTATCTTTGATCAAAATTTCAGACCTATCCACAACTCTACAAAATGAAGAACACTGACGTATATTTTATGGTTGTATTTAGAAGCATGTTTTTCTTTCTGTAACTGCTTTCCCTCCTTAGGAGACCTGCACTGACAACAAAGTACTTTTAGGGACCTGCATACAGCCAGGGTCTCCAGTTGTCGATACAGGGTCTCACATTTGTCTATACTGAAGTGCAGAAATACCTCAGCAGCTGCCCATTATTTCTCTAATCACTCAGTCATCAGAATTAAAATGTTGTGGGTGGCTTTACTTCATAGCAGGAAGGCTTTTGTGGTTATTATAATAAACATTAAGCAGAACCTTCCCCAAAGCCATTGGTCACATGCTTTGTCTCACCAGTAATTAACTTATCAATGAGCTATGGGACACTGCGTGACTTTTTTGTAAAAGATTTCTACAATGGCAAATGAGGGCATGATAAATTTTTCTGTGGAAACTGCCATTTTGACCCAGCAGAGGCTAATGTAAATTTCTAATGAGCTATGATGTATGGCAGTAGGTGGGTTTCAGCATCTCCTTTGAGATGGCATACACTCTCCTGTCATTTGTTCTTGTGTTTCCTTAAATCATGTTGTATATTGTACATTTGACTTCCGTGCTCATGTTGAATACAATATTGTAAAGCAAGGGGCTGTTCATCTATTATCTATTATAGATCATCTAGGGATCTATTAGAATGTGGATTTTGCTTTGTTTTTTAAAGAATTATTTATTTTAGAGAGAATGGGGGATCAAACGTAGGGGCAAAGGGAGAGCGGGAAAGAGACAGAATCTCAAGCAGACTCCTTGCTGAGCGTAGAGCCTGATACATGGTTTGATCCCACGGCCCTGAGATCATGACCTGAGCTGAAACCAAGAATTGGACGCTCAACTGAGTCACTCAGGTGCTGCATGGATTTTGCTTTATTTATTTTTTATTATTTTTTATTTTTTAAAGATTTTATTTATTTATTCATTAGAGACAGAGAGAGAGGCAGAGACACAGGCAGAGAGAGAAGCAGGCTCCATGCAGGGAGGGGGACTCGATCTCGGGTCTCCAGGACTATGCCCTGGGCTGAAGGTGGGCGCTAAACTGCTGAGCCATCCAGGGATCCCCTGGATTTTGGTTTAAATGAGCTAAATTCACTCTCTTGGGCAGCCCTTCTATTCTATAAAATATATTCTCAAATATGTGTCAGGTTTGGGAACAAAAACATTTCTCTTCAGTGTTCATGCAGCATAACTTACTTTGCTTTAGAAGACCTACAATGCTGAGGGAATGAATCTATTTGTGTCATTGTTTTCTGAAGTCGGGAGACATTTGGCTCTTTGTATTTCTTCTCCAACAGAAACAATATTCTTTTTAGACAGAAATGTGTAAATCTACAGCGTCCTCTCTCAAAGTGCCAGCACATTTGGTACCATAGGAAACCACTTTACTACTCAGTGACAGTTCATTTTAGCCATAACACTTTAATAATGAAGTCAAGCTTGCTCTGGTGCCTTCAGTGTTCTAGCACCTCTTGGTCTGAGGCCAGTGGTAGGGAGCAGGTAACTCAGGTATGTGATTCATTACAATTAAAAAAAATGATTTGAATAGGAAAAGGCATAAAAAGTATGTTCTCCATATCACATGGTATTTCCTATGCTGAGATTTTAGTTTCTCCTTGGGCAACTATTTTAATTTTGAAAAAAATGTGAAATTGCAAGAATAGCAGACTTCCAGATTTTAAATCTTTGCTGCATTTGCTTTACCATTATTATTAGTATGATATACTAATGCACAGTTTATTTTTTGAACAGCTTGAGAGCAGGTTGCATGTGTCACAGCCCTTTAGTCCTTAATACTTTTTAAAAATTCAATTAATTAACATATAGTGTACTGTTAGTTTCAGAGGTAGAGTGCAATGATTGACCAGTTGTGTATAATACCCAGTGCTCATTACATCATGTGCCCTCCTTAATGCCCATCAATCACCCAGTTTAGAGCTTAATACTCAAGGGCACATTTTTGACAAAAATAACAGAATTTAGGAAACTTAGCAAAATTTTGTAATTTTGAAGTTAAGGAAGAACCTGAAGCAAAACAAAGTAGTTAGGCCTAATTACTAATTGTTTAAAATTTTGCTAACATAAATTTGTTCTCTTTAGTTGATCCCTCTAAAACAGAACTATTTAAACTTCCTTTATTTACGATTTTTTGGAAACATTATAGGTGTAATAAGAGAGTCTATCATTTCTGTTTGGTTTTAGTGGTTATGAAGAACTTAGGTACCCTGTATCACCACCCACTTTGTACTTTTGAAGCTCCTTGTATAACTTTTTTTTTTTTAAGATTTTATTCATTTATTTATTTTTGAGAGAGAGAAAGTGTGAGGGGAGGAGGAACAGAGGGTGAGGGACAAGCAGCCTCTCTGCTGAGCATGGGGCTGGACATGGGGCTGGATCCCATGACCCCAAGATCACAGTCTGACCCAAAATCAAGAGTTGGAGGCTCAACTGACTAAGCCACCCAGATGCCCTTCCTTGTATGACTTTCTTAATTACATTCCTTTTCATTGGCCCAAAAGGTAATTACAGTTTTGAATTTTGTATATTTCTTTCCCTTAATTTTCTTTATAACTTAACTACATTTAATTTTATGTTTGTCTGATTTTGGTCTCTTTTGTAAATGGGATGATCCTCTTTGCACTTTTTCCTCCACTTTATTTGCCCAGCTTTTGAGGGAATAGCTTTATTAAGGTGCAATTTACATATAATACAGCTACCTATTTTAAGTGTACAGTATGATGGGATTTGGTAAATGTATACCATTGTGCAACCAGTGCTGCAGTTGACTGTTTTGACTCATTCGTCCATGTTGATCCGTGGAGCTGTGAGTTTATTCACTTTTGCTGTTGTATGGCATTCCACTGTATGGCTCTACTACAGTTTATCTTTCTGTTGATGGACATTTGGGTAGTTTCCAGGTTTGAGCTTTCATGAGCAATGCTGTTGTGCAAACTGGGATTGCTGGATGGTAGGATAGGTGCTTTTTTTTTTTTTTTTTTTTAAGATTTTATTTATTTATTTGATAGAGCACAAGTAGGGGCAGCGGGAGAGGGAGAGGGAGAAGCAGCAGGATTCCCACTGAGCAGGGAGCTGGATTGCAGGACCTGAGCTGAAGGCAGATGCTTAACTGACTGAGCCATCTAGGCACCCAAGGATAGGTGTATATTAAACTTTACTATATATATGTAAAATTGTTTTCCAAGATGGTTATATCATCATCAGTGGTATATGATAATGGTACTACTTATAGTAATAATACTACTTAATATTATCAGATTTTAGAATTTTTATCAATTTTGAGCCTGTGAAATGCTATCTCAATTGTGATTTTAATTTGCATCTCATTCATAATAAAAATTTAACATATTTTCATTTATTTATTGGTTATTAATTTGCTTTTTTTTAATTAATTTGCTTTCTTTTAAAAAGTACCTGCTCATTTTTTGCCCATTTTGCTCATCTTTTTTTGCCTTTTTCTCATTGATTCCTAGGAGTTATTTACATACTATTGACTTACTCTTTTGTCATATGCAAATATCTTTTCCCAGTTGTGATTTCTCTTCTCAATTTTTATTTCTTTTGATTATAACAAGTTCTAGTTTTAAGAATATTCAAATCTAGGAGTGCCTGGCTGGCTCAGTTAGAAGAGTATGCAACTCTTGATCTCAAGGTCATGAGTTCAAGCCCCATGTTGGGTATAGAAATTACTAAAAAAAAATGAACTTAAAAAAAATACTATAATCTCCCCTTTACCTTTATATAAGGTTAATGTTTTCTTTCTTGTTTTAAAAAGATTTTTACTATCCAAAGGTCCTAAAAGTGCTGTCTTGTGTGCTTTCATTTTAAAGTTTTGCATTTCACATTTAAATCCTGGAAATTGATTTTTTAAAATATGGTATGAGGTAGGGATTCATTTTCCCTCTATGTAGATAATCTATTGCCCCAGCACTGTTTATTGATAGCATGGCCTTTCCCGCTGATCTGTGATACTAAGTCTGTCAAATCAGTTTTTCAGATAACTGAGAGTCATTTTCTGAGCTCTTGACTCTGTGTCAGTGTTCAGCTTGTCTAGTTGAGGCAGTATCACATCCTCCACATTACTCATCACTACAGGACTAGCTTCCCTGCTGGCTTCTGCTTCACGGGTAGCTCGGTTCTTCCTATAGATTTCTGTGTAGAACTGTCTAATGATTGCATTGCATATATATAGCTCAATGTGGAAAGAACTGATTTCATAGTGCTGAATTTTCTAACCCAAGAATATGGTATAACCTTTATTTTTTTCTTTAGTAGTAGAAATTTTAAATTTAGGAAGTCTTTATAAAGTTTTTACTCAGCTTTGATTAGATTTGTAATTTGTACTTAGTTTTTTTTCATTATCATAAGTGGTCTCTTTTAAAAAGCTTTTTATTGAAGTATATAATATGTGCATTTGTATGTATAAATGTGTGCTTGGTGAATTTTGAAACCAAACACCAGAACCCAGGTCAAAAACCAGAACTTAGGGGATCCCAGGGTGGCTCAGAGGTTTAGCGCCTGCCTTTGGCCCAGGGCACGGTCCTGGGGTCCCGGGATCGAGTGAGTCCCGTGTCAGGCTCCTGGCGTGGAGCCTGCTTCTCCCTTTGCCTGTGTCTCTGCCTCTCTCTCTCTATGTCTATCATGAATAAATAAATAAAATCTTAAAAACACAACAAAACAGAACTTAGCAGCTTCCTAGAAATCCTCCTCATGTTCCCTCTGCATTACTGCCTTTCTCAGGGGCTGGCATTGTCCTAACTTCCAAAGGCGGGGGTCAGTGAGCTGTAGCATATGCTTGCTTCTGTACCTGGCTTTGTTGGCTTACTGTTGCTTTTGTTATGTCTAATTTGTTGTAGAGTGTTCATTCTTATTGACCTCGAGATGACTAGAGGGAGTCATTTTATTTACTTATTTATTTTTATTTTTTAAAGATTTTATTTACTCATGAGAGTCACAGAGAAAGGCAAAGACATAGGCAGAGGGAGAGGGAGAAGCAGGCTCCCCCTGGGGAGCCTGATGTGGGACTTGATCCCAGGACCCCAGAATCAGGACCTGAGCCAAAGGCAGATGCTCAACCCCTGAGCCACCGAGGTGCCCCTAAAGGGAGTCATTTTAAATTGCATTTTCTGAGTCTTTTTTGTGGTAGCTTCAAAATTCTGTTGGCTTTCATATATCCTGATTTTTATTGGCAGTTAACTGTGCTAAATTCTCATTAATTTTAGTATTTGTTTGCAGATTGTTTAGGACTTTGATGGTCTTATTGTTCGTAGATATTGATATTCTGGTTTTATTTTTTCCTGGCCTTTTTATTTTCATTTTTTAAAAAAGGATTTTATTTATTTATTTGTTTATTTGAAAAAGAGTGAGAGAGCAGAGGGAGAAGGATAAGCGGATTCCTTGCTGAGTGCAGAGCCTCAGTCAGGGACTGATCCTACAATCCTGAGATCGTGACCTGAGCTGCAACCAAGAGTCAGAAGTTCAACCGACTGTGCCACCCAGGTGCCCCATGCTTTCATTTCTTTTGATTGAAATAAGAAGCATAAAACAAGTCAGATGCAAAAATCATGGGATTATATATTTCATGGCTAAGTTAGGCTGGTTTTGTTTACTTTTTGGAAGTGGAATTGAACTAGAATTTCTAGTGTACTTTTTATGGCTCTGGAGTTTTGCTGCCTTCCAGTACCTGTGAAGTTTGGTAGGAATTAGACCTGGGGTACAGGTTACTTTGTCCTTTGTTCATGAGTGTGAATCTCTTTTGTGTGGTCTTGACAAGCTGTCACAATTGGTTAATCTCTGCTTGGCCTGTCTGTTCATCTTGGATATCCAAAAGATGTAGGGTAGTAATTTTTGTTCTGGTGTATATATTTGTTGTTTAATTGAATGAAATTAGGTTTGTGGGCAGCCCGGGTGGCTCAGCGGTTTAGCACCGCCTTCGGCCCAGGGCATGATCCTGGAGACCCGGGGTTGAGTCCCGCGTCGGGCTCCCTGCATGGAGCCTGCTTCTCCCTCTCTCTCTCTCTCTCTCTCTTTCTCTCATGGATAAATAAATAAAATCTTGAAAAAAAAAAAAAGAAATTAGGTTTGAGGCATATTGAACCCTGAAGGCAGTCATTCCACTCTTTTGGGTCTACATCTGAAGGACTTTAGTGTATATGCATCGGTTTGAAACTTCTCCCAAAAAGTGAGATTTTAAGAGAAAGTCAAAGTCCTAAAAAGTCTTGAATCACAAATCACCATGTGATTTCTCAGAAGATGACAGTAATAAAGACAGTGAAGCTTACTTGGGAAGTCAGGGAGTTTTTTTTTTTTAATACCCACAAATTAAAGCTGGATCAATCACCCTGTGTACTAATGTAATTATAGCCTGGGATGCCAAGTAGTGAGAAAAATCTTTAATAAGTATGTGATGATTGAGAAAGCATGTATTTCCAGCTAATGATTCTTTTGTCCGTCTATGCTGAGGATGATGCAGTAAAGTGATAAACATCAAGTTAATGTAGTTGAAGTTTTCAGAACTGTTGTCTGTTTTACCAAACTCATGGTTTTAACCAGTGCTCCCTGCCTTTCTATAACACAGTGGCTACAGTGAGTTGAGTGTCCAAGGACATCCCACTTGGATGCCCAAGAACTTCTACCTCTCCCTGCGGAGTTGTAAGCCACTAGGCATCAGTAATACTTGTTTTTAAGCTATGGAATTCAATGAATTATTATGTAAATTGATGAAGTATGAATGTAGAAAGAAACACTTTTTAAGAAAGAATCAGTGAAGGTCACTTCTCAAAGTGTGATTTCCAGATCAGCAACATCAGTACCTTCTGGGACCTTGTTAAAAATGCAGATTTCTGGGTCCCACTTTCTGAATCAGAAACTCTGGGGGAAGGGCCCAGAAATCTGTGTTTTATCATGCCCTCCAGGTGATCGTGAAGCATGTTAACATTTGAGAGCCCCTCTGCTAACAAATACTGCGGTTAAATTAAGTACAGGAAGGAGAGGATTAGAAAAGTATGGAAGGCTTCTGCACCCAATTTGTTAAAGATCTTTTAGTTCTTGATGCTCTTTAAAGAAACAGAAACCAAAAACTGATGCTGTGCCATGGTGTGGTTTACATAGAACTCCACTCAGCAGACTATTCTCAAAGATACGATCTTTGCCTAAGATCTAGATTGGTGAATGAATGAACTTTTGTATGATTTAAATGAACATAAACATGTTTAAACATACAGGTGTCAGTTTTTATGATTCCCTGATTTACTCTGCTTCCACTTACTGCCTATCTGCCACAGCTAGTCCTGTAACAGAGAAGGGCTTTGATTATCTTGATTAATCTAAGAACTGGGACTGTTAGGCCAATATGTGCTGGAAGATCCCGTCAGCCAGTGTCTGATCTGAAATACCTCATTTAATTCTTAAAACAACTTTTATGAGATGAGTACCCATTTTAGATGTGGGACAGAACTCAGATTTGAAGATTGTACAGATAATTAAACAGCACCAAAATTTAAACTAGGTGCACTGCAAGTCATTCTGCTGGCAGCATAGTCTAAGTGTCAGTGAATGGAAATATGTATGTTGATAGAGAATACCTTGCATCATTGAGTATAAAGAGAATAAGTAATTTGGTAAATACCAAATGGCTGGGGGGGGGGGGTTCTGATTCTGACCATGGGTATCCCCATGCCCTCGTTTCCAATAACGTATATAATGAATAGTGCATACACCCCTTTTTCTAAATCACGTAGAGTGAGTTTCTGCTGTTTTTCACTCTGTATTGAGAATCAAAGCAAGAAACTAAAGTATTTGTTTGCCATAATAAAGTACCACAGACTGTGTGATTTCAATAACAGAATAGAACTTTATTTCTTATAGTCCTGGAGGCTAGATGTCTGAAATTCAGGTGTGGGTAGGGTGGGTTTCCTCTGAGGCTTCTCTCTGGTTTATAGATGCCTGTTGTGTCTCTGTGTCTTCACATGGACATCCTTCTGTGCGTGTCTATGTTAAAATCTCTTCTTGTTATAAGGACACCAGTCATGTTGGGTTAGGGTCCATCCTAATGACTTCATTTTAATGTAACTGCCTCTTTAAAGACCCCATCTCCAAATCTAGTCATGTTCTGAGGTACATGGGTTGGGGACTTCAACATAGGAATTTTTTGGTGGTGGTGGGGCATAGTTAAGCCTTTAATAAGCAACTAAGGTGTTTTTAGGTAATTAGTTTCACCAGAAGGTCAAGCTGTTTGATTTGAGATTTGAATGACCTTGACTTCTCTTTCTTTAATATAATTAGACCAGAGTTCATGGAATCAGGCTATTTGAATCCAAGTGAGAGCAAATCAGCTTCTTAATGGGTTTTAGGAGAGTAATATATTGGGTAGCAGTATAGATTCCATCCTTCACAGACCAATTAAAGCTTCTTTGATGATTTAGAATCACATATGTTAATCCTAGCCAATTAAAAAGTTTGTCATAAAAAACTGCTAACTTAAGGAATTCTTGTTATAGGGGAAAAACTTGTAGGACTTGAAATGCAAATAATCTTGTTTTTACATCAAGTTAATTACGCAGCCATTACTCCCCAGCCCTGCCTTCAGCTGTATTTTCCATACGCCCCTCCTAGGAGAGCTGCTCCTGAAAAACCCATCAGTTGTGTCTGGTAAGGGGCTTTGGAAGTTCTTGCTTAATTCTGCTGGTGCGTCTTGAAAGAGGAAACCGTGATTGCAAAGACAAAGCATGTATTTCCTAGGGTGGATTTTTGATCCCTAGCTAGGTTGAGTCAGTTAAATAACTCTTTATCCTTAATGAATAATTTGCATGCCAATTCCCTGTTACTTAGTGTGGCTTCTGGACCACCAGCATAAGCATCTCCTGGAAGCTTGTTAGAAATGCAGGATCCAGGGCACCTGGGTGGCTCAGTCAGTTAGGCGTCTGCCTTCTGCTTAGGTCATGATCCTGGGGTCCTAATATTGGACCTTATATCAGGCTTCCTACTCAGGGTGGAGTCTGCTTCTCCCTCTCCTTCTGCTGCTCCCCCTGCTTATGTTCTCTCTCTCTCTCAAGTAAATAAATAAAATCTAAAACAAAACAAAAGAATCCTAGTCCCCTTCCAAGATTTAGTAGATTGAAATCTATATATGTATATGTGTGTGTGTGTGTATATATATATATTTTAAAGGCTTTATTTATTCATGAGAGACACAGAGCATGAGAGAGAGAGGCAGAGACACAGGCAGAGGGAGAAGCAGGCTCCATGCAGGGAGCCTGACGTGGGACTCGATCCCGGGTCTCCAGGATCACAACCTGGGCTGAAGGCGGCACTAAACCGCTGAGCCATTCGGGCTGCCCGAAATCTATATTTTAACAAGGTAATCAGCATATATATTCAGGTGTTTAGGAGCACTGCTCCGGATGGTGCTAGTAGCAGGACTTTAAATTTTTATTAAAAAATATTCAACAGTGCATTTCCTCTCTGTTTTTTGTTCCAGTGTTCACCCTGGTTGGTCTAGGCAGACCACTGATGACCTCTGTCTGGTTCATCCCTTACCAATTACATTTCCTCATTTACAAATGAGGATATAAGACCTTAGAGCTGAAAGACTAAAGGAATAAACCATGCAGTGTTTTGAGAAGTGTTGGGCACACTAAGTTCAGTCATGTGGGCTTTTGTTGTTATTATTATCTTTATTAATTATTACCACTACTGTCACTGCTACTATACTACAGCCAAGCCAAACAGCAGCTGCTTAGTCTAGGAGGATGCCTACTGCAGAAGTGAATAATGAATGTTACTATTACTTCATGATGAGCAGTTCTCATCAGGAATACAAATGTCACACCAACCCACCAGATAATTTTCCTGAACTTAATTTTTTTTTTTTTTTATTTTAAGTAGGTTCCACGCCCAATGTGGAGCTTGTACGCAGGACCTTGAGGTCAAGAGCTCTCTACCGACTGAGGTGCCCCAATTTTAAACCTCTTTTATTTATTTTTATTTTATTTTTTTAAGGGGTTAGTGGAAGAGAGGGAGAAGGAGGCAGAGAATCTTAAGCAAGTTCCACTCCCAATACGGAACCTGATGTGGGGTTCAATCTCACGACCCTGAGATGACCTGGGCCCAAACCAAGAGTCAGATGCTTATGCAACTGAGCTACTCAGCAACCCTTTTAAACCCCTTTTAAGCCCTCTTTGAAACAAACACAAAAATGTAACAAAATATTTGAAAGCTTAAAGGAGAAAAAATGCCCATGAGCCATCTATATATTTATTTTTTTCTTGCCTGTCCTCCATGAAGAAAGTAAAGAAGAAACTCAGGCTTTGTGTTTTAGTTTAGGAGTTCTTTGTTTAACAGAAATCACTGTGTCCCCAGCAGGAAAGCTCTTGGTTGGGAATAGTTGGGGTGTGTGTGTGTGTATTACGACTGGCAGTCTGGCAGCCTGGGCTCTGGTACTGTTTGCCATGGACGAGCCATGCTGACCTGGGCCAGGTACATATATGTGAAGTGAGATTGCAGTGGGTCATTGCTAGTGTTCTGTGATCCCACAAGTGTGTGTAGTATTCCAGGACAGCCCCTGTGAGATTTCATTTCCATTTCAAATGGTTAGACTCAGTCTCTCAAGAAGATTGTGTTCAATGATAGAGGGTTGAAAAAATAAGCTTGAGCTGGAATGGCTTTAAGGAGCTATTATAAATAAAAACAAATCAGATATAACTTAACATTTTTTTTGTTATGTTACAATGAAGTATATCATCACTGCTTTGCTGCATGTTGGATTTCAGATCTACTAAAACATCTGTTACAAAGTATGCACCAGAATGTTTTCTGTCTTCTTTGCAGGAAATATTGTTTATAGATGTCTTCTGTTGTTTTACTGTTGTTAATATGTAGCAGATGCATGGGAAGGAGGGCAGGGGAGAGGATGGTGAAAGCATCCTGGAGCACCTTAGAGTTTTTCCAAGATTTAAATTGGCTTCCCTTTGAATTTTTATTCTATTGGCACAAATAATGGAGGTCTTAAAGAAGAAGGAATTTGTGCCAACTTGCTCACATAGCAGTTGCATATATAATAGAGTTAAATGGCTCTTGTCTTTATCATCATGGGGTTTTTGACATGCAGGGCTATAAAAATTTCATGAGAGTGATTGACTACATTGAACTGGTTTTTTACAGAATGGGTAAATAAAAATTAACCGAGTATATCCCATGTGTAAAAACACTACCCTTTGTTTGCTGGGTAAGATGTAGCCTCCAAAGGAGTTAAAGAAACTTAACTTTAAGTTTCAAGATAATGATTCAAGGAAAACCTACATATGGCAAGAGGATGGAGGAAAGAGATTTTTTTCTTAAAGTATCATATTGAATCCATTACAGCTCAGAAAACTAAGATACTAGTTTCTGACATTTCAGTGATATTTAGTTGCCAAATTTCTAGGGGGGAAGATTAGTTAAAAGTTAATATTTCTTTATTCTTTGCATGAAGTTTATTTTATTTATTTATTTATTTATAAAAATTTTATTTATTCATGAGAGACACGCGCACACACACACACACACACAGAGAGAGAGAGAGAGAGAGAGGCAGAGACACAGGCAGAGGGAGAAGGAAGCTCCATGCAGGGAGCCTGATGTGAGACTCGATCCCAGGTCTCCAGGATCAGACCCTGGGCTGAAGGCAGGCGCTAAACCGCTGAGCCACCTGGGCTGCCTGCATGGTTTATTTTAGATCAAGTCACCAGCATTATGTTTCAAGGCTGTCATAATAAGCTTTATTCTTCATTAGGGGTAGACTGACAAATTTCCTCATCTTATAGGACCAGTATATATATATATACCCTCTTCATGAAGACCTCTGTGATTTCTCTTCTTCTGGGGGCCGTCTAGACTTCAGGAGCACTTCTTACCTTTCTTACTGCATTTATTGCATTTTATGTTATTTTACCATGTTTGTATGCTGGTTTCATTATCATTCTTCCTTCCACCATCATTCCTTAAACAGATTTTTGTTGAACACCTATGTGTCAACTATGTGTCAGGTGTTTTCTAATTTTTTTTTTTTTTTTAGATTTTATTTATTCATAGAGAGAGAGAGAGAGAGAGAGAGAGGCAGAGACACAGGCAGAGGGAGAACCAGGCTCCATGCAGGGAGCCTGATGTGGGACCTGATCCCCGGTCTCCAGGATCACACCCTGGGCTGAAGGCGGCACTAAACCTCTGGGCCACCCGGGCTGCCCTGTTTTCTAATTTCTAATTGGATTGTAATCTGTGTGAAAGCAGATTGTCAGTTTTTACACTGCATAACTAATAGATGAATATCGATGCTTGAGATGCTGATGACCATCTCTAGAATTCTGTAATTTCACTTATCAGAAGCCTGAGCAAGTCACAAAGTTCTTTCTACATTTTAAAGGCACCTTTGCTTCCCATAACTATGTGAAGAGACCTTTTGTCATTTTTTTCAAACAACGCAATTAGACATACTGTGTCTTCAGGGCTGTGGCATAAGCTCTTCCAAGTGATATGCGACAGTTATAAGAAGAAACATCTATAGGGGATGAAGGAGTAAAATAGAGGTCACTGCTAACATCACTAAAGTCACAATGTAATCCATATTGAGAGTATGCTTTGTTGGATTTAGGACCAGCCAGTAATAATAGCCTTGGAATTACCAGAGACTTCCAGTTGCTGTTCTCCACTATGAGTTGTTGGTGGCCAATGTTGAATTCAGACTCTATTTTCCTTTCCTCTAGAAAGTTAGAAGTTTCTAGTTGCTGGTACCCATTTTTTTTTTTTCCTGAGGGGATGCAAACCCATACATAAATCTGCTTCCTAGAAATCCCATTATGCTGGTCAAAATGGATGATATGCTTTTTAAAATGATGTGTTAATATTATTAATTTTACTTGTGATACAGGCAGTTGAGATTGTTGCATTGCTGACTTTTGGGATGTTGGTTCACTTCCCTGAGACTCATCTCTATGAACTAGGGTAATAATAGCCACATTATAGGATTACTGTGAGTAAATGAAACAATATGTGTAAAATACTCAACACTGGGTGTGGCACAGAGTGCCTGCAACGCCTTCTATTTCCTTTTTCTTACAACATTGCTTGGGACGATGGCACATCAGATGGTGTATACATTTAAGCCTCTCAAAGATAGGAGACTTGTGGAGCATGGAGGTGGGGGAGTTGAGGGGAGAGAGACAGAGACACGCCTTACTGCATTATTGCAAGTTTAGGGCAATGTTAGAAATGAATTTATCTTGTGACATCTGGGTGGCTCAGTCAGTTAAGTAACTCTTGGTTTCTACTCAGGTCATAATCTCAAGGTTGTGGGATCAGACCCTGCATCAGGCTCTGTGCTCAGCGTGGAGTCTGCTTGAGATTCTCTTTCCCTCTCTCCTACT
Source organism: Canis lupus baileyi (assembly GCF_048164855.1). Classification (NCBI taxonomy): domain Eukaryota; kingdom Metazoa; phylum Chordata; class Mammalia; order Carnivora; family Canidae; genus Canis; species Canis lupus. The sequence continues at coordinate 9,749,521 of NC_132874.1, forward strand.
CCTCCCTCTGCTCATGCATGTGTACACTTTCTCACTCTCCAAAATAAATAAACCTTTCTTATTTATTTATTTATTTATTTATTTATTCATTCATTCATTCATTCATTCATTTTTTAAAGATTTTATTTATTTATTCATGAGAGACACACACATAGAGAGAGAGGCAGAGACACAGGCAGAGGGAGAAGCAGGCTCCATTCAGGGAGCCCGATGTGGAACTTGATCCCGGGTCTCCAGGATCACGCCCTGGGCTGCAGGCGGCGCTAAACCGCTGTGCCACCAGGGCTGCCCAATAAATCTTTTTTTTAAAAATAAATGAGTAATTTATCTTTTTAAAAGCCTCATGTGGGCATGAGGCTTAATTTTAATTTGAGATAATTCAAATTCACTTTCCTTTGGGAGTTGCTGTGTAGTAATTCTCAACATCAGCTACATGTTAAAAATCATGTGGGTGCTTTATCTACCTATTTATTTTAATTTTATTTTATTTTCATGTGGGTGCTTTAAAAGAAATACTGTGTGCAGGCCTGAGCCCAGAGTTCTCAGCTTCTGATCACTTGGTGAGGACAATACTAGATGCAGTTCTTTCCTCAGGGCTCCAGTGAGGACCCAGCTCAGCTGCCTGTAGGATTGTCTACCCAGGTTTCTCTGTATCCCCCTCCCCCAGAGAGTTGGAGCTGCGCCAAGGGTCAGTGGTACTGAATTTCCCTCACTGAGCCCTTGGGCACTCGAGGCTTTTCTGCATCCTACTGCCTTGGGCCTCAAGCTGGCTATCCTTAGCAGGAATTTATCTGCCAAGGACAGAAGGAGGTTATGCAGGGACCATTATTTTCTCAAAAAGAATAAATGTTTCTTTAGTATCTGTGATGTGTGTTCAGGAGAGGGACCAATTTAAAAGAAAAGATTACTAAGGCATTAAAATGTTCATTGTAGAAAATTTGAGAAATATAGAAAAGCATAGACAAGAAAAAAATGTTTTTTTTTAAAGATTTTTTTTTTTTTAATTTGGGAGAGAGAGTGAGCAAGAGAGAAAGGCATAGGGAGAGGGAGAAGCAGGCTCCCCACTGAGCAAGGAGTCCTACATGGGACTCAGTCTCAGGACCCCGAGATCATGACCTGAGCTGAAGGCAGCTGCCCAACCGACTGAGCCTCCTAGCTGTCTCTATGTATATTTCAATAATACACAATCCCACCATGTTGGTCTCTTAATGCCCTTCCATCTCCTGCCAGGTAAATGGTGAAAGTAATATCCAAGTTGCTGTTACTCTTAGAGTCACAAGAAGTCTGGAGTTCCAGGTATAAAGAAACTTGCTTCAGGTATTGCAGCTAATAAGCCAGTGGAGGATCCACCTGACTGCAAGGTGGGGGGCTTCTCATCCCCGTGAGACCAATATATTTATATTTGTGTATTTCTTAAATAAAATTGGTCACATTCTATGTTACAGTGGCCATATTTATGACATGCAGTTAGCACAGGAGTATTATTTTTAGGGGTATCTGGCTGGCTCAGTTGGTAGAGCATGCTGTTCTTGATCTTGGGGTTGTGAGTTCAAGCCCCACGTTGGGAGTAGTTAACTTTAAAAAAAAGTATTATTTTTAGATGCTGCCTTTTTTTTTTTTTTTTTTATAATGACGTTACTGGGGAGTCTGTGTTTATGATATTAGAATACACTTGCCAGAATGTTTCATTTGACTTTCTGGCTGTGGAAGCGTGTGGTAAATTCAAAGTTTCTGACTTAGGAATGAGGCAGTATTGGTCGTCTCCAGTCCCTGGCAAGCAACTAGTTTAGGTTTCTCCCATAACCACCTGCAAGTGAGTGGGTGCTGCAAGTATGGGTCCTCCACTCCCACCCCCCCAGGGGCGGCGCTTTAGGATTTGGCTAAGTCCAGCACCCCTGGCCATCAGGCAGGAGTGACCAAAATATGACATCCTTTACAATTACAAAGAAAATCTGCCCTGGATTTTATAGAACTGTTTCCTCTTTTTATTCTTTTCCTCTCAAATGCTAAAAATAAATAAATAAAAATCAACCCTCAATGACACAATTTAAATGGACCTGAGTTATAAAAAGCAGCCCTCTTTGTTTATAAGAGAAAATATAACTCTCAATCTTATGTTTCCATAGTTACATTGCATTGTAATAAGATAAAAGTCCAAGTAAAGGATAGATCTGAAAGGCACCCCAGGAGCTGACGGAGATAAATGGTTATAAAGCTGCTGTGCCAGGTCTTTAGTCAGGAGCTGGGCAGGCAGGTAGAACTGGTTGAAAATTCCCATTGGATAGAAGAAAGGCATTTTTAATGCTTTGTGTTGAAGGTAAAAATGGATCAAGGAAACTCTGACTGCGGCTTCTGTGTTGGAAGTTTATATTTCACCGATACCTACAAAGACAGTGTGCTAGAGTAATTCCTTCTGGAAATATATGCAATATCCACCCCCCTCAACCCCTCCCCATGAAGGAAATCAAGTGAAATTTGTTTATTTATTTTTAAACTTTCTATTTATTTATTCATGAGAGACACAGAGAGAGGCAGACACACAGGCAGAGGGAGAAGCAGGCTCCATGCCGGGAGCCCGACGCAGGACTTGATCCTAGGACTCCAGGATCATGACCTGAGCCAAAGGCAGATGTTCAACCACTGAGCCACCCAGGTACCCTGGAGATCAGTAGACTTTGAAACCTAAATTGCTGGTTTGATCTTTTTTTTTTTTTTTTAAAGATTTTATTTATTCATGAGAGACAGAGAGAGAGAGAGGCAGAGACATAGGCAGAAGAAGAAGCAGGCTCCATGTAGGGAGCCTGACATGGGACTCCATCCCAGGCCTCCAGGATCGCGTCCTGGGCCAAAGGTAGATGCTTAACTTGCTGAGCCACCCAGAGATCCCTGGTTTGATCATTCTGATTTCTACTACTTTTTTGCTCCCATTCATTTCATTATTTTCTTTATTCCAAGTATCTTGGAGACTTCAGGCTGAGTGTGTATTTTGCTTGCCTCCAACTTTTAATTCATTTTGCTTATTTAAACTACATTAATTAAAAAAAAAAAAAAAAGAACATCGGTTACTTTGTGGGTGTTTGTAGTTGGATTACTTGAGAGGACCCAGAGTTGGGGAGGGGTGCTGAACTGGTACCTGGTAACAGAGAAGCCAGCAATGATACTTTTTATTTTATTTTATTTTATTTTTAAAAGATTTTATTTATTCATTCATGATAGAGAGGAGGGAGAGAGGGGCAGAGACACAGGCAGAGAGAGAAGCAGGCTCTATGCCGGGAGCCTGATGCGGGATTTGATCCCGGGACTCCAGGATCATGCCCTGGGCCAAAGGCAGGTGCTAAACCACTGAGCTACCCAGGGATCCCTGATACTTTTTATTTTAAAGGTTTGTTGTTGTAGTTTTTCCACAGTGAAACCAGGCAGCTGAAGCATCCAGATTGCTTTATTTTTGTTTTGTTTTCTAAACTTGATGTGATCTGGAGAAAGGGTGAAATGAAGATTTGGTATAAAAATTTCTTTTTTTTTTTTAAAGATTTATTTATTTTTATTTATTCATAAGAGAGAGAGAGAGAGAGAGAGAGAGAGAGAGAGAGGCAGAGACAGAGACACAGGCAGAGGGAGAAGCAGGCTCCATGCCGGGAACCTGATGTGGGACTCGATCCTGGGATCCCAGGACCCACCCTGGGCCAAAAGCAGACGCTAAACCGCTGAACCACACAGGGATCCCCCGGTATAAAAATTTCAAATAGTCAGGGCACCTGGGTGGCTCAGTTGGTGAAGCATCTGCCTTCGGCTCAGATCATGGTCTCAGAGTCCTGGGATCAAGTCCACATGGAGCTCCCTGCTCAGTGGGGAGTCTGCTCCTGCCCCAGCTCATGCTCTCTCTCTCTCTCTCTCAAATAAATAAAATCTTACAAAAATAATTTCAAGTAGCAATTCATAATCTCCATATAGAGAGTTGTTATGGATTGGAGACCAGCCTCTCATGTATTACCTTTAACTAGCTCCTCCTTGGTGGATCAGTGTAAATGTACCAACCGCTCTGAGTATAGTCATTGGTGTGCATTTGCACGGCTCTCAATAAACCTTAGGGATGAGCTTATGCTCGTTTCTGGAGACGGACCTAAAGTTTCATGGACTCTCTCCTGTTTGACCATATCACGGTTCGCCCTGCTGTGTTCTGTGTGATGTGCGAGAACTTCAACACCACTGAAGATGTTTTTAGAACTTGAAGCAGGATTTCGGGCAGGCCATTGTTAAGGTTCTACCATTTGTGGAGCTGTTGATCTCATTGATCGTCATTTCCTTAGAAGTCTCCTTTGTAGAAGAAGACTTGTCTAGATCACGAGAAACCCAAAGGTATTTTCTGTGTGATTAAAAAAACCACCAGTTTCCCTCTAATCAGGGGGAGGATATAATTCATTATCTGTATCATCAAGTTAAAGAGACATATTAATAAAAATAAACTAAAATAGGGGCCCCTTGGTGGCTCGTTGGTTAAGCATCTGCCTTTGGCTCAGGTCATGATCCTGGAATCCTGGGATTGAGCCCCACATCGGGCTCCCTTCTCCTCCTCCTGTGTCTCATATTAAAAAAAAAAAATCTTTAAAATATAAAATAAAATAAAATAAAATATCCAAAAGTAAAACCCCAGGTTGGAAAACCTGGTTACTGACTGAATTACTGTCTTAAGAAGAAGCATATACAGTTTCTTCTCTTCTTTTTTTTCCCTGTGATTAGTTCCAGGAAGTATCTGCTCTGAGTCAAAAGCAGGATTCTTCATCTTTTTCACATAAAATGTATTATAAGCCTGGTTTTATTTTCAGAGCCAGGTCCTGGTGGTTATAGTTCCATTCCTTCCTTCAGCTTTCTGTTCTTTGAAAACAGTCCTCCCCAGGGCCCATCCTCATTATTTTCCCACCCAGGTATTGATTGCACCTGTGTTAGCAGGGACTGCTACTGGAGATAGTTTTCCAGAGTCCTCCTTTCTTGAATTGTGTATGACATTAGGCCACAGCAGGAACAACAGCCACAGAAAAATAAGATTTTATTGAAGAGTCAAATCAAAGAGCTTTCTCTAAATGAAACTCTTAATTATGTCGCATCATCTCATGGTAGGGAGAACAGTCAAATTATGGATGGGGAAAATGTTCATGAGGAAAGGTATGTCCTGTGGTGTTTTCCTAGTTACCTGTCAGGGGAAATAATGGTGTCATCAATTTTGGTCCTGGCACGTGGATTCTCATAGTATTAAATTGCTGTTACTATTACTACAGGTGGAGTGGTTGCTTTCTAAAGAAACAAAGTCTGCCATTAAAGCAAAACAAAACAAAAACTTGAAGAAACAGCTGTTTTCATAACCCACATACACAGAATACTTCACCACACAGTTTTTGTTTTCAAGGAGGATAGCCTCTGAGTAAAGCTGTGAATTCTGTGGTGCGGCCTGGGTCTGGTGAGCCCCTCTGTCCATCCCCTGGGTCATCTCTCCTCATCCAGTCTGCTTTCCCCCTCCTGGTGTCCACTGACCGTCCACACTCCCCGCTTCCTGTGTTGAAACACAAAAATGTTGGATGATCTGATGGTCTTCCTTCAGCAGATTTCGTGCCTTACCCAGAGCTTTTATTTAAAGTGTTCCTTCTGTTTAAGACTTAACCATTAGGACTTTTACTGGTCACTTATTATGTGGCTGTTTCCTGTGCTAGGTTTCTAATGGTCTCGTAGGGTAGATGAAGTGTATCATTTTATGACAGGAGGGCCGTAAATCTCAGCCTAAGTGATTTGTTGGAAGCCATGTAGCTCAGAAATGGAGGTGCTCCCTCTTGAATCCAGATCCTCTCCTGACCTGTAGCATTGAGTCTTTCCTTGGAGCACCTTTGCCTTTGATTTCAAGTCATGGGTTGCAGAGTTGCCCTTTGAAAGGTGTTGGTGTTGTAAGCAGGATGGTGAGTAGCCTCTGCTAGGATTTAGGACTAGCATGCCCACTTAACTGATTCAGTCTGTTGTCTGCCTCTTGGTGACCCCAGGTCAGGCAGGTACATATTTCATGTTTCCTAACACATATGTTACATTTTAATGAGGTCTCCAGACCACAGCCGCCTCTTATGCTCTACTTCTTGAGTAGAGCATTCATTCCATATTACTCTTCATATTATTATTCATAGCTAGTACATATAGATAAAAATTGTTCTATGTGCTTTACGTAATCATCGTAAAGCCCTATTAATCCCATTTTCTAAATGAGGCAACCAAGGCTCAGTAGAGTTAGGTAGTTGGCTTGAGCCCCCCAGCTGGTTGGTGGTAAGACGGGCGGCAGGACGTGCAGGCTCTCGTCCACATGTAACCCCTTTCCCCACGGTGCCTTTCATCCTCTCCCTGCTCTTCCGTGTCTAGCTCTACTGGTGCAGTTTCTAACAAAGAAGAATGCAGCTGGAATGTACTCTTTTTGTCATTGAGAGGAGAGATCGCTGTTCAATAAATCCTTTACAGATGCTATAAAGTCTTATACCTGTCTGTTCTGGGGTTTCCTTGGCTGTCATCAGGGGACAGCTTTTAAAGCCATCTTCTCTAATCATGTCACTTGTAGAAGAGGAAACCGAGACCCACAAATGTTCACCAGTGTGCCCGAGGTCACCAAGCTTTTCACTTGTATAAAGGAATAATGGTATATTTGAGATACTACTATTTTACCGTGAAGTGATTTTATTTTCCCCCAGTTGAGCTTTTTGGATAACCTTGAACAAATAAAAAGCTTGACTTTTACCTCTGATTCATGTATGCTGTTGTGGTTTCCATGGGGCTGGCAATGATTTTCAAAAGGTATGGATTCCAGAGCTCGAAAAATAATTTGTCAAAGTTAAACACACCCTCCAGGGGACTTTGGTGCTACCGACTCCAGTTTTCTTCTCTCTTGGACCTCACGGATGTCCTCCTTGCTTTGATCCTCACTCTGTTATCAGAGTCACAGCCCCTGGGCCTGTATGCAGGCTTCCAGAGCTTGCATTGCTTGTCTCAAATTTGTGCAGAAGTGGTCTGCTGTGGCGGGGCAGGGGTGACACGTGCAAGATGGTTTGGGTGATTGTCCCAGTCTGTGCAGCTCAGTGGGTCAGGAAGCTCTTCGCTGGCGCCAGCATGTTGGATAGCAAAGGCAAGTGTCTAAGGAACAATTTCCTTCCCCCCCGCCCCCAAGTAGATTCATGGACAGGATGGAGAAGCTAATACAGATGTTCCCTGTGTTTTTTCCAAAGGACATCTAAAAACCTTATATAACCACTCAGAGATTTCTAGAAATGGATTTTGTTAGGTACCCACATTGCAAAGTGACTTATGTAGGCAACCGTCCATGTTTTAGTTTGGGTGACTCTGTTGTTTAATTGCATCTGTTATATGAACCATTTTGTGATACTCTTCACTGTGCCGAAGATATTCAGGCATACTATAGAGCATGTATGCAGTATTTAGGTAGTTTCCAAAATGTAAGCTTGATGCCAAATATGAATTAAATTTTTTTTTAAAAGATTGTATTTATGCATTTGAGACAGGAGAGAGAAGAGCACACACGCACAGGAGTAGAGGGGAGGAGCAGAGGGAGAGGGAGAAGCAGACTGCTAAGCAGGGAGCCCCTAGTGGGGCCCCATCCCAGGACCTGGAGATCATGACTTGAGCTGAAGGCAATCACTTAACCATCTGAGCCACTTCGGGTGCCCCTAATTTAAAATTTTATACAGTATGTACACCACGACCCCACTTTTGAATGGGGGGAAGGTATATAGGTGTGTATATAGCATATGCTAGTGGTTCTCAAACTTTGGCACATATGAGAAACATCTGGAGGGCTTGTTAAAATACAGATAGCTGGTCCCACCCATAGAATTTCTTATTCAGTAGGTCTGGGTTGGTGTCTGAGAATTTGCTTTTCTAACAGGTTATCAGATACTGATGATACTATTCTAGGGAAGAGAAGCATAGGAAAAAAGTCTGTGAGGGTAATTCAACATAATGTTAATAGCAGTTATCTCATATCTGAGTAATGGGATTATAGGGGCTCTTAATTTTTTTTTATACTTTTCTGTTGTTTTTTTTTAACTAGTGAGTATTACTATTATCAGAAAAAACAGCATTTAAAAATTCTTTTAGTTTCTAGTACTTCTATTCTCATGAACACATGTAGGTTTGTTTGTTTGTTTGTTTTTGAAGTAGGCTCTGTGTCCAAGATGAGGGCTTGAACTCATGACCCCAAGATCAAGAGCTGCATGTTTTACTGAGTGAGCCAGCCAGGCACCCCCACGCATAGTTTCTATTGTCTAATCTTATACTACTGCCATTATAAAAACAAATCTTCAAGAAATCAGTGTTTTGTGTTCCTTGTTTTTATTTTGTCCTCCCATGATGTGAGCTTTTAGAAGGGCATATTTGTCACATGGAGTTATTTCTGTCATAAATACATGGTAGGTGTTCAGTAGGTTCTCAACAATGTAATTTGTTAGAATATGAGATACTTTTATGCCACATGACTTAAGGCCCCAAGAGATCCTATATCATTAATACTAGTTGTATTTGCTATCCCTTTGGAAGAGGAAAGTCTCCTCAGAATCTCAAAGATGAGTAAAGAATTTGTCTAAGGCAACAAAATAAGTCAGGAACTAAATGGGAATCCAGCTCTCATGGCTTCAGAATTAATCAGCCAACCACCGATCCAAAAAAAACAAAAAACAAAAAACAAAAAACCACACACTTGGCACTGAACTAGCACTTTATCACATAATAGGCCCCCCTTAGCCTGGCCCTTCTAGTTTTAGGAATAATATGTACGTAACAGCAGACATGAAAATCAAAGCCTTAAGAATGTAGTGTTTTCCCATAAAAGAGTGTTGTGCATATATGCGTGTTTCATTGACATTTTAGGAAGACCTTCTTCTCATTGGAAATAAATTCAGCTGTTGGCTAGTTGAGAAAACAGGACTTAGAATCCAGAGAACTAGTTTCTAGGTCTGATTCTATAGGCAAGTTACTTAGCCCCTTGGATTAAGCTCTGGTGTGTGAAGGGGAACATCAGCCCTGTGGAGCTCTTGACAGTCACAGTGATCAAGGAGCCAGTGCTCCAAAAAGCAAGTTGGAAACATACAAAAATAAGCCCTATTAAAACTCTTAAGGCAGGGACTCCTGGGTGGCTCGGCCAGTTAAGCTTTTGACTCTTTGTTTTGGCTCAGGTTGTAATCTCAGGGTCCTGGGATTGAGCCCCACGTCAGTCTCCTTGCTCAGTGGAGAGAGTCTGCTTTTCTCTCTCTCTGCCTCTGCTCAGGCTCCCTCTTCCTTTCTTTCTCTTTTCAAATAAAATCTTTTTTAAAAAGCCTCTAAGGCAGTGTTGTGATCTGAACAGTGGAATCACTGCAATCCCTTTCTTTCCCACAACCCTGTGTGGCATCTTATGGACATTTACGTAACTCTGGTCCTTCTGCTTTGGAGAAGGTTATGGCCAAGTTTGGCGGACTCAGGTTCGTGTCTGCCCTCCATCCTACACTCTCCCACCCCCACCCCCCCCCCCCCCCCCCGCAAATTTGGCAGTAACACCTCTCTATGAACTCTGAGGTCAGACAACTTCAGGAAAAGCAGGATAGTTTCTTACCAGTGTTTTTCCTGATGACACCATACCTCCTTTCAAAGGACGGTGTCTCCAGGAAATTAAAGTAGTTACAGTCTCTATGGAAATTCATGAGTCTGTTGGATAAAAGAATGATCTCTTACCTGAGGAATTTGTCACTTCATTGTTCACTGCCTCTGTTAGGAAGGGCAGGAGGTCTCCCTTGTAAGCTCTTAAGAACTTCACAGTTCCAACTAAACTGACGCTTAATTCACCAGCTTCCAGAGTCCATACTCTGTGTGATTGATGTATATGGATGGCAGTTTCAATATAAAGTGTGGTTTTTTCCAGGGAAGGGATAACTTTGCTCTGCTTTCTAGTTCCCATGACACCTGTCCAAGGTTTGGCTCCCTGTTCATTCATTTTATCTGTCATAGGGCCAAAGATTAGTATGTTTCACAAATGGCATCATCTTTTTGAATATCACAGGGAGACTGTAATCTCATTTTTAGTTCTTTTTCTGTGACTTAAGGTTTCATGAGTCTCATGGAACAGTCCTCTTACTTGTCAGCTGTCCTTCAGCTGAGCACTGTCTTGAACCTTGATTGAGACACACCTGCAGTGCTTCCTGCCAGAGAGGAGCTCAGAAAGGTCAAACCAGCCTCCTGGAATACAGTTTTTAGCCTAAAAGGTACTTTATTGTAGTCTTTGCGAAGCAGTTAATGATTCAGAAAATTAATCTTGAGAGTCTTGTACCTTATTCTTGAAGGGCCCCTTTGTTTGTTGGAGAAATTCTTTTCTTTTGAGTTACTGCTTGTGTCATGAGCTCGTTCTGGAATGCTCACACGATCAAATTGTTTGTAATCTTGTGTTTCGCTTTTATGTTATTTAGAGTGTCTGTGATTTTTACATTGAATTCTACCTTAATGATTCCATTGTAATTTGGTCTTTCTAAACTTACCTTTAAAATATTAGTGTGACCCAAATTAGTCTGCAGTTGAAGTTTAGGGTTTGGTGTGCCCTCTTTTTTTTTTTTTTTTTTTGATAATGTCATTTTTAACATATCTTTTTGGATGGGTATCTTAGGATAATATACAACATTGAGAGGGAGGAAAAATAATTTTCTCTCTATCCTTTTGAGTTCTTGGCTGAGACCCCAGTAATAAAAGACAGATTAACAAGAGAAAAACTAACAAGCTCATTAACATGTAAACATGGAAATATACATAGAGAATGCGTAGGTGTTTCAGGTGGCCTAAGCTACTACCTTAAGTGCTGTCTTCATCTAAAAACAAAAGAAAGAGGGAGGTGCCTGGGTGGCTCAGTCAGTTAAGCATCTCACTCTTGATTTCAACTCAGGTCATGATTTCAGGGTTGTGGGATTGAGCCCCACCCATGTCCCCATGGTGGGCTCCATGCTCAGCAGGAGTCTACTTGAGATTCCCTCTGCCCCATGCCCCCCCACCAAATCTGCGCATTCACACACTGTCTCTCAAATAAATAAATAAACGTTAAAAAAAAAAAAAAGGCAATGTGTGCTTGTGTGTACATGTGTATGTCCGTTGGGCTGTTGTGGGAAGTTACCAGGAAAAGCACAGGTGTAAATGGGAGTAGGTTTATTATGCAGAATTTAAGTCCCTGCCATCCCCATTAAGAGTTTCTTGTGATTTTCTTTTTACTTTTTTTTTTTTAATGATTATTTATTTATTTGACAGAGGGAGAGAGAGAGAGAGAGAGAGTAAGCAAGCACAAGCAAGGGGAGTGAAAGAGGGAGAAGCAGGCTCCTCTCTGAGCAGGGAGCCCTAGGTGGGGCTTGATCCCAGGACCCTGAGACCATGACCTGAGCTGAAGGCAGACACTTAACTGAATGAGCCACCCAGGTGCCCCAAGTTTCTTGTGATTTTAGAGTCATCCTTCTCTTCCTGGTTCTTAAAAGTGGATATTTTCTTTACAAATGTAAATGTCCCTTAAAAGGGGATAACATGTCTGGGTTTTTTTTTTTTTAATTTTGTTTTAATATTTTATTTACATTCAATTTGCCAACATACAGTATAGCATTTGATGCTCATCTCATCACATGCCCCCCTTAGTGCCCATCACCCTGTTACCCCATCCCCTGCCCTCCCTCCTCCCCTTCTGCAGCCCTTTTTTTTTTTTCCCAGAGTTAGGAGTCTCTCATGGTTTGTCTTCCTCTCTAATTTTCCCTCAGTTTCCCTCCTTTCCCTTATAGACATGTCTGTTTTTGAGCTTCTCCTGTATCTGCTGTTTCTCAAAGTAACCCTAATGCCAAAGGGGGCATGTTTTGGGTGGTATAATCTGCTACCCTTGAACACTTATGACCTTGCTCTGAGCAGGGAAATAGAATTTCTTGTTTTGTGTTGTTCTAACATTAAGATGTCTTGGACAGCTTGATACAGAGCAGCAAAGGAAAGGTATTTATAGTGAGGCTTTTCACTACTTTGTATTCTCCTTGTAGGATAATATATATAGCAGAATAAAATGACCTCTGAATTTCCTTTTCCCTTGCTCCCTAAGTATCACTTTGGTCAGTGAAGTAGAACCAATTTGTGGCTTCTGTTCCTAAAGCACCCCTTTGGTGGCATCCTCTGATGCAGCGAGCAAGCTGGTCTTGCCAGGTGCTCATCCCTTTTTACCAAATCCCCAGGTTTTTAGTGGCCTGGACCTGCCCTCACCCCCACCTCAGTCCTCCTAAGAGTGTCCTGATTCTCTCCAGTTATCTAGTCTGACTGGTGTGAAAATGTTTCTTTGAACTTCATCTGAGACTGCTTTGGAGTACTTCAAACATTTTGGGGAATAAGAAACTCCAAGAATATGTTCACACAAAGAGCTGTAGAGAAGCACATACACACCAGAGGGTTCACTTTGGTCTATCCAGCCCGACTGTCCAAAGCCTGTTGGAGCTGAGCTGAGCTGACTTGCTTATTAGCTCACCTACCTTGGTTTCAAGCAGCCTGGGAAGTATAGACCTGGACTTTCATAGGTGATTTACAGCTTGTATACAATGCATCTCCTCACTGCACTTTTGCACGTTATCCCTGGTAGGCTGATTCTCAACTGCCTTGCTCCCAAGGCTGTCTTTCACGAATCACCTGGCTGATGATTATGTGTTGTCAAAATGTTGTCACCGCTTGCCAGCGTCTGCCTCTGGGGCGTTTGGGGCTGCGGCTCTGGAGCTGCAGGGGCTCCCACTGCGTGTTTATACTAAGACTCATCTTGCCTGGGCCAGCCTCCCCTGTGTCTTCACCATCGTGTTCCCTCTTGGAGAGAGGAGGAATCTTGCTCCCTTACTGTGTCTCAGTACCCAGTGATTATGGAAGTAGGGATTGTTTGTAATCTGATCAGATTGTTTATTGTGATGAAATATACATAACATTAAATTGACCATTTTAACCATTTTTTAAGTGTAGAGTTCAGTGGTGTTACATTCATAGCGTCATGCACCATCACTGTTTTCCATGCTCAGAACATTTTCTATCATCCCAAGCAGAAGCTCTGTACCCATTAAATAATATCTTCCTTCCATTCCCACTCCTCAGCCCTGTATTCTATTCTAGCTTCTCCTCTATTTCTTGTCTCTGTGAATTTTTTTTTTAAAAGATTGATTGATTTATTTGAGAGACAGAGAGAGAGAGCAAGCTGCCTCTTGAGAGGCAGAAGAGCGATAGTCTTAAGCAGACCTTGTGCCAAGCACAGAACCTGACTTGGGGCTCGATCCCACGACCCTGAGATCATGACCTAAGCCAAAATCAAGAGTAGGACACTTAACCAACTGCTCCTGTCTCTAGAATTTGGTGCTCTACCTCATATACATGGAATCACACAATATTTGTTCTTTTGTGTCTGGCTTATTTCATGTAGCATGATGGCTCAAGGTTTATCCATTTTATAGCATGTGTCAGAATTTTCTCTTTAAGCCTGAATCATATTCCATTGTGTGGATAGACCACATTTTGTTTACCCACTCATCTATCAGTGGACACTTAGATTACTTCCATGTTTTGGCTATGGTCAGTAATGCACATGGATGTACAAATACCTGTGTGAGTCTGATTCAATAAATGTCACTATTTGTACTGCTGTCAGTTCTTTTGTGTATACCTAGAAGTGGGATTGCTGGATTCTGATTACATTTTAAGGCACCACTTTCAGATCTGATTGTAAGGTGTCCTCCATCTGAATATATCCTGGTTTGCTTAACCATTCTCTCAATCATTACACACTTAAATTATAAGTCGTTTTTGCATCAAAGAAAGTTTATCTTCTTATTGGTCCTTTGCTTTCCCAGCAAGTGTGTAACTGGTGGTGATGTCTTCTAGCCAAGAAGCAGCTAGTGAAACTTTGTTTTAAACACCGAAAAAACCATCTAACTGTGTCTTAAGAAATGCACCAGGAAATAGATAAACAGTGGAACTCCTGGAACTTTACAAGAACTGAATTTCTTGGCAACCTCCTATTTTACCAAAAGATAAAGAATGTATTTCTTTTCACAATTAATAGAAACTTGGACATAATGACCACTTCAGTTACATGTTTGATTCTGACATTTTCATTATAAGATGAATGGTTTACACAAGGGTGCCATAAGTAGGGCTGCCTCTTCTGGTGCCTCTTCCAATCACAGTGGATTGTCCTAAGAGTTGGGTGAGGGGCAAGGTAGAAATAATTGACAACTTTAATAAAGGTAACTATTTGTATACTAAGTGGATCTTTCTTCTGATTTGCCTCTCTCCCCTTTCTTAGCCAGGTATCCTCTCCATTTATAAGTAATTTCCAGAGCAAAATGACACCAGAGTGTCTTTTACTCATATATTATAAGCCCTTCAAAGAGATAACACTGTTTGCCTTTGTCATTGTTCTTGTGGCTGGCCTATTCTTAATGATTGCAGTTAATCAGACATATTCCTTAATTAAGCATCAGGGTGACCACCTTTGTTTAAATACACTGTACACGTATGCACACACTGTTGATCACCTGCCCCTACCCATAGGAATGTGTTGTTTATGCTCTGCTAAGTACGCAGGGAATATTCTGCTTTCTCTTGTGAAACTCCCAATAGACTGTGTCTTCAACATGATGGAGAAATGGGTTATTTACTCCCTGCAGTCTTGGGATGGGTCTGCTCTGCAGAAGACACAATATAATCTCATCTGGGCACATAGCTTTCAGCATCGTCTTTATTCTGGCCTCTTGTGTATGCATCTAGACTGTCCAAGTAGGTGTCTGGTGGACATCTCAAAGTTAGCATGTATAAAAACAAAGTCCTCATTTCCCCCACCAAGCTTGCTCTTCCTTCAGCCTTCCCATTTTCACAGAAGACAGCCCAGGTTTTCCTTTTGCTCAGGTGTAAGATGTCAGTCTTCTCATTGGTTGCTCTTTTATCCCTACACCTTTCCATCAGTTAATTCGTCAGCACATCCCTCAGCTCCCACTGTCGGGTAGCTTGTTTGCCTTTCCATCCCCAAGCACACACTTTGCCTTGGTGTATACGCCCCTCCACCCTGAATATCTCTCTCTCAGTTAAATGCTGGATAGATTTGAAGCATTTGCTGTTTTTTTTTTTTTTTTTCTTTTGGAAAGTATGTTTGGAGGGCCGAGTGGTTCTCGGCCATGCTTTGATTCTAATATAGAAACCATGCGTGAAAATAATGTATTTTCTCAATGGTATATCTGTCTGTTGCCTGCTTCCTTAGATATTGTACATCAGAAGGTATAGAAGAAATCAGGCAACCAGATCTTGTAGGAACTTGCTGCTATTACTTCTGAACCAGCCAAGTGTTCACTTCATACCCACCTACAACCAGTAATAAGAGAAAAAATTGTGTGTGGAATATAATCATAATTATGCTGTGTATACTTCCATCCACACATGGGAGACTTTGCTTCTTAATAGCCTTTTTATAAGTTTCTTCTTTGTCTTGTCTTGCCCTTTCAGACCTGTCTTGCCCTTTCAGACCCCCCTCCCTTCTTCTCAGAGCATAATGCTCTCCTTCCTATAACTCTTTGCTCTGGTTCTCTGGTGTTTATAAGAGAGACAAATTTTTTCTTTGGGCAAAGAAAGATATTTAGTCCAGTATAAGCACAAGCTTTATTTAAGAGGAGCTGCCCTTGGTAGGAGGTTTGTTTATTGCTTATAGACTTTTCATTTTACCTGCCAACTCCTATTACTTGAGACTGAAAAAATCTGCAGTTTATTTATAAAAGAACTTTTATTGATTAATCCAAGGAGAAACATAAACTTTTAAATCAGACAAAAGGAGAAGAAAGCACACTGGTACATACAACTTTAAATTAACAGCATTGAGAGCATCATATGGGCCTGTAGCATAATTTATTTCACATCCAAGATTAGAAGTTATACAGAAATTTTTAAAAAGTCTGTTTTAAGCAGCTGTAACAGGTATTGTAATTAGTGGCAGGAAAACATTCCAAATCAAGTATGGGTCTTGCTGGAACCTGTGTGTGTGACTTTTCTATGCATGTCAATAAATGGCATTTCAAAAATGTAATTAGAAGTATAATCTCTGCTTATGATCTCTTTTCTTCAGTTGTCCTGCGTTGTTTTTTTTTTTCTTTTTCCAAAAGTTTCAAATAAAAATAATTTTAAAATTGTGGAATCATTCATATATATGCTTTTATATATATTTACATATATATATAAAAGATTTTATCTATTTGAGAGACAGCATGAGAGTACAAATTGGGGAGGGGGGGAGAAGGAGAAGCAGGGAGTCCAATGATGCGGAGCTCAATCCCAGGCCCCTGGGATCATAACCTGAGCCAAAGGCAGATGCTTCACCGACTGAGCCACCCAGGCACTCCTATAGAATCACAACTTAAAAGATTTTTGAGTACTTCTACATATTATTTACTGAGTCCAGGTGCAGAAGATGCTACGAGATTGAGATGTGGCCAAACCCCAGAGAGCTTGCTGGGTAAATACTGGTTGTTACAGTGCAGAGGCTTCCACTGCTTGTTTATGCCAAGACTCTTGGTCTTAAGGCTGAAGCTCCTACACTGGATGAATTTTAGGGCCAGAGTTTTGAGAGTTGTGCCTGCATTGACATCTGAGATCAGAATTGAAGACTGCTAGCAGAGCCCCAGCTCAGACGTTGGTAAAAGGGTGATTGGAGAATTGGAGGGAGATGGGACAGGGTTAAAGGCCTCTTGTATGACTCCAAGTTCAGCTTGCAGAGAGTTTGGCAGGCTGCCTTTTCTCTGTCCCTTGTTATTTATCTGAGTGGCTCTTTGCAACTTGGGTTCCTTCATTCAGCATCTATGAGAAAGGGTCACTCGTAAGTACTGTACATTGTCTTTTCACAAACACGAAGAACTCTAGAATACCAGCTGCCAAAAAAACCCACCAGAGACTCATGTCTGGCAGCCTCCAGGTCTCTGGAACAGGGAAGATGTCACGAATTTCCTGTTTTAATTGCAAAGATGTATTGAATTCCAGGGGCATTCTTGACCTGACCGTGGTTGAGGAATCTCTCCTTGTTGAAGTCGCCTGACTCATCTAGACCGTTTTCTAAATGTGATTTTTTTTTTTTTAAGGACCTGAGGAGAATCACTGATACTGTTTTATAACCAGTATATAAAACATATGTGTAACGTGTGTATAATCAATAATAAAAATGAACCTCTGCATGCCTTCCATGCAGCTAAAGAACCAAATAACCTGTATTTAAGAAGAGCAGACAGAAAAAGGAGCATTACCTTAAACCAATCTCACTTTCTTGATTTCTCATTTTCTTGATTCCTTGGCTTTTTTTTTTTTAAGTTTTACATTTAAAAATGTATGTGTCCCCAATCAATACATTGTTTAGTTTTGCCCTTATTGGGGAACTTTATATAAATGGAATCAAACTGAATATATTATCCAGGGCTTCTTTATTAATCTTTTTTTAAGATTTTAGTTATTTGTCAGAATACAGGCTGGGGTGGGGGAGCTGCAAGCAGCGGGAGAAGGAGAAGCAGGCTCCCCGCTGAGCAGGCAGTCTGATATGAAGCTGGATCCCAAGACCCAAGGATCATGACCTGAGCTGAAGGCAGCCCTGTAAGTGACTGAGCCACCCAGGCGCCCCAGGGCTTCTTTCTTTTAACATCTTGTTGCTGAGCTTCAGCTGCATTGTTGTGTATAACTGTAGTTCATGTTCTTGCACTGCTGTGAAGTATTGCATTGTGTGGATCACCACACTATCTTTCTGTTCTCCAGGGTTGTTGCTTCATTGGCATTTGGAAAACATTGTGAACCCCAAATTTAGCAAATCCACTTGCCATTTAAAGCTTCAAGGACTGACCCCTTCCTGGGCAGATCTCCTGAGTCAGGATTGGGAATTTCCTTTTTTTAAATTTTTTTTTTAAAGATTTTATTTATTTATTCATGAGAGACACACAGAGGCGGAGACACAGGCAGAGGGAGAAGCAAGCTCCTCACAGGGAACCCGATGTAGGACTTGATCCCAGAACCTGGGATCACACCCTGAGCCACTCAGGTGTCCTGGGGTTGGGAATTTCCAAGCGATTTGGTTTCACGAGTGGGAATACTGGATGTCCTCATTTTCGGAGTCCTTCTAGAGAATAGGCTGGTTTTGAGTTCTCTGGGGATTGTTAACTCTTGACCCAATTCTCCTGTGTCTGGAATGGAAGACCTGTTTCTACAGAATCTTGTGGATGAGCCCTTTCTGTGATCACCACACTCCTTTTAGGGCTCATCAGGTTTTTGGTTTTATTTTTGGGGTGTTTCTGTTTGTTCAGTTTGTTGTTTTGAGCTCTAGGTCGATTGGGGCTAGTTGGGAACTCAAATGCTTTAACTAAACCCATGCTAGTCTTTAGAACACAGGAAGACACTAAGAATATTTCTCTTTCCTGCACTTGGCTGTCCAAGGGCATTCTTCTGTCTTCCTCTCCATCCCCGCCTTGTTTCTCCTCAGTTACTGGCAGATGTCCTGTTCTATTGTCCTCCTACAGAGGAGTCATAGGAGGGGCACTCCCATTGTGGAGTTTGTAAGTACCCCTGTGGAAATGACCAAAGCTCTAAGAAAAAGCTCAGCTGGTTACGTTTATTTTCAAATTTAGAAAATTTTTCTGGAGACGTTGTTCTAAAGGGTTACTGGTGCCATTGTTGTAGTCGTATGACACTTCAAAAGTAGGTCTCTGAGTGGGTTTTTCCTCCTTCATAAAGTGTAGAGCATGACTGGGTTTCTCTATATTAGCTGGTTATTGTTACTTGAGTTCGGTACAGCTTTCCTTGGAATGTGTTCCCTTGAGCTGATGTTAATGGTTGCCACGTAGGGAGAAATGGTTCTGCACAGAGATAAAGTTAAATCACTTGCTTTGCTGCAGGACATCTTAGAGCCTTTGACACTTTGTCCTGCTTCGTGAATATTTAAATGGAGAGCAAGTAGAGGCACGAGTTCAAAAACACATTTGATTATAGAATTCCTCTCTTCCCCCGTGGATCTTGCAGTCATAATCCTTCTCTGCACACATAGGGAAAGGCATCTTTAATATATTCTCCACTGTTTGCCCTGGTCCCATCTACCTAGATGATCTCAGGATTGCTCTGGAATTTTCTGGTAGCGTAAGATATGTCTGTTAATCTTGAGTGAGGTTGGGGTACCTTTAAGGGCAGACTTATTTTTGGTTCACTTTCGATTCAGAACATGTAGGCCAAATAGTTGTGTGTGTGTATGTGTGTGTGTGAGAGAATGAGAGTAGAATGAAGTAGTTTTGTAGATTGACAGGGAGAGTAAGATCTCATGTTTTAAAAGATATTCATTTCCCTTGATACCATATTCTACAAACGTAGGAGAATAACAAAAAGGGCCCAGACCAAAATAATCTTTT
Source organism: Canis lupus baileyi (assembly GCF_048164855.1). NCBI lineage: Eukaryota > Metazoa > Chordata > Mammalia > Carnivora > Canidae > Canis > Canis lupus. The sequence continues at coordinate 9,768,966 of NC_132874.1, forward strand.
TGTGAATGCCTCTGGCAGAGAAAGATTTTGTGTATAAAAATACTAATAATGAAATGGTTATTCTGGGGCACCGGGGTGGCTCAGTGGGTTAAGCATCTGCCTTCGGTTCAAGTCATGATCTCAGGGTCCTGGGATTGAGTCCAGCATCCCTGCTCCATGGGGGCCCTGCTTCTCCTTCTCCCTCTGCTTGCTGCCTCCTCTGCCTCCTGCTTGTGTTCTCTCTCTCTCTCTCTCTCTCTCAAGTAAATAAAATCTTAAAAAAAAAAAAAAAGGGTTGTTCTTCCCAATGATTGTAGAACAAGCAAGTATCTTTCCTCCCTTCTCTATCCCTCCCCTCCTTTTTTTGGTAAGTGGGGAGAAGTAAAGAGGAATGTGTGAAGGATGCTGATTCATCTTTTTTGTTTTGTTTTGTTTTGTTTTGTTTTGTTTTGTTTTAAGGTGTGTTTTATGACAGGTGTAAGGCCTGCTGTTGTGAGCATTTTGGATAGATTTCAGGTTTTGCCTTGTTGGGAGTATGTTTTCTTCTGTTGGTCACTGGTCTGTGATCCCTGGGCCTTGAACATAGAGACAGAGACTAAATGAAACTATGTGTAATTATACCTTTTCTACCAAAATACAGAAACAGAAACTGGGTAAACACAGTCCTAAACGGTTGAAAATTGGCTAGAATCTTAACCCAGCAATTTTTTTTTTCTACTGGTGGTGTTTTCCCATCCATGAGTTACAATTTTAACCTAAGTTAATTTTTCAGATAGTTGGAACTTATTCTTTCAAACGCCAGAGCTTAGCTCCTTTACCTCATCTTCCCCTCCATCTGAAGCAGAGGCCAGACGCTGCTGGGTGTGATCGTGAACATCCATTATCTTCCATGTGGTGAAAGGAGCTTGGGCTGCTTCCAGCTTCTTGTCTCTTGTCACAGTGTTGGGCTGTCAGGACGCCCTGTCGCTCCCCTCACAGCCTTGCATGTTGGCTGTCCTGTCTGCTCTGTGCTGGAAAACTAGCTAATGGAGGTGACATCGGAGGGAGTAAAGCAGCCACAGAATGATGCATCAGGAGTGGAGATGTGACTGACTCGTTGGGGCTGTCGAACATTTATTTCTAGTGCTCATAGGATTTCTTCTGGATACAGGAGGGTCGAGGACCTTGGGAAAGGGAGAGGTTCCTATTCCCACTACCGTGTAAAATGTAGTGAGCCCTCTGAAAATTTCTAATCTGTTGATTGCTTGTCCAAACTGAACATGAATCTACCTTGGCTTGGATGTTAATATAACTTTTGAAATTCTCTAATAGCCATATCTCAGGACTGGCCAAGTACTGGTAATTGTTGAAGATGGGCCTGTTCTGTTATGTTGTTATATAATGGGAAGAGGTGTGAGGTGTGTTGCTGTGTGATGTTGTTGTATTCTGTTTCCTGTCCCTTTGTGTGTGTGTTTGAAATTTTCTCCAATAAGCATTTGTGGAAACACTGCAATGTGTATAAATCCAGTTGGTTTTTTTTTTTTTTTTTGGAAGATTTTATTTGAGAGAGCGCACAAGCAGGAGGAAGGGCAGAGGGAGAAGCGGACTCCCCACTGAGCAGGGAACCCGACTGACTCAGGGCTCCATCCCAGGACCCTGAGATCATGACTTGAGTCAATTGAACCACCCGAGAGCCCCTATCTGGTTGGTATTTAAATGCCAAAGAGTAGAGTCTTTCAGGGAAATACCACCATTGTCCCAAATGTTTCTAGTAACCTGGTGATGTGAGCAAGGACTTCATATATTCATCATTTATTCACTTAACACATACTCATTCAGGCACTGGGAACATTTCAAGAAACATGATAGACAAAGCCACTATTACCAGGGATCTCGTAACTGGTAGATGTAGGGAGACAGAATTCATGAGATGGTTTAAAATGGGCAACGGAGATGTCTGAGTGACTCGGTCGGTTAAGCATCTGCCTTTGACTCGGGTCATGATTCCAGGGTCCTGGGATTGAGCCCCATATGGGCTCCCTGCTCAGTGGGAAGTTGCTTCTCTCCCTCTGCCCTTCCCCTTACTCATGCTTGTTCTTTCTTTCTCTCTCAAATAACCGATGAACACAAGCTTCCATAAGAACCTACCATACAGGGGCGCCTGGGTGGCTCAGTCGGTTGAGTCTCTGCCTTTGGCTCAGGTCGTGTCTCAGGGTCTTGGGACTGAGCACCACATCTGGCTCTCTGCTCAATGGGAGCCTGCTTCTCCCTTTGCCTCTCCCCTCTGCTCATGCACACTGTCCTCCCTCTGCTTCTGCCTGCTGCTCCACCTGCTTGTGCTTCCTCTCTTTCTCTTATTTGTCAAAGAAATAAAATCTTAAAAAAAATAAAAAATAAAATAGTTAGCATTGCTGTGAAGGCAGTAGAGCAGAGTGCTGTGGACTGAGTAACAGAGCCAAGTAAGTGGAGGTAATGCGGGGGTGCAACCACCCTGACGTGGAGGGTCAAGTGGGGAGGTGGCTGTGGGGAGGCCAAGCCAGGAGAGGTTGCTGCTTGTGCAGATGCCCTGCGATGTGAATGTACTCTTCTCTGAGTGATGCCTCTCTGCTTTAGGAAAGCAGCTCCGGAGAACACATAGTGCAGCTGGTTCATGTGACACGCGTGCTCACTGAGGCCCAGAATTGGGTATTCGCTTTTCTACTCGATACCTGCTATTTTCAGAGCTATTGAGTAACCCAATAAATAAGCCAATCAACACATCCTTATAGAGAGGACTTTGAAATTAGTGGCTAGCAAAATTAGTATACTTTTCTGGAGTAGTAAAAGTTCACAGTTTTTCATATAAAACTAGGCCATGCATTAAGCGTGGCGTAAGTGGCCTGTGGGCATCTATGCTCTTTTTTGGTAGATGGATCTGAGGTTATTTTTTATGCATGTGTGTGTTTCTTCTGTGAACATTTATTCTCTCCTGCACATTGAGCAGACTAGACAGGAGAGTGTGACCCAGCTTCTGCCCCAGGGGCACTCTTAGTGGGCCAGAGATGGGGTCTCTAGCTAGACTGGATGCTCACCTTTTGGCAGGCATGGGGGGTAGATGGTTGGGAGACCCAGGTGCAGCCCCGTTGTCAAGCTGGATGTAGACCGACACCCACAAAGTCCAAAGGTGTCCTGAGGAGAACTGATAGTGAGTAACAGGGGAGTTTGAGATTGTGGGGGGCAGGGGAGGGACAGCCTCTCTAGGGAGGTGATATTTGTGTCATGTGTGAGAAAGAACACAAAAGAACATTCCTGGCATAGAGAACAGCTTGTGTGATGGCTCCGAAGCAGGAGGGAGTTTTATGAGTACTCAATGGGCAGAAAGAGGGAAGTGACAGAGGCCATATCCTACAGACAACATTAAGGAACTTTCTATTTCTTCCAAGTACAAAGGGGGCGTCATTGTAGGATATTAAACCAGATGAATGGTAGGATATTTTATTTTATTTTATTTTATTTTATTTTATTTTATTTTTTAAATTATTTCATTTCATTTCATTTCATTTCATTTCATTTCATTTCATTTCATTTCATTTCATAGATTTATTTGAGAGAGAGAGAGAGAGAATGAATGAGCAGGAGGGGCAGAGGGGGAGAGAGAGAATCTGAAGCAGACTCTGGTGCTGAGCTCAGACCCGATGTGGGGCTTGATCCCATGACTGCGAGATCGTGACCTGAGCTGAAATCAAAGAGTTGGCTGCTTATCCGACTGAGCCACCCTGGTGCCTCAGGAAATTTATCATTCTGGTTGAAGGATAGATGTGGGGTTAAAGGAGGATACCAAAATATCAGAACTAGGTCTTAAGCCTAACTTTGCCATTTACTTGCAGTTTACTCCTCTGGGTATGGGGCTAATCAATTCTCCCTCGTGTTGTGGTGAGGATTGAGTGAATACAAGAAGGTGTTGAGAACCATGTGTAATGGACAGATGCACAGTAACATTAGTTACCTTCTCCCTGTCCCTCCTCCTCATAAAATATATGAATAAAGTATTCTGGAATCAGTGTCTGGTGGCCTTAGGGACATCACAACCAAACCCAGTGGCAGCCCCATGAAGTGATGGGTACAGTGTCCAGCTGTAGAACCTTTTGTTTTTCTGTTTGAGGTTGATCTGGCCCATTCCAGGATTGGATTAGTAATGCTGGTTTTACCATAACTCATTGCAACTGAGATGATGAGTTTAGTCTATGTAACAGATGAACAGATTTCCCCCTTTTTTTCTTCATGCCTTTTGAAGGAGAGAACTGTTGCTAATGCAGTACTGTTGTTGCTCTTTTACTCATAACTCTCAGCATTATATTAGGGAGGTGAATCTGCTAGACTTTAATCCTTTTGTTCATATCCTGGAAATCTCATTTAGACTAAAGGCATTTTCTTCACTGGTCAATTTATTTGAACTTTCCGTTGTTTTGTGTATGTGCTGCTGAAGCGAGCATTTTCCTGTTGTTTTGAATCTCCAAGTGTCACAAATAATCAATTTCCTTTATAATTTTGAGAGCATTTAGTTCTCAATAATTCCACCATAATGATGGCGATGCATTCATTAGGCCCATGGTGTGACTTTACCTAATGTGTAAAAGATATGTTTGTTTTCAACCATGTAAATAGTACCTGCAAAGAAAATGCTATTAAGTGGTATGGGAGTAATAAAAATAATCCAGAAAAAAAAATCCAGAGATGGCAGCTGTCCTGGAGGACTTTGTAGCTTGATCACAACCTTATTTTAGCAATCTGAAACTGTGAATCAGTCTCAGACTTGCCTGTAGCCAATTCTGCTCTGGGATGGTGACAGGCATTGTATACAGGGAGGTTACACATGCTATGTGGATAGGTGTTTGTTTTGGCTTAGATAAAAATAATTGTTTTTAAATAAAAAAAAAATTAAGAGCTATTTTAGGTTCATGGCAAAACTGAGAGGAAGGTAGAGATTTCCCATATACCCCTTGCCTCTGCCCCTGCATAGCCTCCCCCCAGCATCAAGGTCCTGCCCCAGGTTACAATTGATGAACCTACACTGACATGTCATAATCACCCAAAGTTTATAGTTAATATTAGGTAAGGCTCACCATTGGTGTTGTACATTATGGCTTTGGACTAATGTAGGATGATATATATCCATCAGCATATCATTCAGAATAGTGTCACTGCCCTAGAAATCCTTGCTGTGTTCATTCCTTCTCTCCCCACCCCAGCAACCCATGGCAACTACTGATCTTTTCACTGTCTCTGCAGCTTTGCCTTTTCTAGAATGTCATAGATTTGAAATCATTCACTATGTAGCCTTTTCGGATTGGATTGTTTCCCTTAGTAGTATGCATTTAAGTTTCCTCCATGACTTTTTGTGGCTTGATAGCTCATTTCTTTGTAGTGCTGGGGTTGAATATAATTTAAAATCAATGCATGGATCCTGCCTTAAATGCTTTTAGATATATATGGGCTTTAGCTTACTGTCCATGATGAAGGGTATGAAAAAAAACCCTTCATGCTTCCTAATGTAAAGAATCACATTGCCATGAATGCTCACCACTGCTATGACTTTTGTCACAAACACATTATTGCCAGGGGCTCATAAGCAGCTCCCTTGTCTGCAGTGTAGACAGGGATGAGGGATGCCATCCTGCCAGTTAGCATGCCATCCTGCCTCCTAAAACCTCTCTCGTATCAGAGATGGGAGTTACTGGAATTGCAATTTCCCTGCCTTTGTGCTTTGACCGATCCGGTGACTTTGAAATTAAGTGGTCCTGCACAGCTGTCTTACAGCGTATGTGGGCTGCTGAGACAGGAGTGCCTCGGTACCACAGCACTCAAGGTGGTGGCTCATGTAGACTCTCCAAGTCCACCAGCATCTGTTGTCAGCAATGGCAGCTATTTCTGTGGCAGATGGGAAAGATGGAGATTATAGGTACAACAAGTGGCTGAAGGTGGGAGGTTTGGGAATCTCTTGTGTAACCGTATTATCTTTAAGGGCATCATGTATATTAATTCATTTAGCCCCTGCATCCAAGGTCACATCAGTAGAAAGTGGTGGGGAAAAGAATGGGACCCCTGCTTCTGAATTCCTGCTGTTCAGGACCACCCTGGACTGGATTCATAAGGTGTCATTGTCTGTCCCACTAGGACTCTTCAGCTAATATCCCTCCTTTTATGACACTGTTGCATTAGGCATGATGTTTGGTTCTGACTCCCTAATGGTGGCAATTGAAATGATCATAAGCACTCTATCATAAGTGTATGCTCTCAAGGTGCAAGCTCACATCCATGGAGACCTAGTCTTGGAAATAAGAGATAACCAGATAGTTAAATGTATGTTTCTTCCAAGCAGAGTATTAATTGGGGTCAAATCTATTAGTAGCAGATAGACTGAGAATTAGCCTCAGGGTGACCTCACAGAGGTGCTTACTTCTTGATTTTAAGTCAAAAATTGGTGCTTTGTGCTGCCTTTTTTTTTTTTTGAAAGACTCACTGCATGATACTTTTGAAGATGCAGCAAGAAAATTGCCCAAGAGCCATGTTTTTTCTCTGCTTGGTTTTGTTTTGGCTAAGCTGGTGTGCATTCTTGCCAGCTTTTACCCGGCTGGGAATTGCAGCTATGGCGATGAGGGGCAGGAGTTGCTTCAAGTGGCCCCAAGAAGGCTCCACAGAGACGCCCCTGCACATGGGTTTCCCAGAGGCCTTGGTTCACAGCTGTAGTTGGCCGCATTTGGTTAGGAAGAACAAGTCAGGTGGGCCTTTCTTTGACCATATTAGGCAAAAGACAGGGGAGCTGTTAGTGATGATAGCGATCACATGAAATAGTGTTGTATAACTTGAACAACTTTCCATTGCTTTGTGCACCTGTTTTAATTTTGGGGATGTGTATAGACCATATGAGAGCATCATTATATTGGGTTGATAACCACTGTGGATATACTTGTGTATTCATTTCAAAGTTTGCATTTGATTGTAATCCTTTTATTTTTTCTTAAAAGATTTTTCTATTTATTTATTCATGAGAGAGACAGAGAGAGGCAGAGACATAGGCAGAGGGAGAAGCAGGTTCCCTGTGGGGAGCCTGATGTGGGACTGGATCCCAGGACCCCGGGATTACTACCTGAGCCAAAGACAGACACTGTCACTGAGCCACCTGCTGCCCCATGTAATCCTTTTTTTTTTTTTTTTTTTTTTTTTTTACCAATTGATTATATAGAAATTAAACTTTTCTCTGAAACTTCTACTTGGCTTCTGGGCAGCAATTAAAAAAAAACTTTCAAAGGACCATTTCTTTTTCCTTTTTAATTTCTAATCCATCAGGGACAGATACTTTTGTAAGTGTTGGATGAGGGATGGCATCATGGCATTTTACCTCTAAAGGAGGATGAGAATGGCCAGGAACTTGGAAAAGCTTCTTAACTCCTCCAGGACTGGCATCGTTCGTGGACTGACACCTGCCCTCAGGAGCACAGAGCTGGAGATATTTCCAGATTTGTTCAAGTAGTAATGACTAGAAAGGGAAAAACTGTGTTTTGTCACTCTGTTCTCCATACTTCTGGCCACCAAATGAGCAGGGCTTGTCCCCATGCCAACCAGTTGCCTAGTTCTCTGTGGGCACCAGCGGGATGTCCTACAATTCAATTCAGTTCTGACACCTATCTACCTGGAGTCAGTGTCAGATGTCAGGGGTCAAGGACTCAGTCCCAGGAGACTCCTCCTCCTCCATCCCCACTTCAGGTGCCAGTGTAAGTCCTGGGTTGTCCCCTGCGTTTCTGACTGACCTAAGTTCCCACAACCCCCTCCTCAGGTTTGGTAATTGGCTACAGTGGCTCAGAGAACTCAGGAAAACAGTCTATTTGCTAGGTTATCAGTTTATTATTATTATTATTATTATTATTATTATTATTATTATTATTATTTATTCAGATCTATCTCAAACAGCCAGATGCAAGAGATGACATAGGGCAAGGTGTATCTGGGAAGGGGCACACAGTCCTCGTGTCTGCTCTGGGTATGCCCCCCTCCCAGTACCTCCGTCACCTGGATGCTCTCTGAACCCCATCTGTTAGGATTTTATGAAGGTTCATTATGATTGAAGAAGGCAGGATTGATTAATCCCTGGCCATTGGCGATTGGTTTAATCTCTCACCCTCACCTCTCCTCTGGGGTTGGGGTTTTTAGAGAAGTTAGACTCCACTCGAATGACTTTAATTATGTTTATTAAAAAAGTATTTTTAGCCAACAGAGTTTTTTTTTTTTGTTTTTTTTGTTTTTTGTTTTTTAGAAGCATAGTTATAGTTACCAGTGTTATAGAGAGGTGAACCTGGTATTAGGAGAGGTTGGTGGTAACCCATTGGTTGATTGGGTCCTTTAACCAGACTTCACTGAATACAAATTATTTGTAAGCCATTTGATGCATACCAAAGGGGCTTAAGTCAGTTCCAAGTAGAGAGTCTTCACTGCAGGTCTTCCCTAAGTGAGTGCAAATGGTATGGCCTAGGTCATCTACATTACGTCTTGCTGGGTGGCAGACAATTGTAGACAACTGTGCAGAAGGAAAACAATGATTTTAAAAGTTAGAATTTTATTGTGTTATGTTTGCGCACTCTTAAGGCCTAAAATGCTTTTTGGAATCATCAGAATTTTAAAATAATACCATTAATTTATAAGACCTGAGTGGATTAGGAAACCTCCCATGGTAATTGTAAAGGCTTTGCTATTACTTTATCTCAGAAGTTTATTGCTTCTGTTATAAAGTTGATACATCTTTATTGCAGAAGCTATTTTTGACAACAACTAACAGAATGGCAGTTTTTTGGGTTTTGGTTTTTTTTGTTTCATTTTTTTACATCGCCTTGTCTTGCTCTTATTTCAGTGGACTTCGGTAGTAAACCGTAAATATTCATCCTGGCCTCTAGGGCACATCTTACATTGGTAATGCAATTCTGTTCCTTGGTACTCACTTGAAAATTTAAGTTGCCATTTTAGGAAAAGGAACCGAATCCATTTGCTCCCTGGGTTCTGTTTCTGCTGCTGACCCCTGCCAGCTTTAACAGTACTTCCATTCCAGGTCCATTAGCAAGTGGTTTGGTGAATAACCATTACTTATTAGACTGAGAACATAAGTGACAAGTTTTTAAATACGAGGTCATTTATTAATAAAGACTTTCTTAGAAATCTACCTCATTATTCCTGCGGCCACTTTGCAAGCTGTCATGGGGGTTTTACTCACCCTGTAGTTCAGGGCAGTGGTATGAGAACAGACGTCAGGTGTGATCAGCTTGATGGAGTGTGCTCCAGTGTTTGTACTAATACACCTGCTCTTGACTCTTTTCTAGAAAAAGTAATATAGTTTAGTTCTTATAAAAGTGTTCAACTTTATACATGTTTATCTAATTATTTCCAAGGGATTTTTTTTCTATTCTTTTCCTTCCTTTATGATACATGTTTTTTTAAAAAAAACAAAAAACAACTTTTTTTCCAGAAGGGATAAAATCCTGTTTTGGAAGCACCCTCACAGACACAAATCACTGTGGCTTTGGTAGGATGCATCCTTTGGGGTACACCATCACTGGAGTAAACAGAACGACAGGGCACCTTGCAGAGCCTGGGGTCCCCTCCCACCTGGAGCTGGCAACTCTGTTGCTGCCAGGTGGTCCTCAGTGCTGCCGATCCTCCCAGTCATTCTCTCCCCAGCAAGGAAGTATAAGACTCAGTACATGTTGTATTCAATTTAATGTTTAAGTTTTTTTTCTCTAAACCTCATTTCTGAGCATTGAAAATATTTTGAATATCTTGAACTTTTTTTAAAAGACCATAATGACCATCTGTGTATCTGTTAGTTATGCTCTAATAGTTATCAACATTCTTTCCTTGTTTGAAGAGTATGTTTTTAACATCATGAATTTTCTCTATCACCAAAAAAAGTGTTCTCATTCTTCACCTCTCTGTAACATTTTCCTAGATGAAATGGAGTTTGAGCTATGTTGACATTTTGCAAGTGTCATCCTGAAGGGCTAATGGTGTGTAATGTTCGCTTTGCTACCACATGTCATCCCTTCTTGGTCCTGCAGGAGTGCTCTTCTATCCCCATTTTATAGACACAGAAACTGAGGCTCAGAGGAGTTGAATAAATTTGCCCAACCTAAGATGGTCAGATGGTGGCAGAGCTATAGTTGTTTGGCTCCAAATTCTGACCCTTCACTACTATCCTATTTTACTTCCAGAAATTCCAGGGTCTCTTGGCTGGCTCAGTCGGTGGAGTGTGTGACTCTTGATCTCTGGGTTATAAATTCTAGCCCTGTATTGGTTGTAGGGATTACTTAAAAATAAAATCTTTTTTTTTTTTTTTTTTAAGATTTTATTTATTCGAGAGAGAGAGAGAGAAGAGAGAGGCAGAGACAGGCTGAGGGAGAAGTAGGCTCCCTGCAAGGAGCCCGATGTGGGACTTGATCTTGGATCCTGGGATCATGCCCTGGGCCAAAGGTAGGCTCTCAACTGCTGAGCCACCCAGGTGTCCCCCAAAAATAGAATCTTAAAAACAAAAACAAAAACAAAAACAAAACAAAGAAATTCCATGTAGTCATGCTAGAAGGATATAGTGCAAATATACCAAAAAGAAAAATTCAAACCATAAGTTTTTCCATTCCAATACAATATTAATTGTTTTTCTTTTTGAGTTTTATTGCAAATAAAAGCAGGTTAAGTGGACTGATAATTTTTAAAATGATGCAGTTCACTTGGTGATGGGCACTAAGGAGGGCACTTGATTGTATGAGCACTGGGTGTTGTACTATATGTTGGCAAATTGAATTTAAATTAAAAAAAAATAAATAAATAAAGCAGTTCTTTGTAAAGGAATATTTGGATTATTGGGATTTTATTACAAATGCATTTGGAATTAAAATTTTAAACTCACAACATACTAAACACTAAGATAATTAAAGCTGTCTTAGCCTCCATGCTTCTCATCAGATCTGCCTTAAGATCTGAGATGGAAGGACCGTGTGCACTCACTCTACAGTCCCCAGCAGTGTCTCCATCCTTGCCGTCATGGTGGGGAGGCTGGTCATGGTCGGGAGGCTGGGCGGGTGGGCCATGCCAGTCAGCAGGTCTTTTTTTTTTTTTTTTCTCTTTTAAGATTTTATTTATTTATTCATGACAGACACACAGAGAGAGAGAGAGAGAAAGAGAAAGAGAGAGAGGCAGAGACACAGGCAGAGGGAGAAGCAGGCTCCATGCAGGGAGCCCGACGTGGGACTCGATCCCCGGTCTCCAGGATCACACCCTGGGCTGCAGGCAGCACCAAACCGCTGGGCCACCAGGGCTGCCCCAGTCAGCAGGTCTAACAGATTCCTCCTTCAAAATAAATGTCTTTTGTCCTCTCCATTCTCTTGTCTTTGCAGTGGTGCCAACTTTGTGGTGATTGGTGCCCCTTCGAGTTCGTATCTCTCTGCTGACCCTGTAGATCATGTGGCCGGCCTCCCTCCCTCCCCCTTCCTAAAACACATCTGACTGTGTTATTCTCATTGCACAAACCGTCTATGGCAGTTGCTTCTGGAAAAAGTCAAAGTCAGCATGGTGTCCAGTGCTCCATGCACTTGAGTTGTTATGTATTATTTCTCTTTTTTTGCTTTCAAATACCTCTGTCCACCTGCTACTTCCTGAACATATCGTGTGCTCTCCAATTTTGTTTTGGCTGTTCCCTGCCTAAGATTTGCTCCCAGTGCATCTACATGCACTTTTTGTGGCTTTATTGATAGCCTAATCCAGAAGTGCTCAATTTTCTGCCGTCCTGAGGGAAGTGGTAGTTTGCAGCCTTCTACTGCCACTCCTTTCTTGTACACTAAAGCCATTTCTCCTTTGAGATTCTCCTATATTTTTATGAAAGGCCTTGGCACAGTCGGAGCAGTAATTGATGCCATTAACCACATGGATCATCTCTTTGAGATGGACATTTCACATTACCAGCACCTACATGGATTGCCAGCCAGTGCCCTAAGCTTACAGAGCTTTCACTGAATTCTTCCAGACTCAAGAGACGCAATACTCTAGCTGTTTGGAATGTGTGTGTTGGGGAGTAGACTTGGGGTATACAGCTAGAAACTGCCCAGATTTGAATCTAATGGCACTGCTGCCAGTTGTGTGACTTTGAGCAAGTCATGCCATTGTTGTACTTGTACCTTGGTATTTTTTTATCTGAAAAATGATAAAGAGAGCCTTACAGGGTTATCAGGTATGTTAAATGAGTTAAATTAAGTGGAAATAATAGAAACATATCTGGTACATAGTTAGAATTCAGTAAAGGGTAGCTTGTTTGTTTGTTTGTTTTTTTTTTTAAGTAAACTCTTCACCCAAGATGGGGCTTGAACGCACGACCCCAAGATCGAGTCGCATGGTGTATCAGTTAATCCCGCCAGACACCCTTGTAAGGGCCATTCCATTTCACAGGTGTGTGAAACTATGACCAAGTCAGAGTTTAGAACACCCTGAAACATTCTACTTCTGAAATACTGTATCTTGCGCATTGACTGTCACATCTTCTCTTTCCACCACACCAGCATCGTTGCCCTTTAATTTTATCCAGGCCATGAGTTTCTCATCTTTCCATTTTCTCCTAGTCTATTGTCTGCCTCCTGACTTTTCACATCCTTCTCTACTCAACCTGGGCCCTATTGGGTCATCCCGCTGAACCATATCAGCCTTTCACCCACCGCTAGGATTTGTGTTCTTGAAAAGCACCACAGTTAGCAAAGTCCATAGGTGGCAAGATCAAAGTCTTATAGGGGTAGGGGATTAAGAGAAACACAACTGAAAAATGACATTAATTATGTATCTTAAACCCAATAGATTCTAGAAGACCTGCTCTTTCATAGCAAACTAGAATACTGCTCTGATAGATAATGCTTCCCTTGAATGAATCGACTTCTTTGTGTGTTCTAAAAATTTTTCTGTAGCTTGCTGTGAGCTTTATAATCTCCTAACTTGTTTTTAAAGTTTTCAAACCAGCCTTTGTCATGGAATTTAATGTTTTTGACATTTACATTCTTCTTGTAATAGTTTGTAATAAGCCTTCTTGTAATAGGCTCTTCAAAGTGCATACGTAGCCCTTTCTGCTTTTATAATTTGTAGATGTCCTTGTTATATGTTTTAAATTTTTGGATATATTAACTTGTTCGTACGCAGGCATAAAAACTTCAAGCTGTAGTCAATAAATCCTGGTTGAAGAGGAGCCTTTCTACCCACCTATTTGACAAAACCCCAATCCTGTATCATCCTATGACCCAGCATCTCTGTTTCTGTGGCCAAATTGCTAAACTTGACAACAGAATAATCTTATAATCCTCTGGTCTTCACTTGGGATGTATGCTCTGATACTTTTTTTGCACAGACAGTTGCCCCTATTGGGATGCCATTGCTTTGCCATGTCAGACTGGTGACTCTTTTTGCCTTCTAAATTCTCCTTAGGGGTTTTCTCTTCTGAGACCCTTCCCCTCTTTTTCAACTGATCTCACCTTTTGGGGCTGTTCCTGTGCATATCACATCATATTGTAATATGTGTATATAAATTCTGTTTACTGTTTGAAAGACAACATATCTAATTTATTTTTATACTACAACAAAGTAGCACACAGTGGATGTTAAATATTTGTTGACAGAATAGAGCTTTGTTTCTATCTGTGCTGTGACACTTAATTACAGTCCACTCAGAGTCACTTATACGCATGTGTATCTGTCTCTCTCACAAAGTATTAGCCTCTTGGGATTAGAGAGCATCCCTCATTCCCCTGGATATCCCTCAAAGCACCTATATTTTGCAGCATAGGAATTGGTACTCAATAAATATTTGTTGGTTAACAGAGTACTTGGACAATTTAGGCAGCTCAGTGCTTTCTTCCCTATGTGAAAGTGGAAATGGTGATCAGGGACTTCATGAAATACATGTCCTTGGACTAATCTCCAGGAGTCCGATGTCATATATCTGTACATCTTTCAGATATAAGTTGTGGCAATCTCCAACATTAAATCAATAAAGTAGTTAACACATGGAAGAGAAATTCCTGTTTCAGAAGAAGACACTGAAAAAGAAAAAAAAAGACACTGATCCATCATGTCTCTTGTAGCATTGACTCGTGTTAGGATTCATGCACATTGAGGTCTTTGGCCATCTAACTTCTGAGTAGCTAACGATAATTGATAAGGTGCAAGAAATGGACAGAAGACTCCTTGTCCCATAAATCTTCCAATATGAGGTATGGGGAAATATCTACAGCTCTCTAGGGTTATTGTGGTGATATGCTGTTTATACTGCTTTATTTCACTTGTTTGTTAAACTTCCCATGTCTGGAGTAGCTACTAAATTAAGTACCAATTCCTCATTTCAAGACCTGGCCCAGTATAGGTCCACCTTATTTTTACAGTCCTATTTCCCTGTGTGTGTATCTCTTGTAGTCTTACCAAAATACCGTTCTGAACTTAGTTGACCTCTGAAACCTTTGAGGGTTTAACCCTTGTTAACATCCATTTGAACTTCTCAATATGAAATGCTGGTCTAGAGAAATAGCTATTTTTAAATAAGTCATTGAAAAGTCTCCATTTGCTAACAATCTCTAAAGTCCTCATTACTATTAAATGCAAGCAGTCTTGCGCCCAAATTTTGGGATTGTGGTGGTAATTGAAGAAAATCTTCACATCTGGATTATGTTTAACTCACTAATGTAAAAAATTAGTTCTGAGTTCTTGTAATGCTTTCAGTTCTGCATGACTGTGGGATTGTGGGTGGAGGTCACAGAAGTAGCATGTATGGCATGACCTCTCCTTTCAGGGAGTTTAAATTTTAAGGATACATGAGATTCAAAGATAGAATTACTGAAGGCTACAGGACTTTGTGTGTGCTTGTAAGTGCTAAGTTGTTTTGTCAACCATAGAGATCCTGGCTGTGTGTGTGTGGGGGGGGTCCTACCAGTGATGGTAAAGGCAAGGTGTTCTCAAAACAACACTCGAGAAATTGAAGTAGTTGACCTGAGCTTTGATCTATGTCTTGGAGAGTAGGAAAATTTGGTCTGGCAGACCGGGGAGACAGAAATGGCATAAAGGCATGGAAATGACAGGGGTTGTGTGTTGAATATACCTGATATCGGTGACCTTAAAGGGATCCACAGACTTGCTTATCCTGAGAGAGAAAGGCAGCTTTAGTGTTTTGTAGAATAGAGCTACCATCCATGTACAACTACTACTCTTTCTTTTTTCTTTCTTTCTTTCTTTCTTTCTTTCTTTCTTTCTTTCTTTCTTTCTTTCTTTCTTTCTTTCTTTCTTTCTCCTTTCTTCTTTCTTTCTTTCTTTCTTTTGGAAAATGGGCAGAAGTCAAAATTTCTTTTCACATGTAATAAATGTTAGGGAAAATTTTGAAATGATACACTTACTGAAAATTGTACATTTGATTTAAAAATAACTTCCTTCTTCATGGACTGTACAAAATTACAAAATGGCTCAAATAATTCCTACCAGCGTTTCTAACATCATATATTACTGTGAAACAGTTCCTGAGTAGGAAGAGATTGGAGACGTTCTAGTCCAACCCCCTCATTCTATTTTGTTTTAGTGTTTAAGTTTTGGATGTGATCCTCGGGTGACCTAGCATGCACAGGACCATAAACATCATGGCTAACATTTATTGAGGGCACTTGAGCGCCAGCGCAACGTGTACGTCCTTATTTTCTCTCCAAATCCTAGGATCTAGAAACACAACCTTGTTGGCTTCTAAAATGCCAAATTGTGTTTGCTTTATTTCTTTGGAAGACATACACACACACACACACACACACACCCCATCATAACTTATAGAGGATTACAGGATTTTTTATTTTTTTTTATTTATGATAGTCACAGAGAGAGAGAGAGAGAGAGGTAGAGACATAGGCAGAGGGAGAAGCAGGCTCCATGCACTGGGAGCCCGACGTGGGATTCGATCCCGGGTCTCCAGGATCGCGCCCTGGGCCAAAGGCAGGCGCCAAACCACTGTGCCACCCAGGGATCCTGGATTACAGGGTTTTTAAAACAGGGACTTATTTTGAAGCTGAATGAGATGGGAAGTGGAGAGTAGTGGTTGGTACACATACCTTCCTTTCTCTGAGTGTCCACAGAATGCTCCACTCTCTGATAAGTCAGCAGCCAAGTCTCTCTGTGGGTCAGTGGGGTCTGTTTGCAGGGGGATGTTCTTTATAGTTAATTGAATGTTTGCTTGGCCAAGGATGTTTCCTCTTTCTGAGCCATGCCGGGATCTGCCATAGGCTGGACCTTACTGAGAGTTAGATGAAACTCTTTGTTGAGATGACTTTACTGATAAAATCAATGAGGCCTTAATTTAAAAATATTAATATTGAGTATATTTGTGATACATGATTGATATTATTCATCCTTTTTCATATACATGTATGAAAGCTTTTATCTTTACAGTGTCATTTCATACTAATTTTTTTCAAGGGATAACATACTATAGTTAGTTATAGTATAAGTATTACTCATATTGGAAACATTTTTCTTCACGACTACCAGAGAATGTCATGTAGCCTCTGGGGGCTGGGATAGTAAATCATGGTTCTGAATTAGGATGACTTCATTGCTGGACTCTTAATTTAAATTTTAAGAAAGATTTACCAATTATGAAGTACAGTTGTAGCACATGGAGTGACTTACTTTTCCTTCTTTAGTAAGGATCTTTGTTCTAAACTAAATGATGAGTAAATTTGGATAGCATCAGGTCCATTTAGTGACTTCCCTTTTACCCATGCTTCCTAGTTTCCATTTATTCTTTTTTTTTTTTTTTTTTTTTTTAAAGAGCGGGAGAAGAGGGGAGGAGGGGCAGAGGGAAGGGGAGAGAGAGAGTCCTACACAGGCTCCTCGCCCAGCGTGGAGCCTGACATGGGGCTCAATCTCACAACCCTGAGATCATGACCTGCGCTGAAAAAAGAGTCAGATGCTTAACTGATTGAGCCATCCAGGCTCAATCAACCCCTCTATTTATTCTTCAGCAGTCCTGAGAAACAGAGAAAAAGGTAGCAGAAGCATGTTGCCATTCCCATATTATGTGCTGTCTCTCTAAGTGAAAGGTGTATATTTTTAATAATATTTATAACGCTGAAATAAGATTGGTTGCTTAAGACAAATAAAGAAAGCCACACTGGAACATCACTGAAGATAGAATAGCTTTATTGTTAGACAACTCAGGAGATAAATATACTACTGGTTACAAACCAGCATTTGTTCTTTGCTGGTGCTGCTGATCATTTATACAGTTGCGGCATAAAGGGAGCACACGAAAACTCTGGAGAGATCCCTGTGATTCCTGTTAGCACGTTCTACCCCCATTAGGTTGCTTGGCTCATTGTAGCCTTAATGTGAAATGTTTATTTTATTAACTTGGTCCATGCTGTCTCATCTGATTGCCTTATGATCTCCCAAGTCGCTTCTCTGTCCTTTGTTAAATAAAGCAGTGATTTAAATGGCTTTTAAAAAGTAAAGCAACTAAAATAAGAGAAAGTTTAGTCAAAAGTACTGTGCACAGTGTTTTTATTATTGTTGTACCTGCTCGGAACTGATGCCCTCCAGAGCAGTGTTCCACTTAAGGAAAGTTTCTTGGCAGAAATCTCCAAAGTTTATGCACAAAGCTCTGTTGCTTTGTTAGAATTAAAAGCAGTCATGCATTTTTATTCTAACATTCATAAATGTTTATCCTGTTTGAAAGGGTAGACAGAATGTTGAGACTTATTTGATGGCAGCCAGAGATACCAGTTTTTCTAGAGAGGCTTTCCCTCTAAAACCTGAAGATCGGGGCACCTGGGTGGCTCAGTGAAGCATCTGCCTTTGGCTCAGGTTATGGTCTCAGGGTCCTGGGATGGAGTCCCATGTCAGGCTCCCTGCTGAGCCTTCTCCCTCTCCCTCTGCCTGCCTCTCCCCCTGCTTGTGCTCTCACTTCTTTCTCTGTCTATGTCAAATAAATAAATAAAATCTTTTAAATAAATAAATAAAACCTGAAGATTAACAAAAATCACATTCTCATTGTGCCTGTCTGAGGTAATGACCTAAGGGATCCTTTTAGCTCAGTCATACAATTTCAAGAAGATGGTATTTCAGCATGATCATTATAGGAATGTCATAGTTTTCTTCCCCTACATTTAAAACATTCAAGTTGTCTACCTGCTTTTGGAATCAAAAAATCAATGGACATTCTTCTCTTGCTACTGAGCTCTGGGTTTTATCTAGGGCCCTCAGAGCTCCTTGCCAAGTGTTGGGCGCAAAGCTGGAGAAAGGTCACTGTGCTATTTTTGCCTCTACCTTTTGATTTTCATGCCCTCTGCCCTGGAAAATCCATTTTGTTTTTCTCCAGATTTTATTCCTCATGAAGAAGGAATAAAGCCACAGGAAAAATTCCCTCATTTCTATTTAACAGTAATTTCACGATTTATGAATGGATGATACTGGAGGTTGGTTAAAAACAACCACATCAAGAAGGTGCCGAACCACCATAGGATCGCATTATATAAAAATCATAGTTCAGCTCTTTAATTTTATATACATGGAAAACATATGCAGAGCCAGCCGGTCAGCCTACTGGCTTGTTACTCTGAAAACTGTTTGCTTTTTAGAGTTTTCCTCCAGGTGGCAATTTCAGTCATTTTTGAGATATCAACATGCAAAAGTGAAAGTTTAAAAAAGTGCGTGTGTGGCTGGTGATTGGGGGGGAAGGCATAAATTTCTTAAATTTCTCTTCAGTGTTGAAATATGTGAAAATTGTTGAGAACCATGGCTTTTATTTATTTATTTTAAAGATTTATTTAATCATTTGGTGGGGGGTGGCGGGGGAGAGGGAGAGAGAGAGAATCTCCAGCAGACTCTCCGCTGAGTGTGGAGCCAATCTCATGTCTTGATCCCGTGACCCTGAGATCATGACCTGAGCTGAAACCAAGAGTCAGACGCCTAACCAACTGTACCACCCAGGCACCCCATTGAACAAATGTAATACTTTTTCACACTCACACAAAATATAATAGGTTATCACTTCAGGCAGTGAAGTGAATTTGGCTTCTCATCTTTGTAGAGTATCTTTCAGATCATGTTATCAAGATGCTGAGTTTCCCTTATGTTTTTTCTCTTTCATTGCTTCCCTCTGATGTGGCTGCTGTGTTGACAACCCTTTCTACTTCTGCTGCTGAATTTTTGTTTCCATCATTAAGGAAACCTCCCAAGGTAAGCAGTGATGCAGAATTTGGCATGCATACTAAGTGCACAAATGTCCAGGACTTCATCCATCACAGTAACCCATGTGGAACACCTCTCCTATTGGAAGAAAAATCAGCATTCTAATTAAAACTTAAACCATGAAAAAAACTATGTGTGTAATGACATAAAATTAGAATGCTCCTCTACATTCACAAAGCACTTACATACATTATCTCATTCTTGGAATTAATGCTCTGGTCCTCAGAGCAAATCTGTCAGCTTACTGTTTCTGTTTTATTGATGATGAAATGAGGCTCAGAGAGTGAAATAGTGTGTTATTTTGCACATTGGGTAAGTGGAGAAGCTGGGACTATAGAGTATCACTACCTAGAAAATAGACCAAACTGGTGACATCATAGAATGATGATTGACTGGATGATAATCTTTTCTGTATCCTACCAAGAATAGTTAATAGGATTGGGAAAATTCTCCACTTTCAGATAGTGTTTTAGCCACCCACCAACTCTGTGTGCTCCATTGGAGTTTCTTGCCCCTTCCAGACTCCACTGACTAGAGTTGTTCTTGCTCTGGCCAGTCTTCAATGGCATGTTCACCAGTGAGTAACCCGTAAGTTAGAGGCTAGGTGGGGGAAAAAGAATATGAGAAGGAAGGGATCTGAATGACCAACTCCTGAATAATTGAAGGCTGATTTTGTTACCAGTGAGTATTTTATTGTGTACCAAAGGGACACCTAGTGCCAAAAGGAAGGAGAAGTTCAACCACTCCCTGACCAATAATGCTGGTTATAGCTTTGAGATGGAATCAAGACAGGATAACCACTCCCCCCCTCACCCCCCAACCTCCACCATTATATGGTTAGAATATAAGACATGCTGGGGAGGGTAAGGAATCTATAATAAATTTGGCTTATGTGCCTCTGGGGGTATGAAGGAAACTCTAACTTAGCTTTTAGAAATGGAAACCCACCCAAACGCTGAATGTCATCCTTTATGTTTATTGGGGGCGATAAAGGAATTGTCCTTGGCATGAAGAGTTTCAACTCCAGCAAGGAAGGTACATATGGAGCACATACTATGAGCTCTTTTAAGAAAGAGGAAATAAAAGATGTTATAGAAATGTAAGCACTGGCATCTGGCCAACTCTGAGGAATCAGACGTTCTCCTTGAGTACTTACTGATGTGGACATATAGTCCCCCAAGAGCTACAACCAAAAAAGTGTCTCTGTTACTCAGAAAAATGTGAGTTCCCCTAAGTAGTTCTTCCTTCTCTTACTGTAAGTCCTGGAGGTTTCAGAACAAACTGTCCACCTTGTGATACATTTAATTCTTGCCCCACAGAAAAAGGCAATGAGATCCTAATCAATTCCACATATGGTTCCTTAGTGAAGGAGGAGCACTAAAATTACAAAAAGGCACAAAAATACAGTTTTAAAGAATCACTAATTCTTCATACACAAAAATTTCCTTTCTACTCAGTATATAGAGCTTAGTGGTTTCCCTAAGTGTTCTATTGATAGTTCCTAAGAAGTATCATGAGATTTTCAAAATAAAATCCTTGTGAAATTACCGCTTTTATATATATACATATATACTTATATATATACACACACACACACATACATGTCGTAAGGCACCTTACGACACCTGAGAAGTATAAAGATCATCTTGAAATTAAATAAGTGACCCAATAGAGTCGTATTTTGAAAAAAGACATTAAAATAAATAAGGTCTTTTCTTGCAGAAATTGTAACATTGATAGCAAACAGGAAAGGAAAAAGTGTTTTTGATGATTACATAAAATTTTATTGATTTAGAACAATTCGATTTTTTTTGCAAATGACATATCTGATAAATCTACAAAGAACTTCTCAAACTCAATACCCAAAAAACAAATAGTCCAGGTAAGAAATGGGCAGAGGAAATGAATAGGCGTTTTTCAAAGAAGATACCCAGAAAGACATCCAGATGGCTAACAGATGCATGAAAAGATGCTCAACATCACTGATCATCAGAGAAGTACAAATCAAAACCATAATGAGATACCACCTCACACCTGTCAGAATGGCTAAATTAACAATACAAGAATAATAGATGTTGGTGAGGATGTGGAAAAAGGGGAACCCTCTTGCACTGTTGGTGGGAATGCAACTTGGTGCAGTCACTCTCGAAAACAATATGGAGGTTCCTCAAAAAGTTAAAAATAGACTACCCTATGACCCAGCAATTGCACCATTATATATTTAGCCAAATGGTAAAAAATACATATTCAGTGGGTATATGGACCCTGCTGTTTATAGCAGCATTATCAACAATAACTGAACTATGGAAAGAACCCAAGTGTCCATCAACTGATGAAAGGATAAAGAAGATGTGGTGTACATATACAACAGAATATTACCCATCATAAAGAATGAAATCTTGCCATTTGCAACAGCGTGGATGGAGCTAGAGAGTATTGCGTGAAGCAAAATAAGTCATAGAAAGATAAATACCATTTGATTTCACTCATGTGGAATTTAGGAAACAAAACAGATGAACATATGGTAAGGGGAAAAAAAGAGAGGGAAGCAAACCATAAGATACTCAGTGATAGAGAACAGAGGGTTGATGGAGGGATGTGGGTGGGGGATGGGCTAAATGGGGGATGGGCATTGAGGGCACTTGTTATAATGAGCACTGTTTTTTTTTTTTTTTTTTTTTTTTTTTATTAGAGACACACAGAGACAGACAGACAAGCAGGCAGGCAGAGGGAGAAGCAGGCTCCGTGCAGGGAGCCTTACATGGGACTTGATCCTGGGTCTCCAGGATCATGCCCTGGGCTGAAGGTGGCGCTAAACTGCTAAACCACCGGGGCTGCCCAGCACTGGGTTTTATATGTAAGAGATGAATCACTCGGGATCCCTGGGTGGCGCAGCGGTTTAGCGCCTGCCTTTGGCCCAGGGCGCGATCCTGGAGATCCGGGATCGAATCCCACGTCGGGCTCCCAGTGCATGGAGCCTGCTTCTCCCTCTGCCTATGTCTCTGCCTCTCTCTCTCTGTGTATCATAAATAAATAAAAATTTTAAAAAAACCCAAGAGATGAATCCGCCAATTCTACTCCTGAAACCAATACTATGTTATATGTTAATTACCTAGAATTTAAATAAAAATTTGGAAAGAAAAACAAAAAAAAATAAAACAATGAAATTTTGACATGAATAATTAGCAAAATACTCAAAGACTGATTGGTTCATTTTAACAAATAATTGTTCTGGGCAGGGGACAGAATGTTGTATGAATGAGACCTGATCCTAGCATTCTAATGGGGGTGGGGTAGGGAATAATTTAATATAAAATCAAGTATGTTAAAGGCCATAACAGGCAAAATTCTTGTAGAAGTCATAGGATGAAGGGTCCTATTCTGATTTCTGCAGATCTGAGGACAGCTAGGACCTAAAATTAAAAAAATATACTTGAAAGCACTGGAGAAAGACAAAATTAGTGAAGAATTACCAAATCAAGATCCAAGAGATGGTGGCAACTTAGAGAAGTGAGCCTGGTTTTGGGGGTGTATACCATTCAGATAGAGGAGCTTACAGGCAGAGTAGTGTTTCTGACAGCCTCATGGGGTCTGCAGAGCCTAAAAGGACAAAAATATTGGAGTTCAGAGTTTTACCAGAGATGGAATCCTTGGTAAACTCTTTATACTTCGGGTTGGCAGAATAGATTCAGACCCAGCCTTGGCTGGGGTATAAAGATGAAACAGAAGTAAACTAACCTTCACATGGATTTCTGTGTGGTTCTAAGTTCTTTGTGTGATCCGGGAAATCGCAAGCACTAAGATTGGATCAGAGTGAACCTAGAATGGAGGTTCCTATAGGCATCTGGCAGAAGCAAATGTTACCTGTTATCTCAAGTCTCTAAAGATTCCACAGGCCGTTCAAAAAATACAATGTCTGGCACACAAAGATAAAGAGGTACATTACAAGGCAATGTGAACAGGAAATAGCAAAAATAATAAACAGTAGAAATAGACCTACAGATGCTTCAGATGTTCACATTTTTAAGCATGAACTTTAAAATAACTCTGCTTATCATATTCGAGGTGATAAAAGATAAGACTTTAAAATGTTGGAGAGGACTAGAAATTATAAAAAGTGACAAAACAGATTTGGAAAATAACCAAGTAGAAATTTTCACCCTGACAATCCCAACCAAAATGAAGAACTTTGTGTTAGGGTTTAACAGCAGACTAGATCCAGTTGAAGAAAGAATTAAATGACTAGAAGGTAGGCTAGCAGAAATGTCAAAATGAAATGCAGAAGAGACAAGGTGCTGGGATAACTGGACATTGGCATGCACAGGAATGAATTTAGATATGGACTTTATACTCTTCATAAGAATTAACTCAATATGGATCATAAACTTAAATATAAGGTGCAAAATCGTAAAACTTCTAGAAGTTAGCATAGGAGAAATCGAAAAGATCTTGGGGTTGCTGATGACGTTTTAGATGCAACTCCAAAAGTGTGACCTGTAAAAGAAAACTTTTTGCAAAGGCACTGTGAAGAGAATGAAAAGAAAGCCAGAGATTGGGAGAAAATATTTGCAAAACATATCTTGCAAAGGACTCTTATCCAAAATATATTTTAAAACTCTGAAATTCAACAGTAAGACAATGAACTACTCAATTAAAAGATGGGCAAAAGACCTGAACAGACACCTCACCAAGGAAGGGAATCAGATAGCAAACACACACATGAAAAATGGTTAACATCATGTGTCATTAGGGAATTGTACATTAAAATGACAATGAGATGCCACTGCATACCTGTTAGAACAACTAAAATCCAGACATCTGATAATACCAAAGCTGGTGAGGATGTGGAGCAGGAGGAACTGTCATTCATTGCTGGTGAGAATGAAAAGTGGTATAGCCACTTTAGAAGGCAGATCGAAAGTTTTGTTCAATGCTAATCATCTTTTTATCGTATATCTATGTAATCATGCTTCTAGGTATTTACCCAAATGAGTTGAAAAATTTTGTCTGTACAAAAGCTATACATGAATGTTTACAGCAGCTTCACTTATAATTGCCAAAAACTCTAAACAACCAAGATGTTCTTCAGTAAATAAATGGATGAACTGAGGTATTTCCATACAGTGGAAGACTGTATAGAAGACTATATGAATTAACAAGCCATGGAAAAAAACATGAAGGAACTTGAAATGCATATTGCTAAGTGAAAGAAGCCAATCTGAAAAGGCTATATACTTTATGATTCTAACTATGTGACATTCTGGAAAAGGCTTAAACTACAGACATTATAAAAATTATGATGTACCTGGGACAGTACCCATAGCACATGGCAGCTACAGAATAACTGTTGGATGAATGAGGAAAGGAAAGAAAGAAATAGAGATCTGCTGGAGCAGAAGGATACTCACCACTTTAGCGGAAAGAAAGGTTTGAGCCCAGCTAAATTTTACTCCCTTTTACTGGGATAGAGCCACTTTGCTAACGGTTATGCCAGAGAACACTATCTACCCTGATTGCATTCTCAAGAAGATCCAAATGCCTGGCTAGTCCATAATCTGGATGCTTGTTTCTAGCCTGACCCGAAAGCACCCATTAGATCTTACAAACCTCACCAGCAACATGGATCTCTTGTCATTGATTTGGGTTATGAGGAATATTTTTTTGTATAGTTAGTTTGAGCAGTTGTTGAAATTTTGTCTAATTAAGTGATGATGGTAAATAATGATAGTTACCTACCTGCAATATGCACTGTTTCTATTATGTATAAGGATTTTGCACGTTTTACTAAGAAATGTTCTAAGGTAGAAGTACTGATTAGGAGAAGGGAGGGACTGTCATTCTGAATATTTATTTGAGTTAGCACTATTCTGACCCAACTGTTGTGCAGGAAAGGTCTCATAGTCTTTATATTCATCCCTGGTACTGTACTCTTAGAATGCTGTTTCCATTGTTACTATTAATAGTATCAGTCTTTAACTTAGTACTCACCATATACCAGATTCCCTTTAAATCCAAATTAAAATTCAGTGAAAACTTAGTTGCCTTCAAAGGAAAAAAACTCCAAAACAATCAGTGGTTGCCAGGGGGAGTGGACGTTAATTATTAATAATGTATCAGTATTGGTTATAATTGGTTATAATTATAACAAATATAACACACTAATCAAGTTATTAATAGATGAAACTGATGAGGGACACTCAAAAAAGACCAAAATAGGATCTCTGCACCATCTGCTCAGTTTTTCTCTACACCTAAAACTTCTTTCAAAATAGTCTATTAATTATGAAAAAAATAATGTAAGAAATAAAAACGATATGATCACCTCAGTGGATATAGAAAAAGAACATTTGACAAAGGTCAACACTTATTTATGATACAAACTTCAAGCTACAGAGATGCAGAAACCTCATTAATATAGTAAATGGCATCCATTAAAAATCTACAGCTGTCATCATAATTAGTGGTAAAGGACTGACCACTTTACACCTAAGATAGGGAGTAAGGCAAATATATTACTTTAGCCACTTCCATTTAGCATTGACTAGCGCTCTTTGCCAGTGCAATAAGGCAAGAAAAAGAAATAGAAGATGTTTAAATTGGAAAGGAGGAAGCAAAAGCATCTTTATTTATAACTCCAGTCACATACTTGGAAAACATTAAGAAATCTCCCAACAAGCTCCCAGAACTTATAGATGGCAAGGTGGCGGGAAAAACATCAAAATACAAATTGTATTTTTCTATACTAGCAATGAACAATTAGAAAATAAAATGTAGGGGATCCCTGGATGGCTCAGTAAACCATCCCTGGATGGTTTAGTGACTGCCTTCAGCCCAGGGCGTGATCCTGGAGTCCTGGGATCGAGTCCCACATCGGGCTCCCTGCATGGAGCCTGCTTCTCTCTCTGCCTATGTCTCTGCCTCTCTCTCTCTCTCTCTCTCTCTCTGTCTCTCATGAACAAATAAATAAAATCTTTAGAAAAGAAAAGAAAATGTAACAGAAGCCCAATAATTTACAGTAGCTTTAGAAACATTAAATACTTAGGGATGTACTTCGTGAAAAATGCACAAGACCTTTTTATTAAAGCTCCACGTATATTTGGTCATCTGATTGTAGGTGGATGTGCCAAGAGAAAAGAGCATCAGCTGTGTTCATAGAATGATAAGGCACAGAATTGGGCATGATGGGCAGTCTTAGGTGACACATCTAGAAAGAGGTTGAATGCAAATCCAGCTTTGGAAGGCCTTGATGCCGGGGTTGTTCCTTGATACCTTCAGTGTTTCTGTCTCCTGCCTGTCTTGAACAAAACAGTGGCTTAGTCAAGGCTCTGTTTCAATAGGTTAATGTGAAAGCAGAACACAGAATAAATTGTGTTTGGTTGGATGAGGGGGCAGAGCTAGAGCTAGAGATGGCATTCAATAAAATGTGCCAGGAAAGAGGTAATAAGGGCCTGCAGTGATGCAGTGCTAGGAAACTGAGAAGAGGCAGCGTCAAATTATCAGAACATCATGAAATACAGTATCCAGGACTTGGATGCTGAGAGCATATAGGAGATGATATAGCAAAGGGAGTCAGAAAGGACTCCGGAGTTTGAAACAGAGTGACTGAAAATCCAGCAGGAGGAGAAGAAAGAGCTGGTTTGGTGCAGGGAGAAGTTGATGGGTTGGATTTTAGAGTGCGTTAAACTGGGAATGATGGCAGAGCACTGATATCAATGCCTAGCGATTGTGCAAGGTTTGCAGTCTTTGCCCTGGAAAGGTCAGGTAAGTTCTTATGAGCAGGAGAAAAGAGGTAGAAGGAAGGGGGTATCTGTTATGTTGTCAAGGAACAGAAGATTAAAGGAACAGAAGACATGAGAGCTTAGAGACTAGGCCTGTGGGACTCCCCATGCTCTGGAGAATGGACACAGGAGGAAGAACCAATAAAAATTAAGGGAAACCAGATGCTCACATGTGGTCTTGCTGCTGGTAGTGGTGTCTAGGAGAATATTTAGATACTTTTTCTTTCCAAATTAGGTTTCTTTTGTTCTTCAGAGTTATTATTATTATTTTTTCTTCCTAGTGTTAAAGCAAGGAAAAGGTGAAGATATTTCTCTGGTTTTTAAAAGATCAAAATTTTTTTTTTAAATATAGCATATATATGTCCCGTGTTGGGATGGAAAGGGAAATTTATGTTTGTATAAATTGTCTTGTGCTGTGTATCTGGACTTTTCTCTTTAGCAAGTGTTACATTTTGTAAGTATGTACTCCTGAACTGAGAGACATTAATTTTAGCATAGTCCGGAGCACATACCTTTAATCCTTTCTCCAGTAGCTCTTATGCAATGTTTATAGGAGTGTGTCCTATTTCCCTTAAAAAGAAAAGCTTTTAGACAAACATGGAGACACCTGCTTTATGCCTTCTCATTAAAACAAAACAAAACAAAACAAAAAACAGGTAAAGAGGCTTTGTCTTCTAATTTTCAGTGTGTGAAAGTAGGTGTGTTTTTCCTTATCAGTGTGATTACTTTTGAGTCCAGAATATTGTCTTAGAGGTATTAATTGCTTGTTTGTTCAGCCACCTTCACATAACCTTTGGATTTTGGGAAGAGGTGGTAAAGAGGGGGAGAAGACACACATGTATGGAGAATCACTATCTAGGCCGTCACGCTTGCTCTGTTGCTGGAGGACAGGAAAATGTCCTCAATCACAGTAGCCAATAGTGTTGCCTTTAGAAAGAAGTGGATTATAGTTCTCCCTGTTGGCCCTCAGAATGTCTGGCACATTCTAGGAACCTTGGCTTCTCATGCTTTGTCATATCTGGCACAAGTGTCTTACTCTCCTGAGGAGCTGCATTGAAACACACAGAAAAACAAGTGAATTCTTCCTCCTTTTTCTGTTTTCTCCTCTCTCTCAGTATTTGTTAAACACCTTCCATGTGCCAAATGAGCACTGCAGGCCTGGAGCAACTTTCTGAACTCAGACTATTCAAACCCGCTTATTCAAAGAGGAGATTGATGCTCAGGAATGAATTTGGCCAGAACCATCCAGTGACAGAGCTTGGCTCCAATCCGAGGCCTTCTGATTGCCTGTACTTTCTATCTGTTACACCACATGGGTGTAAAGCAGCTTTTCTGTTTGTTGGGTTTTATGAACAAAATAATAGGAAGCAATAAGAAGGAAGAAATGTAAGGGATGGCTTCAGAAAAGATATTCCATCTTCAGCCATGTGTTTGGCCACAAACAGTGCTGTCCAATAGAAACATAATGTGAGCCACATATGTAATTTAAAATGTTTTCTGATGTACATTAAAAAAATAGATAAAATCAATTTTTAATGTCTTCTATTTAACCAGATGTATCCAAAATATTTATCTTCTATATTTTTTTCTCATACTAAGTCTTCGATGTCTGGTGTGCCTTCTACATGTGTAACACATCCCAGTCCTCAGCAGCCACACAGCACATTTCTGCCTTTATATCTGGGTTCACGGGTATTGACTAGTGACAGCCTAGACTTCCTGCTGTGTGATTTTTCCTAGGAATCATTTTTTTTCTTATCCATTCAAAAGTCATTTATTTCACAAATATTAATTGAGAATATTTGTGAAAAGTCTCATATGGGGAGGTGGTGGGCTTCAAGAGGTGATTAAACTCATGGTCCCTGCTCTCGAGAAATCCAAATGGAGGAAGGAAGATTAAACTTATCAGGCCTGTAGGTAACAGAAAATAGATTATGATATGGGGCACCTGGGTGGCTCAGTGGTTGAGCGTCTGCTTTTGGCTCAGGGTGTGATCCCAGCGTCCTAGGATTGAGTCTCACATCAGGCTCCCCACGGGGAGCCTGCTTTTCTCCCTCTGCCTTTGTCTCTGCCTCTCTCTGTCTCTCATGAACAAATAAATAGAATCTTTAAAAAAAAAAGAAGAAAATAGATTACGATAAACATCATTGACTATTTCAGTATTTTATGACTTCAGAGGAAGAAAGGCTTCATAACTACAAGTGGGGCTCAAGGAGGACCTTCATGTATGGGTATGGTTTCAAAAGATAGGAATATGGGATAGGAATCAAGATGTGTTTGAGGAACAGAAAAAACAAAGTAATTGATGTTAAGGGAAAATTGTTTCTCTAGTCACAACACTGATCCAGCTGTGTGACATTTCCACAATAAGTGGTTCTCTAATTCTCTTTGGACACCAACTGGATATCCTATAAGGCAGTTCAGTGTTGACACTAACTGCCTAGAGTTAGCCCAGATGGCAAGGTTAAGGGCTCAGTCCTAGACAACAGTCCTCACTTCAGGCATGGTCATCACAAGTAGTGTGTCCCCAGGTTGTCTGTACTTGCATCTGACTTTGCTACACATCAAGGCTTCTCAGGACACCCTCCTCAGGTTCAGTTTTGCTAGAATGCCTTACAAGACTCAGGGAAACATTTACTTAGGTTTGCTGGTTTATTATAAAGGGTACAGTTGAGTAGCCAGATAAAGAGGTATGTAGGGCTAGGTCTTGGAAAGGTCCCAAGCACAGAAGCTTCTGTTCCTGTGGAATTGGGGTGTGTCACCCTTCTGGCACATGGATGTATTCACCAAACCTGGAAGCTCTCTGAATCTTGTTATTTAGCAGTTTTAATGGAGGTTTTATCATGCAGGCATGATCAATTATTAACTAATCTCCAACCTGTCTCCTCTCCCCAGAGAACTGGGGGGGTGTGGGGTTGAAAGTTCCAAGCTTCTAATAAAGCTTGTTCTTTCTGGCAGCCAGCCCTCGCTGTGAAGCTATCTAGGAGTCTACCAGGAGCTGCCTCACTTAAAACAACAGAGGCTTCTATCACTAGGAAAATTGCAAGGGACTTAGAAATTCTGTGTCAGGCATAGAGGTCCTCGTATCACTTAGAAACTCCAAGAGACTTAGCTCTGTATCAGGAACCAAGGAGGAAAACCAAAAATATATTTACTACCATATCACAGTTGCCTTGGGAAATGCAAACTGGTTAGATTGTGGAGTATAAGGGAAAAGAGGTTGCGTATTAAAATATTGGGAAAGGGATCCCTGGGTGGCGCAGCGGTTTAGCGCCTGCCTTTGGCCCAGGGCGCGATCCTGGAGACCTGGGATCGAATCCCACGTCGGGCTCCCGGTGCATGGAGCCTGCTTCTCCCTCTGCCTGTGTCTCTGCCTCTCTCTCTCTCTCTCTCTCTCTCTCTGTGACTATCATAAATAAATAAAAATTAAAAAAAAAATAAAAAAAAATAAAATATTGGGAAAGAGGGCAGCAACTGGGTGCCTCAGTTCAGTTAAGTATACAACTCTTGATTTCAGCTCAGGTTTTAATCTCAGGGTCGTGAGATCAAGGCCAGTGTCGGACTCTGGGCCCAGCATGGAGTCTGCTTGAGATTCTCTGGTTCCTTCTGCCCCTCCTTACCCCACATGCACTCCCTCTCCCTCCCTCTCTCTCAAAAAATAAAATACAGTTTTAGAGTCTGCTGTCAGTCTAGTGTGAAGAATCATTTAGAATTTTTGTGTAAAATGTTACGTTGTCACACTAATCACCAGGGAAATGCAAATCAAAACCACAGTGAGATGTCACCTCACACTAGTAAGAATGGCTAAAATCTTTTGATAACACAAGGAACAAGTGTTGGCGAGGATGTGGAGAAAAAGGAACACTCTTGCACTGTTTATGGGAGTATATCCACCCTGAAAAACAGTGTGCAGGTGCCTCAAAGAGTGAAAAATAGAGCTACCCTATGATCCAGTGATTCCTACTACTGGGTATTTACCCAAAGAATACAGAAACACTAATTCAAAGGGACCTATGTACCTTGTGTTATTTTAGCGTTGTTTACAATAGCCAAATTATGCAAGGAGCCCACTTGTCCATCAATAGATGAATGGATAAAGAAGAAGTGGTGTGTGTACACACACACACACACACACACACACACACACAGTGGAACATTACCCAGCCATGAAAAAGAATGAAATCTTGTCATTTCCAACAACATGGGTGGATCTAGAGAGTATTATGCTAATTGAAATAAGTCAATCAGAGAAAGACAAGTACTACATTATTTCACTTGTATGTGGAATTTAAGAGGCAAAAGAACAAAAGCAAAAAAAGGAAACCAAAAACAGACTCTTTTTTTTTTTTTTTTTAAAGATTTATTTATTCATGAGAGACACACAGAGAGAGGCAGAGACACAGGCAGAGGGGGAAGCAGGCTCCATGCAGGGAGCCTTATGTGGGACTCTATCCGGGGGCTCCAGGATCACACCCTGGGCTATAAAGGCGGTGCTAAACCGCTGAGCCACCCGGGCTGCCCCAGACTCTTAATTGTAGAGAACAAACCAGTGGCTACAGAAGGGAGGTGGGTAGGTGGATGGATGAAACAAGTGAAGGGGATTAAGAGTAAATACACTTACTATGGTGAGCACAGAGTCATGTACAGAACTGTTGAATCCCTGTATTATGCCTCTGAAACTAATAGAACACTCTGTTACCTATGCTGGAATTAAAAAAAAAAAACTTTTAAAAAAGTTACATGATCAGAACATGCAAGAAATGGATTTGGCTGCAGGAGGTTGGATAAGTTGTCAATGGAGAATATTGGATGATAGAAGTCTTGGTTCACTTTATAATAACCACTTAGTGTATCAGTCAGCTTATATGCTATGTGATGCAGCAATAACTACCTCAAAAGTTCAATGGCTTGAAACAGCCAAGGTTTATTTCTCAGATGTTCTGTGTCAATCAGAGTCAGCTGTGGCTTTGCACCATGTGACTTCAATCCGGGCTCCAGTCCAAATGGACACCCCGTAGCTAGGATGTGCTGTTATTGTGGCAGAGGAGAAAGGAAGAGAACCATGCAGTGGTCTCTTCACTGGCTCTGAACTGGCGACATCTCTTTGTCCACATTTAATTGGCCAAAGCAAGTCACATGGCCAAGCCTGATGGTAATAGGTCAGGAATTCTATTCCTCCTACCAGAGGTGCTGCAGTCATATGGCAATAGGTCGGGATGGGGAGTCTTCTCACAGAGAGGACAGCGACTGATCCGGAATAGTAGTACAATCCACTACACTTTGTCATTCCAAGTCACGTTTGTAAAAAAAATTCCCAAGAAACAAAAAATCCTCAGAAACACGGTGCTGTGTGTTCCTTATTGAAATTTCTATAGGCTCTGCCTCTCCTCTTTTCCTTCTCCTTGGCTTTGTACAGACCCACATGTTCCCAACGGTCCTGTGTGCCTCTCTAGATGCCTAAAGATACAGCTGACCGGGAACCAGATGCATAGGCTACAGGCCCTAGGGAAAAAAGATCCATCTCCCTTCTTGTCATTGATCCATCTCCAAATCCAGAACAGTAAAAATCTACTGGACCAGGCAGGCTCTCAGGAATCTCTCCCACCTCCCCACCACCCAGCCTGGGTCATCCCCCCAGAGTGAACTATCTGCCAACCTTCCAGTTTGATCTAACTCTGCAATAAGTGTTTACAATCCCTGGGGTCTTGGAGTCCGCCCTGCCTCCTCCTCTCTGTGCTGGACCACCAGCAGGGGTGATGGACAAAGGACTGAGGTACTGGTCTGGCAATTCTAATCCAGACCCAGAGAGATTGCTCATGGTAGACAATGTCTGGGTGACTCAGATTCCATCTGGGTTTTATTATTCTTTTTTTCATTTTCAAATGAGCAACCACCATCATTTAGTAGGGACCACAGATGGGATCATGCAGCATATGCATAGACATTTGCAGTTTATCTTTTGGGCTGCTTTGGTTGATGAAGAAATACTCTTGCATTGAAAACACCTAAATCACCTTGTGAGTGTGCTGTTGGTGAAGTTCTTTGGGTAGCCAGTTTTTTGTTGTTGTTGTTTGTTTGTTTGTTTGTTTGTTTGTTTTTTGAGGTGAAGCAGTCAGCATGAAGGAACCAGAAGGAAATAACACAGATTATACATTTGTGACACCTCCACCTCTTCCCTCAGCCACCAGTGAAGCAGATTTTAGAACTGAATGATAAAGGGATTAAACATGAAAAGAATGGAGTATTGGAATGGGTGGGAATTCAGTTAGTACTGCATTGTTTATGCACTACTGGTTTTGTATGTTTACAGTATAGAATGGGAAGCTCTGTGCTCTCTTATAATATTGGTCTAGGATTTGGAGAAACCCATTCCTGCTTTCAATTTTATTGAAACTCTGGATGGTTTTCACTCCCACAGGGCTGTTAATAGTCACATGGTTCCTTCAGTCCTTTATTCAAGGCTGACCCATCCTAGTTACTTCTTCCTTTAACATCTCTGATGTGTATTCCTCTTGGTAGTAGTTGAGAGTCTCTTAGCTGAAAGTGACCAGAACTCAAGCTAGATGGACCATAAGATCAGAATGAGTCTGGGATGTCTGAACTCAAGGACAGGAAGTGTCTGGGTTTCACCGTGTCTCCCCATCTCCTGTCTCCATCCCCATGTGGGTCCCTTCATTTCTGTCTCACTACTGTCCAGCTGTGTATGCTTCTGTGGTTCATGTGACTAGAAACATGGCCTAACGTGTCCCAGATTTTACAGCTCCAGTCATTTGAGAGGAACTGGTTTGGCTTCCTTGGTCCCAAATCCAAAAATCCCAAGTCAGACACCTACTTTAGGACCAATCAACTATGGCCAACAGATATGGAACTGAGTGGTCTCCTTTGCCCCTGTGTGCCTCTCCCTGCCTTCTCCCCTGAACAATCATGTATAGAATTTATTATTTTATATGTTCCCTAAGAACATGGGAGTACCTTCTGGGAACCAAGTGGCTAGAGTGGTAGTTGGTACAATTCTCCAAAGAAAAGGTGCTGCTTCTAGAATAAATAAGGTATGTGGCTCTGAGAAAATTAAAAAAAAAAAAAATGACTTTCACTACAGCTTCTCTCTATTCCCTGCTGAGCCTGAGAATTAAAAAACTTTTACCTTCATCATGATAATTTGCTAATTGGCCTCTTTGTCTTCTTGTCTCATGCCTGTTCAGTCCATCTTCCACATTTGCTGCCACAGTGATCATTCCAAAGTGAGAACGTGGCCCTGTCATTTGCCAGGAAACTAAAGTCCAGGCTTCTCTGTAAGGTGCATGAAGTCTCCCTTGGCTGGCTCACCAGCATTTGTCACTCTTCCCTACCCACTGCTCTTGCAAACTACTCCCGTCATGCTCACCTTCTTTTCTTGTTGCTTGCCAGCTTCCCTCTTTACTTGGAATGGATTTCCTATTTGTCTTCTTAATAATGATCTATCAATGTTCAGCCCAAGCGTTGCCTTCTCTAGAAACCTGCCCTGAGCCTTGCCCCACAGTGTAACCATTCCATCTTTGTAGATCAACACTGCCTTCTACATATCACACTCTTTTCCTTTTCTTGGTTACTTCCCTCCATTGGAGTGTGAGGGCTTGACAAATGGGGGCTGTTATTTCTGTCCTAACCATCTCGGTAGATGCTTATGACAAAAAATCAGGTCTTTGAAGACCTTCCCCATTCAAACTGCTCTGTGGAGTGGCACTTACCTACAGCTTAGCTATTTCCTACAGAAGATCGTGAATTCCCTGAGATCAGGAACACTACCTTGGTCGTCTCTCGGTGCACAACAGATGCTGTTGGCTAGCAGTGAGTCTTGAGGATGCTGTGATATCTTTGCAGTTGGGCAGTATTGACTAATTTAAGATGTTGTTTGCTGTGCACATCTAGGCCAATGTAAAGAAGAGCATTAATCACATTGCAGAATGAAAGCAGTTACTTGACAGCTTTTCAAATGGAAAAGTGGTATCTTTCAGTAGAACTTGCCAGTAATAAGGGTGACTATTATGGCACTTCTTCGGTGTACAGGAGCAGGTATGCTCGAGTACGGGGCTTGGAGTTTGTGCTGGCAAAGCTGCATCTGCAAATTGCAGTGCTTTGGAAATGGTTCGGGGATCAGATAGGCTTTGGTGACCCACTGTCCTTTCCATTTCAGTCCAGCTTCTTCAAGATGAATGACATTTAACTATTCTCTTTTTATGATTCTTCACCTCTCTGACTTAGGAGAAAGAGATGAAAGGGGAAAGTGTTGAAACTTGGCACTAAAAGGATAATTTCAACATGTCGTGAAATAGAGTAAGTTTTGGGAGATGAGGGTAGGGTCTGACTCAATTCTCAGAATGGTGTAATAAAATGTGCACACACTTGACACTCATCTTTCATATTAATTGTGGCCTTTCAACTTGACAGAATTGAACATCAGCAAGCCAGTATTTATAAAACTGGAGAATGGTGGGTTTGCAAAGAGATCTCAGGCTCAGTTTCAAACTAGATAGTTGCCAGGACAGGCTGTTGATAGCAGCTGGGTCTGCAGATGTGAACAGTAGATTAATTGTGTAAAGAGAGAAGGGTGACCGTATAGAACGAGAGAAGAGAAACACACTCCTTCATGCAGAGCAAATCACATCCACACAATGGGAAGCCCTTTAGATTCTGGATTTGGAAGGTAGGAAGTAGTATGCTTTCCATTGATACTTTTGATACAGAACTTGGGAACTAAAGGAACTCTTCCACTCATGGCTGTTCGGACTTTGGTTGCCTTTTTATTTTTCTCTTTACTTGATTAAGTAAATCAAGCCATCAAACTGTCTCTTGCATCTGTACCTGTGAAAAATAAAGAAATGAGTCACAGTCCCTCACTCAAGGGAGGTCCCAGCTGGATGAGACTATAAAACACATAGGATGGTACCTGGTACAGAATAAAAACTCCACAAGTAGTTACTCTACTGCTCTCTGGGGAGAGGAGCCCATAGTGGATGCTATTAATGCTGGTCAAATTAGCTGCTGATACTGAGTTCCTGTTATACACTAAGCATTGTGTTGGTAAGTATTTCGCTTAAATTTCCACAACCCCACCTGAATGTAAAATGGGCAGTTATTTCTGTAGAAGTTGTGTTAGAGAGGTAATACTTTGGACTAAGCACAGAGGAGGGAAGTTGAGGAAACATCAGAGGAGGTGACCCTTGGGCAGTCCTTGAAAAATGAGCTTGTAGCTGAATGACCCTTGGGCAGAACTTGAAGAATGACTTGCAGCTCACTGAGCAGGGAGGTGAGGAGAGAGAGGTAGTTACAGGAAGGAAGGATTCCCTCATATGTCTACATTCTCTTTTCTTCCCTTTGCGCCCGGACTTCCTACTGTCCTTATCATGCCCAGAGGATTTCTTGGTCCTTGATAGAAATTCTGAGAACTGAAGACTTGGCTGACTCTGGACATAATAGATGAATAGGGGAGCTTACTCCTGTCTACTTGGGAAAGGGGTGGGAGTCCAGTAAACACAGCTGTGTCTGTAGGGTGACACTAGTCCTGTCACTTCCACAATTGAATGAAATCAGAGGCTTTACCAGGGTACCATTGTGGTGTCTTACATGGTGCAGTGCAGCTGAAGGATCCCACCAACCAGCATGCCCTGTTTTAAGCAGCCATCGTACATGAAAACATGAAAACACAGATTTACAAGATCATTTAATTAAAGGGTAGTTTACCAAGAAGTTGCTTTACAAAGTAAAATCTCAAATTTTTTTGTTTGTTTGGTGGAATTATGGACAATAAAGACATTAGGAAAACTAAAGTCTTGGCCTCTAAGAATTAATAATGTAGCAAAGAGAATGAATCTCTCTTTCTTGTATATGCTCCCTGCTCCCCACAAAATCTAGTTAGATAGGTAAGAAATTCAGACTAATAAGTATCCTTCAGAGGGTTTTCATAAAGAAGTAACATTTAAAACATCATTGAAAGATTTTAATTTGGAAAAATTGAAAGGGAGTGGGCTTTTACACACTGCCAAAAATCTGATATATGTGTTTAGAAATATTTCTTTTTTTAAGATTTTATTTATTTATTTGAAAGAGAGCATGAATGGTGGAGAGAGGCAGAGGGAGAAGCAGACTCCCTGCTGAGCTGGAATCATGAACTGAGCTGAAGGCAGATGCTTAACCTACTTAACCACCCAGGCACCCTTAGGAATATTTCTTTGCGTAAAATTAAATTATCTTGATAAAAGTTGGGGTTAATCACTTTCTGCCTGGAGAGGGGGTATGAAAAGTATAAAAATGATTTTGGGGGAAAAAAAGATGCTTTTTCCCCCCAAAGATAATTGTTTTATGTTGTTATTTTTAGCTGGACTATAAGTAACTAAAGTACAAACAACATGCCTAATATATATTTGAGTTCCCTATAGTACTTAAAATTGAGGGGGGGTAGCAAATAGGTATTTGTTGATTGCTTTGTGGATTAATCATTGTACAACTAGAGAGCTTATTGGTGAATGCACACAATTAGAAGGGATGAATGGAAGGTAGTTGGGATTGCAAGTTCCTGCATGTTTGGCTTTTATGGGTCAGAAAATGATTATAGATCACATTTCTTAGAACGCTGATGCCTTCTGGTTCTTCAAGGAAACACAGAAGATTCTTTATTGCATTTTTAAAAATTGAATTTTGTTGAAATGTCATCAGAGATAGGACTTTTAGATATGACCAGAATTCGGCTAATTACATCCTGCTCATAAGTCCTGGAACTATTCCTTTGCCTCAGAATATGTATCACTCAACACATTTGCCTTATTAAAAGCAGCTGCTTGTAACTTTACTAGATGTTCAGTGGTTCACAAAGATGCAAAGCTAACATTTTTAAGAGCAGTGAAGGTGGAACAGATGTGAACAGCAAGCAACAGGGAATTAAATGCTGGTAGGAGTTTTACAAGTTGCAAACTAAGAGGAAGGAGTAGGATTTTAAGATGGAGTAAAATTTTCTTAGAAACAATGAAGACAGTGGCTTTCAGATTTTAAAAGCAACTAGAGAGCATCTGTCCTTTTGACTCTTCATCTAATTGAAGGCTGTTGGAAAGTATGGGCGCTTTAACAAAAAATGCTCACCATATGGATTGGCATAGACAAAATAGCAAATTTATGCCTGGTTTCCAAATTTGCTTGCTTGCTTGCTTGCTTGCTTGCTTGCTTGCTTTATTTATTTATTTATTTATTTATTTATTTATTTATTTATTTATTTATTTATGAGTTTATTTATTTACCTATTCATGAGAGAGAGAAAGAGAGAGAGGCAGAGACACAGGCAGAGGGAGAAGCAGGCCCCACGCAGGGAGGGACCCCGGCGTGGGACTCGATCCTGGGTCCCCAGGATCAGGCCCTGGGCCAAAGGTGGCACCAAACTGCTGAGCCCCCCGGGCTACCCAAATTTACTTTATTGTTTTAGTCAGTTGTATGCATTAGGATGTCCCCCATCCCCTCACTCCAGTTCGGATGATAGTAACTTCATAATGAATAAATGAACTAAGCATTTAGGAATTCTTAACATATTTAACATATTTCTTAACATATTTCTCTAATATAATGTGATGGCTTTGAAAAAATGATTTTTCTTTTTAAATTTGAAGTGGTCATTTCTCAAGAAAATGGTTTTGTTACCTCTTTTGAAGTGTCAGTGGATTTTTGTATTGGAAAATCAAAACTTCTCAAAGGCCAAAGAAAATCATGTCCCCTTTTGTTACGAACCTCTTGTGATTAAATCATAATTAAATTTGGCCATGAAAAGAAGGATAGTTTATTTATAGGACTAATGAGATTGTAAGAGAAATGATTAGGCTACATAAAACAAATTATTTTGAATACCCTTGAAACTGTTTTAGTAACAATCATAAGAAGTAACTGTTCTAACAACAAACAATTTTTCTAATCTCTGTGTAAGCTACAAATGATACACGATGTGGCCATACTTGTTATCCACCTGAACCACAGAATAATGGAGCCAAAGTGGACTCTGCTCATCTCGTGACCAAATTTGTATTTGACCATTGAAGGGACCAAGTTTAAAAACATGGATAGAAAGTATGTGTGGGTGGCTTTGTTGGTTAAGCGTCTGACTCTTGATTTCTTCTTGGGTCACAATCTCAAGAGTTGTGGGATCAACGTTGGGCTCTGCACTCAGCGAGGAGTCTACTTGAGATATTCTCTCTCCCCCCCCAACCCTGCTGCTTGTGCATGCTTTAAAAAAAGGGAAAGAAAACATGCATATGAAAGTAATGAAATATCTAAACATATACCTTACAGTTGAACTTCTGCTTATTCTTATCAGTTCTCACATCTGTTTTGTGTTCATGTCTGTATTCCAACTCCTTTTCCTGGTATTATGTTTTTTTACTGAGAAAATGCTACATACAGTGGCTGCTCTGTATGAGACCCTGAGCCAGGCACTATGAGGTTCATGAGACCAGTCCTTGTCCATAAGGAGCTCATCGTTTAAAGTGGAAGTAAGACCCACACAGAAGAACTGAGGCATAAAATAGAACCACGTGTGAACCGTGCCACAAGAGCTACAAAGTCAGTAGAATTTCATGGAAGGAAGATCACTTGTAGCCTGTGTTAGAGGAAACAATTATAACAAGAATTTTTCTGTTACGTGCTTTGAGTTTTAGGGAAATCCTCAGGCGTCTGGACTTCAATGTTCTTAATGATAAATATTTAATGAAGTAATAATCTACACTCCATGGTTTGAGGGATGGCCATTCAAAAATGCCTACAATCAGGGGATCCCTGGGTGGCTCAGTGGTTTAGCACCGCCTTCAGCCCAGGGCGTGATCCTGGAGTCCTGGGATCGAGTCCCAAATCAGGCTCGCTGCATGGAGCCTGCTTCTCCCTCTGCCTTTGTCTCTGCCTCTCTCTCTGTGTGTCTATCATGAATGAATAAATAAAATCTTTTTTAAAAAATGCCTGTGATCAAAGGTGGTGAAATTTGAGATATGATTCGGGTCAAGGAAAGTTCAGTATTTGGTAAGTGAAAAGCAATCATATCCACCAGTACTGTCACAGGCCTTTTCTCCTCTGCAGGGTTTTCTTTGTTTTTGTTTGTTTCTTAATTTTAAAACTTTTCTGCAGAATTTTAACATTTGTCTGAATTTTAGGAGGCAAGTGCTAAAAATGAAAATTTTTAAAATCTTTCTTTTTATGAGCAAAATTGGACTTTATTAACTGCTAGAGATAGAAGTTGGCACAGAATATGTAATGATTGTTACTGAGAGGTGGACCCTCAAAATTTGGAGAGGACTTCATTTTATTTCAAGTAGCGTTACTGTGCATGTTACTCCGTGGCTTTCTTGCCCCAGGGGCAAGCAAATGGTTAAAAGTAAGTTTTTAGGTAGGAATGAAAAATCAACATATGGAGAATAAATGATTATTTCGTTATATTAGCAACGACTAAGGAATTCATTGAAACTCTGGAGGAAAACCATGACGATACATAAAAAATTGGAAAAAAGCCTCTCTTGGCTATTTAAAGCCAGGAGAGTTGAGTTGACTTAGGTCAAAAGGAAGGGAAAAATGACCTGAGAATGGAAGTTACATGTTATAAGATGCCATTAAAGGGAGATTGTGGAATCTCCTTTTCTGGAAATGTTTAAAAACAAGACGGATCATCATGTCACAGGAAAAGTATTGAAGTCAGTCCCGCCTAGAGGCAGGAAGATTAACTGTATTTCGCCTGTGTGGTCTCTTGAGTCATCGGAAGAGCCCTGAAATGCAGTAAATATCCCAACACACTCTATTGACTGAAACCACTGTTCGTTTTAACCTTGGTTACTCTAAGACCAGAGCAAATAAGTGTGTATAAGTCACAAAATTGAATTTGGATTTGAGATTGATGATGTAAGCTGTGTACATCGTATGTTCCTGAATGGGTTGTAACAGCATGAGAGTGCATTCAGTGCTGAAACTATGCAGAGCATAACTTGATCTTTTTATGATTTAGAAAGTACCTGCCTTATTGCAGTGTCTCAGTACCATTAATCATTCAGTAAATAATTATAAATAACTACTGTGAACACTGTAGGATAGAAGCATGAATTGGGTATTGGGTTCGTATCTTCAAGGAACTTAAACTACTAGTGGAGATAAACACATGCACAGATCATATACATGAAAAATGGAAAACAGATCACTAGTATAAGAGTCACACAAAAAAGGATTAAGCGGCACTATAAGATTTCAGAGAAAAGAGATAACTCCTTTGGATTTAACCAAGAAATGTTTCCTAGAAGGAAAATGTGTCTAACTAGACCTTAAGAAATAGGAAGCATTTTGACAGGTGTAAATGTAAAGGAGAACAAGACAGGTGGAATCATTCTTACCAATTCCAAGGTACAGACAAATTCAGCAGAAGTGAAGGAAGTGAGGGGGCAGGGGCTGGAAATGCCTCATTGTGGCCAGCTCAAATGCCAGGTCAAAGAGTTTGGGTTCTGTTTGCACAATGCTTACAATCCCGAGGAAATCATTAAGCACTAGAGGGTTCCTGTCTGTGGGAGGTCTATAATTTGTTGCTTGGACTGCCAGGGGAGAAGGTTGTATCAGGGAGCCCAGGAGAGTGGCTGCGGAGTCCTCTGAGCCAGAGTTTGCTAAAGGGTATGCTAAGAAACAGTATTTTCAAAGTATGTTAATACACGTCACTAAAGAAAGAGTCTCTTCACTAAAATGAATTGTAAAATAAAAAAGTTAAGTAATTAAATGGATTTTTTTGCTGGATAAACTTTCAGAGCCTTTAATATTGAGAATTGCATTGAGGATCTCAAACAGGGTAAAATGTACACCATTGCCAACACAGTTTAATCATTTTTCATGGAATAGCTCCTGAAACTACCGTTTCTTGGAGCAGACTTTGGGGAACATTGTCCTGTGCATTTGGTAATGATGGCTGGAACATGAGTGGTAGTCCTATGCATGGAAGCAATGATTGGATGAGAATCCCAATGCACTGTACGTTGGCGTTTCCCAATACATAGTGGTCATTCCATAACTACAGAAAATGCACGCAAGTGTGGGTTATTGGTTTATTAACAAGACTTGGCCCCAGATGACATGCTGAAACAGAGGGAAGGGAGTCCAAGGTGGGAATGTGGGAAGTTTGGAACTCTGGCTATAAACGGTAAGCTAGAAGAACTGATTCATGGAAAACTAGAAAGGCCGATTCAAACACAAGTTTATCACTTTCATGTTACTTGAAAAGCTGTGAAAATCCAGCCAAGGGCTTGCTTCAGCAGATGGGGGAACTGTCGACTTGGATGAGAAGTCATTGTTGTTATTTTTTTCTTTACTAAAGTGCCATTAAGAATATTTTTTTGGTTAAGAAATCTCATTTGTGTTCTGGATAAATAGCATTTTTCATATGCAAATGACTCTAACAGTAGTAGGATAACTATCAGTTGGGGACGCCTGGGTGCTTCAGAGGGTTTAGTGCCGCCTTCTGCCCAGGGCCTGATCCTGGAGACCTGGGATCCAGTTCCACATCGGGCTCCCTGCATGGAGCCTGCTTCTCCCTCTGCCTATGTCTCTGCCTGTCTCTCTCTCTGTGTTTCTCATGAATGAATAAATAAAATCTTAAAAAAAAAAAAAAAAAAGATAACTATCAGTTTAGTCCGAAAGAAGCTTTAGAAGTAACAAAACATCAAACCTATAGTGTTTTTTTTTTCCTAATCAGACAGTAACAGGAACCTTCATATATATCAACAAATCTTTTTTTTTTTCAGTCTGATTTACTCAGAGAAGTTAATTTATTTTTAATATTTTGTTCTTTCAGGTATTTGCCTTTGATTATTGCTTCTGGTCCATGGATGAATCTAATACTACAAAATATGCTGGTGAGTTGGCTCCCTCTCTTCACTTGATTTTTGGGCCTCAGGCTTCTTCTTCGTCTGTTTTCTTTATTCTGGAGTTCTGTTTTTCCCATAAAATTCACACTCATTCTTTCCAATTCTAGCATGTGGACTTTGAAGTCAACAAGATTTGATTTCAGGATCTGGCTCTGCCACTAACTTGCTAAGAAGTCATGGATGGGTTTGTTTATTTTTAAGTGTTAGGGTCTTTCCCTGCAAAGAGGGTGGTAGTATCTTCAGAGATGTTCCAACAATTAGAAATAACCGGGCACTGCCTCAAGCCAGAAATGGTAGCTGTTGTGATTATCACATGAAGAAGAGTTTTAATGTGTAATATCTTTCCTTGTTGCCAACGTTTTGGGAATGCATGCTCCGTTGATAGAAGCAAAGCACACATGGTGTTTGTTTCCAGGACCCACTCATGGCCTGAGTGTTCTGATGGTCACTGGTGATATGAACTACACATTCCACAGGGA
This sequence comes from Canis lupus baileyi, assembly GCF_048164855.1. NCBI lineage: Eukaryota > Metazoa > Chordata > Mammalia > Carnivora > Canidae > Canis > Canis lupus. Next base: position 9,812,334 of record NC_132874.1, read on the forward strand.
AACATGACTTCCCGGCCCCACATTTCACTAGTGTTCCTTCCTTGAGACATTTCACCCCTTTCCCTCAAACACAGATGACTACTGATTTTATTATTTGGTGAGAATTGGCTCTTCCACGGAGTCCGTCACAATTGCTTCAGCTCAGGAGGGAAGCGTATGTGTAAGTGGAGGAAGTTTGAGTCCTACTTTTTGATTGTTCCGATTTCCTTAGATAGTCTTAATGATTGTTTTCTCCTCGTTTTGACTTAGAAGAACGTCAGCTGAATGACTGTCTCATTTGCTTTTTAAAAAGAAGAATAGTGAGGAATATGGAGATGATGCAGGTTTTACAGGACTAGCAGGCAAGAGGAAATCACTTGCTTGTAGGGAATTTTGTTTCATGACAGCCTTTTCCTTGCCGCATAAAGCAAACTCGTTGAGAAATCATTCAATTTAAAGTTTTTTAAAAAGTTAATAGTCTGGAAATAGGGCTCACGGTGGGTAAATTAGGCTTTCTTTCTAGACATCACTACTACACCTTTGGCAAATGGTATTTCATTGAAGTGAGTAAGTACTTCATAATGTTGGTTGTAATTAATTTGTCTTTTTTATTGGTATATTAGGAATTCAGACAATATATTCTACAGAGTCTAGAACAGTCTGAGTGTTTGCACAGTGTGTATTTTTGTGTTGGGTGTGTGCTTTTGGATTTAAATAAACTACAGAAGTAAAACATTTCCTACTGTAACAGAAATAAATGCCATGGCTATCCAAAGCCCACTCTTTGTTCAGCTGATGTTATTCAAGATATAGCCAGATAGATCTTCCTGATTTAGCTCTTCTTGTGCAGTTTTGAAATGCTTTCAAGGACTCTTTACCACTTGTAGAGGAAAATTTATATTCCTTGGACAACATGTAGGGTCCTTTATTATATATCCTCAGTCCATTTTCCTCACCGTCTGCTCCATGACTCCCAACCACCCATCCTGCGCCCCCTGCCCCATGCGTCATTCATCTTATATAACCCAGGGAGCTGGTAGGTCTCAAAACAGTTTTGAAGTTCTCATGAAACCCCTTCGGTGTGTGCAGCCTCAGAAAGCCCTTGAGAAATCACAAAATTAAGTGGAAAGCAAAAGAGTGTATCACCTCCAACAGGAAACATTTTAGGATAGTATTTAAACTGTCTTACAGATTTCAGGGGCTGGAGAAAACTCAAGGAGGGGCAAAATCTGGAAGGGCCGAACATATAACCTGGGAAGGCATCACAGGGGAGAAGAAACTGAAACCAGGCGTGAAAACAAAGCGTAGGTATAGTAAAAGCCAGCCAAGAGGGTTTCTATATGGGAGAACCAACATGGACTTCGATGTCAGCCCTGGGTTTAAATCTCAGGGACCCCTTCCTTGGTTCTCTTCTGTAATCTCTCTGAGCTACCGTTTCTCTTCTGTAAAATCGGAAACATGGCAATGTTCCCTGTCTTAAGTGTTGTTGTAAGGGTTAAATTGCTAACTTAGTGCGCTAATGGAAGGTGCACTGGAAGCGACACCTCATTTGGCTTTTCCATAAGCGAAGCTGCAGAAGTGGGAGTGAGCGTGCTATGTAGCACTTGCCTTAGCAGGAAGGTGTGTTGTGGGGGGAAGCAGTGGGAAGCCTTTTGTACTTGCAGTGAGGCTAGTTAATAGGAAATTCTGAAGTCTAAACTGAGTTTAGTTTAGACTGATTATTGGTTGATAATGGTGCAATACAGGAGCTGTTGCAGTGATGTGGTTAAAGTAATGTTTAAGGGTGGTTATTCTTTGTCGTGTCTTCTAGAATCATATCCTCCCTTATTGCCCACAGAGACCATTTGAGCCTTCTGCAATATATCGCTCATATCCCTGAACGTAGGACAAACTTCTTTTTTAAAAAGGTTTTATTTATTTATTTATTTGAGAGAGAGAGCACAGATGGAGGGGGAAAGGGAGACAGAGTGCCTGGTGAGCAGGGAGCCTGGCACGGGGCTCAGTCCCAGGATTCCGGGATCATGACTTGAGCGGGAGGCAGATGCTTAACCAACTGAACCACAGGCACCCAGGATAAACTTTTTTTTTTTTTTTTAAGGAGGAAATCACTTTATTAAGTACAAATAATAAAACTTACATGTGAAACTAAAGATTTCTGGAGCTCTGCCTTACAAATCAGTCTGCTCAGAAATTTTTAAAAGATAAAAATGATTTTTTTTTAAATTTTTATTTATTTATGATAGTCACACAGAGAGAGAGAGAGAGAGGCAGAGACACAGGCAGAGGGAGAAGCAGGCTCCATGCACTGGGAGCCTGACGTGGGATTCGATCCCGGGTCTCCAGGATCGCGCCCTGGGCTAAAGGCAGGCGCCAAACCACTGCGCCACCCAGGGATCCCGATAAAAATGATTTTTAAACTACTTTTAGTTTGCATGATCACATCAAATAATGCATTCCATTCATCCCTGAAATACAGCACTCTCTCGGCTCCTAGAGCAATGTCTACGTATAAAATGCGGAGAGGAATTCTCTAATTCTTCAGATTGCCCTATTATTGTACAAATCCAGTGACCACCTTAGCAAAAAGTAAGATTCTTGCTAGCTGTTGTCTCAGGTTTGTTTGCATTCATTATAAACAATCTGCCTACTAAATACATTACTGGTAGATTAGTTTATTGGTTTCATACTAACTTGATTTCCTTTCTCTTCATTAAAAAAGAAATAGCAATTCCTTCTTAATGGTGAATAGAAACGTTAAGATAGAAGCCTTCATTCTCTGATGAGAAATAGAGGAAATGTAGAAGGGGAAGCGTGGATTTCCTGAAACCGACCTATTTGTCAGGCTCAATGAATAATGGCGTCATTGATACTGATGAAGAGCTCTCAAGGCAGCTCTCAAAACTTGGGGGGCAGAGGGAAGGAGGGGTAGGGAAGAGAGAACGAATTGAAAGCACAGGGTTTGAGACGGCAGAGAGAGGCAGGAGCGCTGAGTTTCATGTGGGATGGTCAGAATGTTCTCTTTTTGTTAAAAGTGACCATGGCACCTTTCATTCTTAGGCTCTCCGACATAGAAATACACAAGTCCATAGAGGGCATAATGGCATGGCAGCAGGCTGTTGGAGTGCTGGGAGGGAGAATGTGGGGTCCTATGCCTGACTGCCCAGCTTCTAATCCTGGCCTCACCACCTTCTACTGATGTAAGGCACAGTGACCCACTGAATCTCACTGCACTTTTCTTGAGGATGATAATCATTCCCTCCTTATAGGGATGATTTGAGGACCAAGTGACCTGGTCACAGAAAATACAAAAGCCAATATTTGGCACATAGGACAATTTCACTTTATATTTATTATCGTCTTTATTGTGGTCACATTGTGGCAGTTTTGAGGATAGTAGCGTCAGCCCTGTGGAAAGAGAATGGATGGTACTGGAATTGATGAGACTTGGTTTTGCCACCAGCTGCTCACCTTTGGGGATCTGTTTCCTCATCTGTGGAAGGAGGAGCTGTGGCCTAGGATGATCTCAGATCCCCTCTGGCTCGCTGATAAAACATGAATCAGACATTTTATGCTGGCCACACAGCTGTTGCAGTGGACTTTTCAGAGGCAAGTCAAAGACTTGTTTGTTAAGCTGTTTGAATTGCATTGAATCAGGCTTTGAGATGTTTTACACTTTAACTGTATTATCTCTTATTATATATAACCTTTGGGTTAGGTAGGCATAATAATGCTTGTCTGGTGGATAATTCTGAGTCTTTAAAGCAAAAATGCTTGTGCCAGGATGAAGAAAAAAAACAAGTAACTGGCACAATTAGATACTCAAACCTTTGCATATTTCTACATAAACTCGTATCTTCCCCCACTCTTCACCCCATATGTACATGCATGTAGATGTAGATCCACGTTTGGGATAAAGTTATTATAGTGTATACTGACATAACTTGAGAGTGTCATAGGCTTTTGTAAATGGTTCAGTTACTACCAATTGTAATTAACGCCTTCTTGTTAATGAATCAGGCCATGATTTATCACTGCCTAAAAGGTGCCACGTTGGTAAATAACTGATTTCCAGCCCCCTTGGTGTCAGTTTTCATCCTAGTGGGGGAATATTTTTCACAAACCTATTTTTCTATAAATCTTGATGCCAGAAATAAAAACCAGTCTGGTGAGGCGCAGGCACCTGACTGGCTCAGCCAGTAGAGCATACGACTCTATCTCCAGGTTGTAAGTTCCAGCCCCCATGTTGGGCATAGATATTACTAAAAAAAAATAAAATATTTAAAATAAAACAAACAAAAAACCCCAAAAAAACAGTCTGGCGGTGGCATATCTGGGAATCAATGGGGACATGAACATTTCCAGGCTCAGAGCTTCTAAGCTATTGACTTAGAAATTATATAACAATTCTCACCATATGGCATATTGCTCAAACTTGCTGAAGCCATGTGTTTTCAGGCATTGTTAATGCCCTGCAGGTCAGGAGAAAGGTTATATGTCTGATTCTTGTTCTGCTAGCGTAGCTTTCTGCTGTGTGCATCCGAGCCGTGAGCTATTGCTGTGGGGAAAGCAGCCGTGTTTGATTCTGTTCCCATGATGGGACATTTTATGTGTCCAGAGGTAGAAATGATTTCTCTTTCACACTGTTTAACTGAAGCGAGAATAGTAACAAGACAAAATTTTTATGTATCAAAATTTATATTCTAAAACACTTATGAAACAGTCTGAATGCAGGATTCTTTTAGGATGCAGGATTTCTTTTTCTTTTTCTTTTATATAGTCTTTTGAAAATTGTCTTACCCCATACCAAATTTGATAATTCTTCTAGTGACTAAGCCTTCTCAGGTTGTTCCCTAAGCACCCAACTTTATTTTCTTAGAATCAGCAACTGTCTTTTTACATTTGTTAATTAAATTATGTAATTACAGAGAAGTACAATTGACATAAACCAGTGTAGGAGCAAACACAGCTGACCCTTTGTGAGAACATAACTCAGCTGGTGGGAGTCCAGAGCATGGCCTACCAGCTGGAGTGATTTAGGGCGCAGTGGTCACGCCTCTTTTTACAGATAGAAGAGAATGTCGGTGAATTCCGAAAATTGGGTAAGAGTGGAGGTCAGTTCAGAAAAAAAAATTTTTTTTTGTATCACAAGAATCTTTAATGTTTACTTTCAATTTTACTCCTGGTGGGATTGTATTTGTGTTTGGTAAAGTGTGCCAAGTGCCCACATTGAGACTGTTTCAGTTCACATCACTGCGGTCCACACAGACGTTTCCTTCCCCAGTGAGGTCATAGAGGAACCTTGACTTTTTTCTTGGTTAGGCCAGCTTTACTGATGAGAAAAACTTTTCTGAGATAAATGAGCTAAGCTAATATTGTTAGTTTTTTTTTTTTTTTTTTTTTTTTTTTAGGATTTTATTTATTCATGAGAGACAGAGAGAGAGAGAGGTAGAGACACATGCAGAGGGAGAAGCAGGCTCCATGCAGGGAGCCCGACATGGGACTTGATCCCGGGTCTCTAGGATCGTACCCTGGGCTGAAGGTGGTGCTAAACCGCTGAGCCACCAGGGCTGCCCCCCACCTTTTTTTAAAGAGAGAGAATGTGTAAATGTGTGTGAATGTATATATAAGTATGTATATATATGTGTCTGTATGTTGTGAGCGTGTGTATATTTGACTATAAGTGTGTATATGTACATGTGCTTGTGTGTGTGAATATAGGTGTGTGTAAATGGGTGTTAGTGTGTGTGTATATATGTATGGATGTGTATGTGTGTGTGCAGACTGCTCTTTTTTCTTGCCTCTACTTATAGTTTTTTAAAAATAGGTAGGCTTCATGCCCAATGTGGGGCTTGAACTCATGACCCTGAGATCAATAGTGCCATCCTCTACCAGCAGAGCCAGCCACGCACCCCTCTACTCCCATTTTTTAATCCCATCCAGCCCCCCTTCATACAGGCTTTTCTTCCCTTCATCCCCATCTGTTCTTTATTTATTGGGACCCAGAGACATCATGTAACTTAAGGGTATATAGAGCTAAATAAGAATCACAGTAGACAATATACTGGGAGCAGTAGGTCCCCAGCACTGTGCTCTTCCCTTTACTGCAGTAGGTTATTTAATTGTCAATCACCTGATCACATAGAAACGACTACTGTCCCCATTTTACAGATAAGGAAACTGCTACCAAGGAGAAAGCTGAAAAGCAGCTGTAAATGTGGGTTTTAAGCAGTGACACTTACGCATGAAGATGGCATGAATTCTCCTGCAATCCCAGGCTGTCCCATCTTCTCTGCCACCCCAAAATGTGGCTGTGTTCGGCAATTACGTTACAGTGCTCTGGCTTGGAACCTGGCCAGAAACTGTTCTAATAGCATTATGTTAGATGTTCTCCAGAGTCCCGAAGGTCTGTGTTTGGTTTGGGCTTTGTTTTAGTCTCTCCTCGTGTGCTGTAAATACTGTGCTCCCCACAGTCCAGAGGGGATGTTGGGTTTGGTGTGTTCCAGTACCTCAGAGAACATACCAGACAGAAATGAAGAGCACTTTCTCAGTAGATGCTTTATGTGAAAACTCCCTACAGAATAGCTCAAAATACATCCTCTATCAGACAGTTTTCACAGGTAAGGTGGCTCCTTTGTTTCCTCCATCCTGGGCACCAATATCTGACCCTCGCCTTGGTGAGTCAGCCACCTTACTTGCCAGCAAAAAAAGGAGCCAAGTTTCACTACCAGCTCATGACTTGTCCCAGTGCTATTGCTGGGGTGGAAACGTCCATCTGGGTGAGTCACCCCGTGCCATGCTGCAAGCAAGACTCCCAGGCACCGCAATGCTGATCACCCTTGGACGCCTCTATGGAAAATAGCCCCATGCTCTCCCTTTACCCTCATGGCCCAGTTTCTCAGGATCCTTTTACCAAGCTCATTAATGGCAAACTTCTGTAGTTGATTAAAACTTAAATCTACTGTCACCGGGTCAGTCCTTAAGGCCTTCATTTTTAAAAATCTGAACTCTGTAGTTTTTGGTCATTGAGCTTAAACCAGGTTTAACTTTACTACATGGGGTAGTTTCTCAGTTGCCCTATTTGGGAGAGGGATTTGCTGAAGCCTGGTCCAGGTTAGGCATTTCTCCCCACTGCATGGATGTGTGGAGAAGACCTGTCTGGTCTTGCACTTGTCCAGGTGCTCTGATTTGGACCTGGGCCACCTGCCAAGCCCAGACTCCTCAAAATCGCTGTGGCTGTCAGCCCTGCTTTGAGGTGGAAAAACATCCTCACAAACAAGCAGGCCTAGGAGTTCCACATCACAAATAGGAGCTCTTTTTTTTTTTTTTCACTCCAAACTCCAAAGAGAAAAGACAGGAAAGAAAGAATCAGGAGATTCCGTCTACACTGATAGAAAATATCTGTCGTGTTGAAATCTTGAATGCTTTTCCATGTTCCTGCCTTAGAAAAATGAGAAATATTCCATGCATATGTCTTGTCTAGCCTCCTAATTGCCATACTTATTGTTTTATTCGGCCATGATCTATATGTGACTGCCTTGTTTAATGCAGATTGTAAATATGACAAGGGTTATGCCCTCCCATTTGGTTCTCCCATTTCTAAGAACGTAGCTCACTGTAACTGACCCTGTGCCTCTTTGGTAGTCAGGTGTTAGGCATATGAATGGTGTGTGCATTTTTCTCTTCGACTCTAGTTGGTCTTCTGTGCTTTGCTATCAGGACCCTTCTATAGAGAGGGGATTACCTTGGTTACTCGGTTCCCAATGCACACATGTGACAGCTTTGATCACAACTGTGATCCCCAGTAGGGACAAATTATGCATAATTGTGGAGACTCAGATCTGTATTATATATGTGACTTAGGGTTGAGTGGGTCAGGTGTATAACCTTGGTTGCAGAAGTTCCAAATAGGAGTCTTCTCTGCTGTTGTGATACTGTGTTACAGATTGCTATGAGCATGCCTGTGTTTTAAGACTTGTCCATATCATTATAGGAGGTTTTAAGCATAAACCCCACAGAGGAAATTGACATCTTCTTGATCATGGCTGTTAACAACTGAGGGAGGTTTGCCCTGAGGATACCCTGCACCAGGCACGTGGAGCTGACATCTGTAAAAGGGCCACCTCCTTTCTGGCATTGGTCCTGCTGAAAAGCCACAAGCCTCTTGGGTTTAACAGTACTGTGGCTTTGCTCAGTTTGTCTGGGATAGTCACAAATACTCGTAGATCCTCCTGCTTCCCACAGGACTTCTGAACTTTCCCATATGGGCTGGTGTGCATTCCCCTAGACAGAGCTTTGTTCTATTTGAGGGTGAGGTATGGTCAGGAGACCTGTAGGTCAAAATATTGTGTCTTTTATGGATTCCCGGATTCCCACCATCCAGCATCAACACTCCTGTTTTTTGTGTAGTGAGCTTCAAAAAGCAGTTGGCAAGTCGGTTTTTTCTTTTTTTTTTTTCCTGTGCTGAAAAAGGGGACGTCTGTGTTTAAAGGATGGAAAGAACAAAGTAGGAAACCTTCAGTCTTTTGGATCAACCAGACTCTCCTTAACAGACTGTTCTTTGATATTTAATATTCTCTCTCTATCACAATTAACTATAGCCTTCATTTGTGTTTGATGGAGAACTGATTATGTTGAGGAAGACAGGAGGCTGTATAGAGTCCACAGTGCATGGCTTTGGTTGACAGTTGTTTCCTACCAGACCAGTCATGCCCTTGAAAGTTACCAGACCGAAGCATTGATCAAATATAACCACAGCCCAGGAGTCATACAGCTCAAAAGTTAGTAGATTAGAAAAATAAAGGGGAATCTATAGGGTATGTTTCTATCCATAGTTTTATTGATAGGATATATTATGTTTTTATCCCCTATACCCTACTGAGATAATGTTAGAAAAGTAAATATTTTTCCTCCACTGGACAGTATAAGTTGACCTATCCTGTCCCAAATAATACCTTTCTTTTTTCCTCTCCTCGTATGTCCCAATGTAACACACATACACACACACATGCACAGACACACATGTACTCCTAACACACACATCCATATGCCACAGCATACATGCATATACATATATATCCCTATACATGCCCCCACACAACCCAATACACATGCACCACACATACACCCCCAGTACACACACATATACACATATACCCAACACACATATAACCCCATATATACCCAACACACACATACCCCAATACATACAAAACATAACACCCCACCACCATATACTGGCTCTCTCTCTTTCTCTCTTTCCTGTATTAGAATACTCCACCATTATATTTGGTCAGTAGAATTTTAAAAGTGAGAACTAGGGGATCTAGAGAAACAGCAGTAGGTGATTCCTTTAAAAAAATTTTTTTTTAAAGATTTTATTTATTTATTCAAGAGAGACACGGAGAGAGAGAGGCAGAGACACAGGCAGAGGGAGAAGCAGGCTCCACACAGGGAGCCCGATGTGGGACTCGATCCCAGGTCTCCAGGATCATGCCCTGGGCTGAAGGCAGCCCTAAACCACTGAGCCACCCGGGCTGCCCTTAAAATTTTTTTTTCTAAGAATAGCTGTCTTTTCTTTTATCTTTGAAATTGGATTACCTGACAGATAAGTTGCAAAGATAAAGGAACTACTTTAAGAAAAAATAATTCTGTTTACCTCCTTCTTTATGGCAAAATTAATTATAGTTGATTAAATATTTAAGGGAAGATACTGATAATGGATATTAACTAAAATATATTCTAGATTGTGGCCAGGCACTGTGGTAAGCTCTTTACCTGTCTTGCCTTGTTAAAAAAATCATACCAGCAACCCAGTAAGGTAGTAGTTATTATTCGTATTTACTGATGAAGAAACCCAGAACTTGACCAAGGTCACAGCTGGTAAGGAGCAGAGTTCAGGTTTGAAAATAAAACTGTAAAAAAACAAAACCAAAAACAACAGAACTAGAAGAAAAGACAGATGAATCCCTATATAATTTGTGGTAATAACAATACAAAAAGATTTTGGAAGCATAACATAGACTGAGGGAAAAAATCACAAAGGAAAAGATTAAAGATTTGAATATGGACAACCAAAAGCTTTTGTATGACAAAACCAATATGAGACTAAAAAGTAAATGACAGAGTAGGAAGCAGTATTTACAAAGTATAATAGATCAAAGGTTAATATCCTTAATATATGATGAACATTTTGGGGGTGCCTGGCTGCCTCAGTCCAGAGAGCACATGACTCTTGATCTCGGGATTATGAGTTTGAGCCCCATATTGTGTCTAGAGATTACTTATATAAATAAATAAATCTTTTAAAATATATATGTATATAATACAAATATGTATAATACTATTATATATGTATATATGATGAGCATTTTTAAGTAAAGAAATCAATGACTAAACCAATTTATTTGTAAAAAGAAACATAGGACCCAAATAATCAGTTCACTAAAGAATAAGTACAATGTGGACAATCAACAAAGGAAAGGAAAATTTGAGTTTAGACAAAAAGAATGATAATAGCTGTGTTGTTGAGGGTACATTGCTAGAGGACATAGTAATTTGGATTTTTGGAGTTTTTCTTGGTAAAGAAAATAGAAAAGTGCTCGGAGATAAATATGTAAGGATAAATATTGTAAAGAAAAAGGAAATAATCTAAATATCCATAATAGGGAACCGATTGCATCACTTAAGCACACAATGGAAAGCTAAGCAGCTATGAAAAAATATTAATGTTGACATAACTTTGTAGGGGTGGCAAAGTGTTCATTATTTCTTGTCTTAAAAGAGAATAAATTTCCCGTGAGACATGAAGCCATAGTGATAAAATGTATTGAAGTCTCTCTAGAATCCAATCTTGCATAGAATTGTAAAGATACATGAACTTAACGGTAGTTCTTTTTGTTCATCCTTTTATAAATTGTGCTTCAAGATAGTTTAGTTAAGGATGGAAAGGAGATGAATTCTTTCCACAAATACAGTAAAATTGTTCTCTACTTTTTCTTATTCTATTTTGTATTTCCCAGAATGTGTTCCTTTCCTACTTATAACTAAAACTTCATTAAATATAATAAATCTGAAATGTGTTCTGTCAAGCATAACTGTAAGTATCTAAGAAAACTTGACTTTTTGAAGAGCATATGCCTATATATAATTATATATAATGGAAATCAGAGAGACTAGTTTGTTTTTTTCTGTCTCATATATTTTGTTTGAATGTCCAGGAGGTTACTATGGGTGCCAGGGAAAGCATAATCTGTAATTTTTATCAAAATTATTCAGTTAGTAGATACATATTATGTTAACACCTCTATTCACATCTATCCCTGGTGCCTTTTTTAACCAAGGATACTGTAGTCTTTAGAGGCTCATTAAAATTTCAAAAAGAGTCATACTTGATCAAGTATAAACTCTAAAGCAATTGAATCTTTTTTTTTTAAAGATTTTTATTTTTAAGTTTTTTTCTATACCCAACGTGGGACTTGAACTCAAAACCCCAAGATCAAGAGTTGCATGCTTCACCGACTGAGCCAACCAGGTACCCCAGATGTTTCTTTTTAAGTTCAACAAACAGTATTTTGATGCCTCAGCACTCACTAATGAGGAATGCCCCCCCCCAATTAAATATTCTTTCATCTGAGGACAGCTTTGTCAACATAGGAATAACTCAGGAAATCAAAGTGCCTACTGTGTGCCAGGGACTCTGCTAAGATGAAAAAGAACCCATTTTCAAAGGAGCTCACAGGATGCCTGGGCATCCAACTCTTGATTTCGGTTTAGGTCATGATCTCAGGGTTGTGAGATCCAGCCCCGCATTGGGCTCCATGCTAAGTGTGGAACCTGCTGGAGAGTCTCTCTCTTTTCCTCTCCCTCTGCCCCTTCCCCTGCATGTGTGAACTCTTTCAAATGAACAAATAAGTAAAATCTTAAAAAAAAAAAAAAAAAAAGAAACTCACAATCCAGTGGTAGAGGATAAATAGAAAAAAATAGGGTACTGTAAGTTCTAGAGTTTATTAAAACAAAAACAAAAACTAAACAAAACCATGGAGACCAGAGGTAGGAGTAACTGATTCCTGGTGTCGTGTAATGTGAGTCACCAATGGTGGATGAGCATCTGCTTTAACGTTCAAGAGTCAGTACAAACAGACCCGGGACCTGCCACTCACTATTGGTATGATCTTGAGCAAATGACTCCCTTCTAGAGCCCAGCCTCCTTACAGATCTCAATCCATACCTACTGGCCCTGGGGACTGCAGGGTTCAATGATACAAAATATGTAGAGTGCATTTGCTAATTGGGCAGTTGATAAAAATTAATTCCCTTCTTTTTAGTCGCATAAATAATAAAAGTATACAAATGTCAAAGGTTAATTTCATATCCTCTTTAGTATTTGTAGCAATTTAGACATAGGTAAAACCAGTTTATTCATGTATTTTTATATCCTGGAGAATTCTTTAATCATTTGGTTTATTTTTTGTGCAATGTTAGTATACAAATCCTGGATTATTTGCGGTTTTTTTTTTTTTCACTTGACATTGTCATAAACCTATTTTTTTTTCATAAACCTATTTCATTTAGCTTTGTAGCATTCATTCTTGGTGTTTTTGACCAGTGATCTTTAGTTTAAAAATCCATTTGTACCAAGGAAAAGAAAACATTGTGATTTGCTTCTAAAAGAATATGGAGTAGTGCCTGGGTGGCTCAGTTGGTTGAGCATCTCACTCTTGGTTTTGATACTCAGGGTAGTGAGATCGAGCCTTGCATTGGGCTCCACTCTTAGCAGGGAGTCTGCTTGGAGAGTCTCTCCCTCTGCCTTTCCCTCTACTCACTTTCTCTCTCTCTTTTTCAAATAAATCTTTAAAAAAAAGAACATAGAAAAAATAATTCTTCATACTTCCATCCTACTTAGCTTCAGGAGCAGAAGCTAGAAGTATTGCATCTCACTACCTAACACAGGAAGAGAAAGGTTCCTAACTAAGTGGCCACAGGCCCTTGCATGGCCATGGTCAGCTGACCACAGTGCTCCCTGCAGTTGAGTCCTTCAATCAACTCAAGTGCTTATTTTTTTTTTTTTTCTCTCTCTCTTTTTTTTTTCCAAGTTACTAAATATGAGTTGAAATCATGAATTACGGGCAGGATGTTTGACCTGACCAAGTCTTAAAGCATCTTGTCTCCACCCTCACCCCCTTCCTGAGAGGCTGGTTGACCAGAGCCTGCGCGTGGCACTTGGGTCTGGCTGAGGACCATGGTCGATTCTCACAAGCCTAAGCACAGGCTGTGTTTAACTCCCTATATTCTACACTGCAGGGCTCTGCTCCAGATTTAAGGCCTGCTTTTTGGCATGGGGAAGTACACGGAATAAGGAAGATCCTTTGAGGAAACATATGAGAAAAAATATTGATGTAGTGGATTATAATTTTGACATTATCTTACTATTTTTCAGAATGCATTTATGTTTGTGCACACACACATCTTTAACTAGTCCTCACAACAAACCTGTATATTTGGGAGTGATTATACCCTTTTAAAAAATCACATATTACACTAACACGTTTTGAATACCTTTTAGGTAGCAGGCTCTATGCTGCTATATGAAGTCAGAATTAGAGAAATAAGGTTATATAAATCTGATATTTTTCTTCTAATTTATTTTTTAATTTTAGTGCTTATCACTTGGTCTGTCTCGGCATAAGTATTTTACATTAAATGTATATATGTATATGTATTTGAATGTGACTTTTGTCAGACTCAGCAATGTTTGTTTTTTTTTAAGCAATGTTTTTGAATTTTAGCATTGTTTACACACGCAAGTGTGTTCTATTTGGGGTTAGTTTTTACATGGTAGGTGATATTCTAACATACAAAGTAGTCACATGGTATAAGGGAAAAGAGGGAAACTGAGTGGGGAAAAATTAGAAAGGAAGACAAACTATGAGAGACTCCTAACTCTGGGAACAAACAAAGGGTTGCAGGAAGGGTGGAGGATAGGGAGGTGGGGTAACTGGTGACAGGCACTAAGGAGGGCACTTGAGATGAGCACTGGGTGTTTTCTTGGTTTGTTTGTTTTTTGTTTTTTTTAGCACTGGGTGTTTAATATTGGCAAATTGAATTTAAATAAAATATTTTTATTTTATTTTTTTATTTTTTTAAAGGGTTTTATTTATTAATGAGAGATACAGAGAGAGAGAAAGAGCGGCAGAGACACAGGCAGATGGGGAGAAGCAGGCTCCACGCAGGGAGCCCGACGTGGGACTCAAACCTGGGTCTCCAGGATCAGGCCCTGGGCTGAAGGCGGCGCTAAACCGCTGAGCCACACGGGCTGCCTTAAATAAAATATTTTTAAAAATAAAAAGTAGGGATCCCTGGGTGGCGCAGCGGTTTAGCGCCTGCCTTTGGCCCAGGGCACGATCCTGGAGACCCGGGATCGAATCCCACGTCAGGCTCCCGGTGCATGGAGCCTGCTTCTCCCTCTGCCTGTGTCTCTGCCTCTCTCTCTCTCTCTCTCTGTGTAACTATCATAATTAATTAATTAATTAATTAATTAATTAAAAAGTAAATGGAAAAATGCAAAGTAATCACATTTTTCTTCTCTACTCCCTTACGAATGGGCATTTAACTTGAATCCAACTTAGAGAATCAAAATAATGCTGCCATGAGCATTCTGTTACAGGAGTCCCTTGTGAAAGTGTCTCTAGGGTAGGTGCCTCATAGTGGGTCAGAGTATAGACATATTCTCTCTTATAGGTTCTGTCAGGTTTTCTTAGAGTGTGCAGCCCAGCAGCAGATTATAAAAATACCCATATTTCCTCAGTCCAGCTATATTGTTGCCAAAATTTTATTTTTTGCCAGCTTCTAATGGTTGAAGACATCATTTGTTTTGCGTTTACACATTTTTAAGAATCCCATTGTGTAGCCAGATGTCCAAGTGTAACAAGAGACTGCTAAAATCAGATCCAACTTTGCATAAAGGAGGAAGTACACCTGAAAGCTTGTGTTATGTTTCAGTATTTCTGAATCTAAAAGGATTTGTGTAAGATAAAAAGGTTCAGTGGACTCATTTTTTCAACAAACATTTATTAAATATTTTGTGCTAGGTCCTAGGATTACAAAGATAAATTATAGTCTCTGACATCAATCAAGAGGTTCTCGGTCCAATGGAGGGGAGAGGGAATACAGTGGTTTTGGCAAATACTGTAATCATGAATGTTTGGGACTATGAGAGCACAGAGGAAGAAGAATATCATTTTAATTCTCTTAATGATGGGAGAGTGAATGTTAGTCACGAATTTCAGAGGATAGTGCTACCTTAACTGTTTAAAAAGATTTTCACGCCTGGGGCGGCTGGGTGGCTCGGTTGGGTGTCTGACTCTTGATCTCAGCTGGGTCTTGATCTCAGGGTTGTGAGTTTGGACCCTGTGTTGGGTGTGGAGACTAAAAAAAAAAAAAGAAAAAGTTTTTCACACCTTTACTCTTCAGTCGGATGCTACTGGCTCTATAGTACATGACTGAAAACTCCCAAGAGCTGCAGTAAGCTGTAGACAGGCTCACAGAAGAGAACTTGTCCCCAAACTTACCATGGGAACACAGGTGAGAGGTGCCTGTGCTCTACACATCACCTCCACCTGCAATGAACAGTTTCTCAGCACTTGGCATGCATTTAGCACTGTGCTAGGTGCTTACCCATCCCAAGATGCATCTGAGAAGGTTCATCAGAATCCAGATGAGGAGATAAGACTATGTAGGTTTAATGATATTTTAATAACAGCTCATGAGAAGAAGCTAAACAGAATTTATTTATTTATTTATTTTTTTATTAATTTTTTTTATTTATTTATGATAGAGAGAGAGAGAGAGAGGCAGAGACACAGGCAGAGGGAGAAGCAGGCTCCATGCACCGGGAGCCCGACGTGGGATTCGATCCCGGGTCTCCAGGATCGCGCCCTGGGCCAAAGGCAGGCGCCAAACCGCTGCGCCACCCAGGGATCCCGAAGCTAAACAGAATTTAAACCATGCTTCTGTATGGCCCACTGACCATGGAAAGGAAACTTTAATGCCTAGAGAAATGTCTGGGAGAGAAGGAACGGGTGGAATCATGAACTGATCTAGGAACTGAGCTCTTAGTACATAGCCCTGCATGTAGTAAGCAAGCAGTACACTTTTTAACATCTTTTTGGATTGAGAGAGCGTTGTTAATAACTGAGACTCGGTTATTAATCCAAGTATGTCAAGAAAAATCATTCTTTGCTTTTGTAAGTTTTTTATTTTTTGTTTTGTTTTTTTAGGTCAAGAAGTGGTTTTCAAGTGCCTTGGGGAAGGAATTCTTGAAAAAGCCTTTCAAGGGTATAATGCTTGTATTTTTGCATATGGACAGACAGGTAAGTGGCTGCTTTTAGTTATAGTCAATGATATTAAATACGCATGTCTTAAGGTCTAGAAATAGAAAACACTAGCAAAGTGACGGAAACATGCTTCTGACTTTGTGGGTTTAACTGAGTTAGATGATCAAAAGTAACCCTCTTTTTGAAGGTTCAACAATTTTTGATAATTGAGTAATTGAGCCAAAGCTAGTTTCAAATTATTGTCATTTCCTAAATTATAGTTTTAACCTGCATTTGAACTAGAAAATAATTACCAGTTTCTCAGTGTCAAGGTTATAGTGAAAAGCTATAGAACAACTCTTTGTATCATCCTGTGGAATGAAGGACCTTCCCTGGGATACAAGAGTGTTGATAGATTATTAAACCAAGACTGTGGAACAGGTGCATGGAACATGCAGAACAGAAGCTCACTATGGGGTTAGCCCTTAACACTGTCTCAGCAAGAAAGTTAAAATAAGTCATAGCAATACTGCCTGTTGTCCCATCACAGGACAGCTCTGAGATTCAGACAAGAGAATGCATATCAAAGCATTTTCACAAACATAATATATTTTGGGGGTAAAGTACAGTCAGTGTGACTTGATATGACTTGATAATGTATAGTTGATATTTGCTATACACACCTCAGGTTTGCACATCTATAGTGGTTGTATTTGTAGGCATCTCTCTGTCCAGCTGGAATTGGTGAACATTATAGAAAGAAGAGTAGCTTGGTTGTCCACGGGCATGGGCGTGAGGGCTGAGTTTGCCACTTGTGCTCTGTGACCCTGGTGGATGAATGTAGAAAATGTATAATGTGGAAGCATTATGTTTCACTCCCTCTGTTGTCCTTCCTTTCTGCTTGCTTTTCTTCAGGTTCGGGAAAATCCTTCTCCATGATGGGCAGTGCTGAGCAACTGGGCCTTATTCCAAGGCTCTGCTGTGCTTTATTTAAAAGGATCTCTCTAGAGCAGAATGAGTCACAGACCTTCAAAGTCGAAGTATCCTATATGGAAATTTATAATGAGAAAGTTCGAGATCTTTTAGATCCCAAAGGGTAAGTTAGTGGTTGAAATTAAGCCTTGTCACGGGAGTAATAATTGTAAATGATCCTTACATTAAAGCTGCAAGGGAGTAGATTTATTTGGTCACTGCTCCGACTTAAGTGCATTCACTGAGAAATCGTCTGCTTCTCAGAGCCTGCTGGTAGACCCAGTACATGTAGTTTATCCTATACTCGTGTATAAAGTTGCTTATGCATGCCATTTAAAAAGATGTTTTTACTATCGGTATTATTTTTGCTACCATGGCTTGTTCATAAAAACTAAGTTAACAATGACATAGTGGTCCTCCAATTTGTGTTGGAAAGGAGCAAGTCTAAATTGGAAGGAACTGCTTCAAGGATTGAAACAACCCAGCCTAGAAAGCCATTCTCTTCCTGGGCCATGCACTGGAATCATGGTTGGGGGGCTTTTTAAGGATATGCTGGCCTGAGCCCCACCCATAGAGCCCATGATTCAGTGGACCAAGGGGGAATCCCAAATGTGGGTATTTTTTAAAAACTAGGTGATAAAAACCACGTAAGTTTGATTCACAGAGAGAGAAGGCCATTTACATTTTTTCTTTAATTAAAATTTTTTTGCTGGTTTAAAAATAATACATACTCTTGGAAAATTTAGAAAATAGGCAGAGTATAAGAAGAAATAAAAATGACCTATAGTCCCACACTCAAAAATAACCATTGTTAATACTTTGGTCCATTTTGATCCTGTGTTTCAAGTCTGTCGGGGGTGTGTGTGTGTGTTGAGGTCATTCTCTAAATACAATTCCATATCCTGAATTATTTATAAAAACTTTTAGCAGCTGTGTAATCCAGGGTATCATCATAACACCAGAACTGTAGGTGACAAGGAATGAAGAAATCATGGGAAATGTTTATATTGACTTTAAAGTTATTAACTATTTGCATATGAAAGAACATTTATAATACATGTAAGATAAAAAAAATAATAAAATTGACTGTTCTACTTACCATTTGGCTTAATAAATGGAACATGACTAATATTTTTAAAGCCTTGATATGATTCTCTTGAATTCCATTCCATTCTCTACCCCTCCCCAAGGTAGCCACAATTATGAATTTTATATTTCTCATTATCTTTATCCTCCTTAGAGTTCACACATAATTTTGCACAATTTTAAACTTTGTGTAAGTGACATCATAGTATATATGTCCTTTGTTGACTTGCTCTTTTTCTCTTGATGAGACATTCATTCTGATAGATGAAGTAATAATGCATTTGTTTTTACTGCTCTTTAGTGTTTTATTGTATGATGATAGTCTGTCTCATCTCTTGTCACTTGTGTGGTTTCCACTTTTTACTGCTTCAGCACTGCTCTGAGTATTCTTGCACACTTCTCTTGCTGTGCAATTGTAGGAGTTTCTAGGGAATACATCTAGGGTGGACTTGTGGGCAAAAAGATACTGAATCTTTGCCTTTATGGGGTGCTCCAGAATAGCATTAAAGAATCTCTGGTTGTGCAAGCTGAGCGGAGTGAAGTTTCAGATCCATGTGCATCCTGCTAGCTTTTTTGAAGATGTGCATTTGATCTGCCCCTATTGAGAGTACACAGAATTACTCATTGTTACATTGAATTCTTCATCTGTAAAGGTAGTAAAACCTATTTTATAGATTGCTATAAGAATAAATGGGATAACTAAAAAGTTCTTAGGGAACAATGCCACAACTTTGGGAAGTACTCAGTAAGTCTTAGCCCCCTTTTTCCACACTTGAGTGATGCCAAACATTGACACTTGATTTGAAAGGTGATTGATATCCGAGGCAATGAAAAAGGTGACAAATGCAATATGCTCATGTTATATATAGATCTGCTTTAAAAAAAAAAAAAAAAAAAAAAAAAAGATCTGCTTTTAATCCTAAGTATCTATGATGAGCTTTAAATGGGTCCCAAACCAGGTTTGCCATTTAAAAATTCAAAAAAGTCTTAAAGTCTTCACCAGCAGAGCCAATTCTAAATATAGGATAAATGTCAGTAACTGCAAACAACTGCTGTACTGCTCTATCACTTGCTGTATAAAATTGTCAGCATAAAAGCACCATAAATCAATGGAGCCTTTAAAAAACAAATGAAAACACTTTAATACTGTTCATTACTTGATCAGAACGTTAAGACATGACTTACTAAAACTGCGAATGTGCTTATGTATGAACGAATCTTAAGGTTAAATTCCATTCTGGCATGTTCTTTGCTTTGTTTTCTTGCTTGCTTTCTTCTGTTTCTTTTTCCTCCTTTGTAAAACTGAAGTTCATCTACTAAAGCAGGCATGTTAGCCTAACCTCATATTCTGTGTGCTAGCTGTTTAGTTTGGGAGTAGAGATAGAATTTTTAAAATAGTAAGTTACTTTAAATAGAAACCAGAGTATAAAAGACATTCCTCATAAGGAATGCTGTTTTCCTAATCCAAATAAAGTAGCTTTTAGAATATTTTTTGATCATTTAAAAAATTGCAGTCTTCGTTTCTGAGTAGTTAAAAAAAAGGGAAAGCTTCCCAGTTGGGTCTGATTCATTCATTCCTTTTTCCTTCCTCCCAAAGGAATAGGCAGTCTCTTAAAGTTCGAGAGCATAAAGTTTTGGGACCATATGTAGATGGTTTATCCCAGCTGGCTGTCACTAGTTTTGAGGTAAGTGTCATTTTGAAAAAGTCACTAAAAAGCTGGCAGTAAATCAAAACGTTTAAGTGATGTCAAATGCATTTGTGAATGCTTTGTAGCATATTGGTACCTTGCATGGTCTCAGAAACCCAGTAGCAACAACTCCCACTGGGGAAAAAAGGGCTTCTGCCTGCGTGGTTATGAAGGCATCACGGTGTGGCCGAGAGGCTCAGCAGTGTGACTGCTGAATACTTTCTTTCATACCGCCTTGTTGAAACTCTCCTCCAGAGTTGTCAGTGATGTCCTTCTAAAGAAACCTGGACACATACAAGCAGTGTTGGGTAATTCATTCATTCCCGTCCCTCTGACAGGGTCCCCTGTGCTCATTCCTATTACTCTTTACTCTTCCTCGTTCTATTTTTCTGAATTGTTTCTCTCACCATTGACTGACTGGCTCTCCTTTTCCTACTCCCTTTTAAGTCTTCCTACACCTCAACTTGATGTTTGTTTTTTTGTAAAGATTTTATTTATTTATTCATGAGAGACACACAGAGAGAGGCAGAGACACAGGCAGAGGGAGAGGCAGGCTCCTCGCAGGGAGCCCGACATGGGACTCGATCCCTGGATGCCCTGGGCCAAAGGCTCAAATACTGAGCCACCCAGGTGTCCCTCGACTTGATGTTTTACCCTGACTTCTATGGTTACTGCTTTGGAAACCCACTAAAACCAGCTGCTCTGTGTTGCTGAGGAATGCTGACAGAAGAGGGAGCAAAGGCATCCTGTGCCTCGTTCTGCTGTCCAGGCCTTGTGGCCGTCCCATCATTCCCTCAGACTCAGAGTGATGAAAATTAATCTGAGCTAACTCCCTCCAGCCATTTAGAGGAGGACATTTTTAGTATTGCTCAAAAGAGAAATAGAGTGTAGCCATCATTTTAAAAGCACCTAGATTCTGAAATGGATGGAAACCTCTCTGGTGTAAAGCCGCTAAAAGTCAGCACCTTTGCTCAGGTGCGTGGTTCAGAGCTCTGCGTGTTGGGGGCAGTGTTCATCTCACCCTGTCACTTATTAGGAAGAGCCAAGGAGGGATCCCTGGGTGGCGCAGCGGTTTAGCGCCTGCCTTTGGCCCGGGGGCGCGATCCTGGAGACCTAGGATCGAATCCCACGTCGGGCTCCCTGCATGGAGCCTGCTTCTCCCTCTGCCTATGTCTCTGCCTCTCTCTCTCTCTCTCTGTGTGACTATCATAAATAAATAAAATCTTTAAAAAAAAAAAAAAAAGGAAGAGCCAAGGAGCTTGTGATTCGTATCCCCGCTCTTCCTTTTACTGGATATGGGAGAAATTACTTGAGCCCCATGAATGTCAGTGTTCTGTGGGTCACATCAGGAGAATACTTCTTTGATAAAGTTCATGCATCTAACATTGTGTAAGAAAAAGCCCGTGGTGGCAGGTGTTCAAAGGCAGGTGTGCAAAGATGAGTAAGGAGCATTCCCTGTCCTTGGAGAGCCACAGTGTTGGAGGAGGGGGCATATAATATACAAGCAGTAGAGGATGCCTGGGTGACTCAGCGGTTTGGCGCCTGCCTTTGGCCCAGGGTGTGATCCTGGAGTCCTGGGATCGAGTCCCACATCGGGCTCCCTACATGGAGCCTGCTTCTCCTTCTGCCTGTGTCTCTGCCTCTCCCTCTCTCTCTGTCTCATGAATAAATAAATAAAATCTTTAAAGATAAAAAACAAGCAGTAGATAGCTCTGCAGTCATTAAGCACAGGAGACTTAGAATAACATAAGGTTACTACCATTAACTGAGTATCTGGAGTGCTCCAGAAATATTAGCTCTTTTCTCTCCTAGGAACTTGCAAAGGGAAAAAAAGCTGCTAAGCAGAGAAAGGGGACAGTTGCGGGATGGCCAGAATGGTGGTTGGGGGGAAGCATTTCCTATTCTAGCAATCGGTGAGAGATGTGGAGGCTCACCCTGCGCTCCAGGGAAGGCAGTCAGGGAGCAGGTTCTTACAGAGGAGCGGTGCCAGGTGCGTCCCAGGGATTGTAATTACCACGTACACCTGGTGGGCAGGACTGCATTCCTGTGTTTGGGCTTATAATGTGTTCCTTCTGCTTTGCCTCTAGGATATTGAGTCATTGATGTCTGAGGGAAATAAGTCTCGGACAGTAGCTGCAACCAACATGAATGAGGAAAGCAGCCGCTCCCATGCTGTGTTCAACATCATAATCACGCAGACACTTTATGACCTGCAATCAGGGGTGAGGGACTCGGAGAGCCTCTGGTGGCAGTGAAAGAATGCAAAAATCCTGCAGAAGTGAAGGGTTCATGGCTGGATTTGGTTGCTGAGAATTTTATGCTGGCTTTGCAACTTATTAAATAAGCTACTTTACTTAAATCTCTCTGTTTATTAGGTCCTCCTTTTTACATAACTTCAAAAAAAAAATTGGATTTCTTGTGTAAACTCCCTAGAGAGCATGGTGATGTCACTATACAGCTTTTAACATGTAACCTTTCACTCTGAAATTCTCCTAAAAACTGAGTCTACCTCATAGCCATTAAGGGCTATTAAAGAGGAAACCACAACATTTAGCCTAAAGAACACTTTTTCAAAAGAACAGGGACTTGACCTGAATAAACAGGAATCCTCAAGTATTGGCGTTTCCTCAAAGCACAGAAAATCTCCTGCTTTCTGACTATATCCTGGAAAGCTGAGTGTGCCTGCCCCCCAGCTACAAAACAAACGCTACATTCACACGCCAGTTCAAATCTGACTGATGGGGTGGGTGCCTGGCTTGCTCAGTTAGAGGAGCATGTGGCTCTTAATCTCGGGGTTGTGAGTTTGAGCCCCACACTGGTGTAGAGCTGACTTAAATAAATAAAACTTTAAGAAAGTAAAAATTAAAAAAAAATAAATTTGACCATGAAATGGCAAGTCCACTAGTTCCTCGCCTGCCCAGGCTGTGCTCAGTTACTGCGTGGACATCTTTGGAGACGTGTACATTTGCACTCATGTGTGCTGTTTCTCTCTTGTTTCCTGCACCCAGAACTCAGGAGAGAAGGTCAGTAAGGTCAGCCTGGTGGACCTGGCAGGTAGCGAAAGAGTGTCCAAAACAGGAGCCGCAGGAGAGCGACTCAAGGAAGGCAGCAACATTAACAAGTAAGGTGCCTGGTGGGGCTCAGCTTCATACCCAGCTTCTTGTGTGCTGGGGGGGTGGGGGAGGGGGGGTTGTGATGCTAGAAAGGATCAGATGGTCCTGGTGGCGGGTGCTTCCGAGTCCATGGAGCTTTCGTAACCTGAGTTGAAGACCAAGGGCCCTGCCTCTACTGAAATGCATGCAGTTTATTTGAGTGAAGCTACGCACTGCAGCCCTGTGTAAACAGTGCACAGTGTATCATCATATCTACTGTAGTCTTAGGTAAATGCACATCACAATCTTGTCAATCAAATCATATCTTAAATTAACCCGAGGAGCTGACTCTGAAAAGAAAACCTGTTTTGAGTCCTTTTATACAGTGAATACTGTTTAAACACCAGTGCCTAACAAGATTTAACAGTTGCTTAATAACTGCTATATCGAAATCTTTTTTGCTTTGGGAACCTGCAGTGTGCCCAGGGACATCCTATGGGATGAAAGAGAGCAGGGTGGTGCGGGATGCATAGGAGGTTGCCAGGTAGAAAAAGGAGATGCAGGCCTTCAGCACAGAGGGTGTAGCCAGTGCACGGGCAAGTGAAGGGCTTGTTCTTTTCAGTAATGTAGTAATCCCAGGATGGTTCCTGCTGTGTGAGAGGAAGTATTTGCTTTCCAGCCCAAGAGGGAGCAGAGTTTGTGTGTAGGAGCAGAGTTTGTTTGTAAGAGTGTGCACTCAAGTCAGACTGCCAGAGTTTTGTCCTTCCCTTCACCTCTCTGTGCTTTTTATCCTCCGTAAATGGGGATCATAATAGTCACTGCTTCACAGAATTGTCCGAGCTTAAATGCCCAGAATGTGCTTTGAACAATGCCTGGCACGTACTGTGCACTGAATCAATATTAATTGCTGTAGCTAATATTTTTATAATCTGTACAAATAGCATAATCATTATCATTATTCCAAGTTCAGCAGAAAATAGTTTCGTTTGTACTTGTAACATGTTTCTGTTGAGACATAATAGCTTGGGGTTTCGTTTAGGACAGAGGGTGACAAGAGGTAATCTACACAGGAACATGTTTGTGCAGCTTGCATTTTAAAATGATGCTAGTACATTATAATTTTAGTGTCCTGAAGTTTAAAATTAGAAGTAAAACATCACCGCCTCTATCAGCTGGACACAGTGGCACTCACTGCAGAGACTGCTGCTTTAGGGAGTTAATCTTCCAGTCATTCTGTCTCCTGCTCTCACAACAAAGGGTTTTGCTGTATTTCATGACCAAGCACTATAGGAGCCCAGGCAGGCACTGCAACTCCGCAGGCCATAGGGAGCTCAAGGGCGGGGATGGGAAAGCAGAAGTGGGGGTAGGAGGAAGCAGGTAAAGATTGCCACCTCTCCGAGAAATTTGTTGACTGGTGCTAAGCCATGCCAGCCCTTTGCCTTCTGGCTGGACTTGTAGGGAAACACCGGAAGTTCTGTGCTGGGAATTTGTAAGAATTGAGAGTATGGCTGGCTTTGATGTGTAATGATCACTAACTTCTGCTGATCTCTCACTGTGTTTTGGGTGCTGTTCTCAATGCTCCATATGTAATAATAACTCATCTGAGCCTCACATCAGCAATGGGAAGGGGGTCTGTTATCCCTGCTTTACAAATGCAGAAACCAAGGCAGGGAGTGGTTAGATAAGTTGGCCCAGGTCTCGAGGCAGTAAGTGTGGAGCTGGATGTGGTTGCAGGCAGTCCAGCTCCAGAGCCCTGTGTTGTTGTACCTGGGGTGACCATGTATTTTGTTTGCCTGTAAGAGTCCTAGTCGATATGTTTGTCCCAGAGTAAACATTAATAGTGCCCTCTTAAATTTGGGCACTGAATTATGTAGTGTCCCAAACTGGACTACCCCAAAGCTACATAACATGATTTAGAATCCCCAGTGACTGACTCTCTTCCATAATGGCTTATTGGATTGAATCAAATTCTCTTAGCGTCCTGCTCTCTTTCCTTATTTATATACGAGCTCTTTCACAAATGGATGTGTGCATTCCCATCTACTAGTCGGTGAGATCTGGTCTTCATTTGTAGGATTCTTTATAGTTATCAGCGAGCACTTTCATAGGCATGAATTCATGTGAGGCTCCCAATGGGTATTTTTATCTCTGTTTATAGATGAGAAAACTAATGGTTGGAGACATTTAAGTAATAGGAATAAAAGCCAAGCAGACATATATTAAGTCTCTGCTATGTGTCTGGCACTGCATTAGATGCTGGGGATGCAAAGGAAATTTAGATATTCTTGTAGACACTACTGCCTCCCTGCCTCCGCTGCCAAATACATCCTGATCCTCATCCCCAAAACTTGTGCACTTGTGCAATCCTCATCCCCAAAACTTGCAAGGCAGAGGACAAGGCAGATGTGATTAATTTAAAATTTTGAGAGGAGATTATCCAGGTAAATCAGATATAAAAAATAAAGCTCCTTAAAAGTGACAGAGGTTGGAGGGCCCGAGAAAATCTTTACCTTCCATTTCTTGTTTGAAGGTGAAGGAGGGGACCGGGACCATGAGCCAAGGAATGCAGGCAGCCTGTCAGAGCTGGAGCAAGCAAGGCAAGAGCCTGTCCCCTCCAGCCTCCAGAAGGAGCACAGCCCTGCTGACAGTTTTTTAGCCCAGTGAGACATATCTGGACTTCTGGACTTCCAAAACTATAAGATAATAGCTCTGTGTTGTTTTAAGCCGCAGGGTTTGTGGTTATTTGTTACAGCATGATTGCTGCCCTTGAGCACATGGTTTAGGACAATAGGAGGTCGCTTCATTTGAACAAATGAAGAAGGATTTTTTTTTTTTTTTTGACCAGACAAAACTGAGGAATGCTGCATAAGCTGACAGTTAAGCATGGAACTATTTTTTTTATGACACCTTTGCCAGTCTGTGGATGTTTGTTAGTTGGTCTTATGCTTTTCCCAAAAAAACTGGCTCAGAAGGAGTAGAGCTGCCTCTGATCCTTTTCCACTGTAATTCAGTCCAGGGCTGTTGTCTTTTACCCTACACACCTCTCTGATCTCCTTGGGTATGTGCATATATGCCCCATGAGCCCACTCCGGACCCAGGTGTCCAGCAAGTGTCATCTAGGTTCTCACCGTGGTCATTGGCACAAATGGGACATCCTCTCGCCATTACATAGTACCCTGAGGTCTGAATAGCTGCCTTAGAGACCTTCATGGAAATTGGCCCTCTATCCCTTTCCTGCCATTCCAAAATCCAGAATGCGCTGAAAACCAAGTGCTTTTCTTTTTTTCTTCACAGCTTGCATGTTGGTAGAGCCTCACCTGAACTCTTACAAGGCTGTCTCTAGTCTTTATCTGCATTTATAGTCTTTGTTGATTCCTCTAGCATGTCCATTCGTGAGTTTAGCTGTAGAAATATAAATGGATCTTATTATGGGCTGCTGCCCCAAATCTGCCCGTGGTCATGTACAGTGTATGCATGTATATAAACCCAAACCCTAATCCTCCTACCTCCTGCATTGCAATAATGGTTTAATAAACACTTTGTGAAACAAATCGTAAGTACATACGCACACATCTAAAACTGTGCTTGGAGGATAAAGCAAGTTTGAATTTGTGCAAAAAGGATTAAATATTTCTGTCTTCTGGAAAGTTATTTTGTATTTTGCTTTCTATTAAAATGTTAGGGTTTGGGTTTGTATACACGTATACATTATACAGAGGTGTGGAGTGGTGCTCTTTTGATCCATTTAGCCAATATGTGTTGAGCACTAACCAGGCATAAGAACACAGGACAGAGTAGATGGGACCCTGGCCTGGGGAAAGTCAAGATCCAATGGGAAAGTATTACTCCATCAAGTGCCATGGCAGCTTGCCCAGAAGGTGCAGTGGGAACACGGTGACAAAACAGCTGGAAGGTTCGGGGAGGGCTTCCCAGAGGAGATGTGGAATTTCTTCATTACAGAAACTAGCTGCGTGACCTTTCTGTGCCTCAGTTTTGTGAGCTGTAAAACCTGGATGAGGAAACAGCCCTGTGAGCAGGGCTGCTCTGGGGATTAAATTAGTTACTATTTGTAAGTGCTGCTTAGAACCATGCCCAGCATGTAGTAAGCTCTGTGTAAGTGTGTACTAACAAAGTAAAATAAATAATAAATTGAAAGGGCTGCCTGATGGCCCCACAAATGGCTTTTTAAGCCTTAAAATCAGTGCCCCATCGAGTGCTAAAATTAAAGAAATCTCTGACATGTTTCCTAAGCTTTCTCTCGGCCTCCTATTTGGGCTTCTTTTGATGGAACATTAGTAATCCTCTTAAGCAGACCTGTCAGGGACTTCACACACACATTAGTGTCTGCTTAATGGGCTATGGATTTAGGAGCTTCATCTCTCCGTAAGCTTTTAAGAGCTTTAAAGCACAACATTATTCCTTCATTTGAAGAGCGAAGGCACCATGGGGCCGCACCACCGTGGCCTGTTGAGGGCGTGGGAGGAATAAGGTCTGTAGACCATCCTCACAGGGGAATACATCTGAAAACCCAGTCTGTCCCTCCACCTGTCTGTTGAGAGTGAAGTGAGGAAGTCTGTCCCCGCTACTGGAGTCCAGCGGGCAAGCTTCTCCAAGTGGTCGTTCAGAGCATGGGATGCTTGCTAAAACCCCTGGGAATGTCATTGAAAAAGGTTCCATCTTTCTCAGCAGTGGCCCATTACTAAGTGCAAGCAGTGTTCTTCCAGCATTCCCAGTCTCAGTTCCGTTAAAATCATTGTGGTTGATAATAAAGTATATACTATACGTTTCCCCAAATGGGTTCTAAACATTTGTTCTGGGGACATGAATATATGTTTTTCTTAGAAGTCTGTCAAATAATTTACATGACAATATAGTAAATTGTAAGCCTAGTATTTCTAATGTGTCATGCGAGTCAATCCTCTTTTTTTTTTCTTGAGTACTTCCCCTGACTCTTAATCATTTCTATCTGGAAATCTCACTTAAACGGGTTTTTGCCTTCCTAACGAAACATGAACTTGTACCTGGGTAGAGTACAAATGGCCTGATTCTGTCCATCATTCAAGGGCTGGTGGGGGTCCTTATCACTTTACCACTTATGCATTGTAGGGGCCAAGTATGTGGGGGAAAAGAATCTGAATAAGCATCTTTGCATTTAACTTGAGAGACCCACAAAGGACAGAGCAAAAATCTCCTTGGGAGGCAGTAGCCACATGTTTTGGGGCACAGTGACATTGTGACTTCAGTGTTTCTCAAAGCGTTTTTGGGAAATACTAGTTCATGAAGTGGCTCTGGGAGAAAAAGGATCCTTGGACCAATAATTTTGAGAAAGGCTGTTTTAAAAGCCTCCCTTTGGAGATTCACGAATCTCATATAACATCAGCTTATTCCCGAAACTTATTTGATGACAAAATTCTAAGTATAACATCTATTAAAATCTCCAGAACAAGTATCCAAAAGAATTGATTTTTTGAAAATGTTAGTGTATACTTTATTTTACCATGGCACTTGAAACAGAGGTGAAACTGGGAATGGTACTTGTTAGATGCACTTTACTGGATTTGAATGACTTGCATCGGCCACTGGAAACTGCTGTGGGTGGGGTGGGGGTGAGGCCTATCCTGCAGGATCACAGCTTGCTCTCCTCTCCTGCCATGGATGGGATGGTCTTAGCCCTTATTTTGCCACACATACTCTTTGCATTTCTCCTTTACCCGTTAAGAGTGGAGACCTACAGGAGAAAAGTACTAACTCAAGTCCAACTAATTCTTCATCATCTTTCAACTAATTCTTTAAAAGAGAAGGATTGATTGCATTCTCCTCTAAGCAACAGCCATAGTGATGACCAAATGATGGATTTCTTTTCCTCGCTTAACAAGAAATGCAGAGGCACTTCTGCTAGAACACCCCAAAAATGCTGTCAGGCACCCAGCTCGATGAACCTTAATGTGTTCATGTTGTCCTCATGACCTCAAGATGACTCTGTCATTCCAGGCATTGTATCCTTATCTGTGCTCCACACAAGAGGAGGAAAGGAAGGGCAAAGGACCACTGGCTTCTGGCTTATGTCTACTGCATATGGACGTTTTCTACAAGAACAATAGTTTTCTTGGAAGCCCCACTCATTAATGTCACCCTAGATCTTATTGGCCAGAACTGTGTTTCATGGCTTCCCAGAGCTGCAGAGGACTCTGAAAAGTGGAGTTTTGAGGCCGAAGTAAGCTTCCCAGCAAAATCAGGGTTCTTTTAGCAAGTAGGAAGGACAAAAGGGATATTGGACCAACATCCACAGAGAGTACCAAAGCCATCATTGAATTAGTCCTCTTTAGAAAGATATCCATGTTCTATTCTTTCGTGTATTCTAAACTCAGTTTTACTCAGCAGAGATATTGATTGTTATCTGTTAGCCAGGCACGGTAATGATATGATATAGAATGGTCTCTGCTCTCAAAACAATCATGTATACAGGGAACTCTAGCAAAGTTTAATAACTACTGCACTTATGACTTTAGAAAAAGATCATTAGAAAAATAGGTAAAATAGGGGCAGACCGGGTGGCTCAGCGGTTTAGCACTGCCTTTGGTCCAGGGCCTGATCCTGGAGCCCCGGGATCGAGTCCCGTGTCGGGCTCACTGCATGGAGCCTGCTTCTCCCTCTACCTGTCTCTCTCTCTCTCTCTCTCTCTCTGTGTCTCATGAAAAAATAAATAAAATCTTTAAAGAAAAAAGAAAAATAGGTAAAATAATATATTTGAAATATGTCCTAGGGAATACAAGTAACTCACATCATATCATATCCACTCCTAAGGGAAGGACTCTGGTGGTTAGGGTTTCAAGGGAAACTATGCAGGTTGGAGGAAGGTGTAGAAAAGGAAATTAAAAAAAACCAACCTGAATTATGACCATGTTTTTCTCATTGATTGTATTTATTGAAGCTGCTTCTATTTTGGTTTTGGTCCTCCTTTTTTTATTTACTTCTTATCTCAAATTCTCCACTGTTATAGTTAATAGGTAGATTTTAAAACTTCTATCATAAACCATGGCTCTCAGGTCATAAATCCCCTAGTCTAATCCTTCTGTACTCAGCCTCTCCCCATTTACTGTGTGCCCACTGCCCCGATCCAAGAACTCATGGAAACGTTAGGAGTTTCCTTACTATGTCCACCTCCCTTAGGTTCAGGGAATGGTAGAATTAGAAAGATTCTGGGGCAATTTTTTCAGCCCCTAAAAATTAGGAAACATCCCCACCCTGTCCTAGAAACCATGTGCTGCCCCCTTGCTTCCAGCATGAGAAGACAGCACTAGCAGGATCTACAATTTGATTTCATTATATTCTTAAGCTCCCTAAGAATAAAATTACTATTAAAATACATAAGCCCATTTTTCAGTTTTTTTTTTAAAGATTTTATTTATTTGATGGAAAGAGAGAGGGGAATGAGAGAGAAAGAACACAAGCAGGGGGAGAGGGAGAAGCAGGCTCACCACCCAGGAGGGAGCCTGATGTGGGGCTCCTAGGATCATGACGTAAGCTGAATGCAGACACTTAACTGACTGAGCCCCCAGGCACCCCTGTTCAGTTTTCACACATTGAAGGCTCATAGTTTTTGAGACTCCACAAGCCCGGGGATCATTGCTCCCAGGTAGAAGGTAGCAGAAGCGGTGGTGTGTTCCCCTGGTCATTGGGTGACCTGGTTACCTCTCCCCCATCATGGAGTTCCCTCACCCCCAAGGAGACAGTAGGTTGATAGAGCCCTTGTTTTTTTTTTTGTTTTTGTTTTTGTTTTTTGGGTTTTAAAAAAGATTATTTATTCATGAGAGATAGAGAGAGGCGGAGGCACAGGCAGAGGGAGAAGCAGGCTCTATGCAGGGAGCCCAATGTGGGACTCGATCACGGGTTTCCAGGATCACACCCTGGGCCAAAGGCAGATGCTAAACCACTGAGCCACACAGGGATTCCTCCCCCCCTTTTAAATATTTTATTTATTCATGAGAGAGAGAGAGAATAGTTTTTTTTAGGGTTTCTGATATATATCTTGATGATACCCACCATTTCTTATTTTTCCCCCTGAATTTATTTAAGTAAGCTCTATGCCCAATGTGGGCTTGAACTCATGACCCTGAGATCAAGAGTAGCATGATCTACTACTGACTGAACCAGCTAGCCACCCCCAGAGCCCTTGTTTTGAATGTGTGCCCACTGTCAGGTAAAAGGCTTCTACTAGTGATAAGCTTCCCTAACTGGGTAAGGTACAGAGCAAAGTAAACACACAATGGAGTCACATGATCATCCTGCCCCACCCCACCCCACCCCATCCCTCTGCTGAGGCAGCTCCCTTGCTGTCCACGCTGATGGGACTCAGGACTCGAAGTGTGCATCTGGTGCCCTGGGCAGTGATGAGGGTGTTTCCCTTTCCCTTTTTCCCTCAAAGCACTTGTTTGATTTTTTGTGTCCTTGTTTAGGAGTGCCAGGAACTTTCCCTTTTTATTCCTGATACTATCAAATTACAAAATAGAGGTTGCCACAGGATAGTCAGATTTTGTCCCAGTGGTGAAAAATATGTGACAACCCCAAACACCAAAAGGTGTCACATATTTTTCACCACATTGGGCATAGTAGCCCTCCATGTGCACTTGAGAATGGCCAGTATTGACCTTGAAATCACTGCGCTCTTTATAATCTGTGTGGATTAAAGCAATTTCTACTGTATTTCAATATTAAAAACTGATACAGTTCAAATAATGGTTTTCAACTGAAAATTTTATTTCAATAGTTGCAAAATATGAAAGATGCCTTAGCCTTCTATTCCATATTAAAGCAGAAATGTGGTTTCACTTTTTATTAAATTCTTGTTTTCTTCTATTTCATATATATCACATGCTATTTTGTTTCTTTTTAAATTTAATTTATTGTATACTCTTTAATTCCCATCCCCTAGTTAACCCATCCCCCCTTAACCATCAGTTCTCCAGGGTTAAGAGTTGTTTCTTGGTTTGTCTTTTTTCCTTTGTCCATTTTGTTCCACATATGAATGAAATGATATGATCCTCCTCTTTCTCAGACTGACTTATTTCACTTAGCATTATATTCTCTAGCTCTGTCCATGTTGTTGCAAGTGGCAGGATTTCATTCTTTTTTATGGCAAATATTCCACCAAATATATATATATATATCCTCTTTATTCATTCATCTGTTGATGAACACTTGGGCTGCTTCCATAATTTGGCTATTATAAATGACTCTGCAGTGAACATAGGAGTGCATGTATCCCTTTGAATTAATATTTTTGTATTTTTGGAATAAATATCCACTAGTGTGATTACTGGATGGTAGGGTAGTTCTGTTTTTAATTTTTTTGAGGAACCTCCATACTGTTTCCGCAGCAGCTACACCACTTAGCATTCCTACCAACCATGCGTGAGGGTTCCTTTTTCTCAGTATCTTCACCAACTTGATGTTTAGTTATTCTAACAGGTACGAGGTAGTATCTCATTGTAGTTTTGATTTACATTTCCTTGATAATGAGGGATGTTGAGCATCTTTTCATGTGTCTGTTGGCCATTTGTGTGTCTTTGGAGAAATGTCTTTTCATGTCATCTGCCCATTTTTTAATTGGATTATTTGGGGGTATTGAGTTGTATCAGTTCTTTATACACTTTGGATACTAACCCTTTATTGGATATGCCATTTGCAGATATCTTTTCCCATTCAGTATGCTGCCTTTTAGTTTTGTTGATTGTTTCTTTTGCTGTGCAGAAACCTTATTTTGAGGTAGTCCCAATAGTTTACTTTTGCCATTTTCTTTCTTGTTACCTTGGGAGGAGTGATGGAGTGATTGAACTTGAATTTTTTTTTTTTAACATCTATATTGAGAAATAGACATATACTGTATTCACATACACATACTTTATCGTTTTAAAATTTGCGATTCAGGGGGTCCCTGGGTCGTTCCCGGCATGGAGCCTGCTTCTCCCTCCTCCTGTGTCTCTGCCTCTCTCTCTCTCTCTCTCTATGTCTATCATAAATAAATAAATAAATCTTTAAAAAAATTTGCTATTCAGTAGCTTTATTATTTTCAGAGTTGTATAACTATCATCACAATCTAACTTGAAAACATTTTCATCATTCTCAAAGAAACCTTGTGTCCAAGTCATTACCCATTTATACCTCCCCCAGCCCTGGACAACCACTACCTAATCTCTACAGATTCACCTGTTCTGGGTATTTCATATAAATGGAGCCAATATGTGGCTGTATTAGTTTTCTAGTGTTACCATGACAGGTTACCACAAACTGGGCAGCTTACAATAATAGAAAATTATATTCTGGAGGTCAGAAATCTAAAATCAAGGAATTGGCAGGGTTTGTTCCTTCTTGGGGCTCAGAGGGAAAATCTGTTTCATACCTCTCTCCTACTTTCTATAGACTGGTCGCTGCAGCTACTTGACCTTCCTTGGTCAAGGTCAGGTCATCTAACCTTCCTTTAGATGCATTGCTCCCACCTTTGCCTCTATTTTTACATGACCCTTCCCCTGTTCCCTGTATGTCTTCACATGGCCATCTTATAAGGCACCAGTTGTTGGATTACAGCCCTCCCTAAGCCAATATGATCTTGTCTTAACTAATTACATCTGCAGAGACCCTAGTTCCAAATAAGTATTCATCTGAGGTTCTGGTGAACATGAATTTTGGGCAGACACTGTTCAATCCAGGACACTGGCCTTTGGTGTTTGGCTTTTTTCACTTAGTGTAATTTTTCAAAATTCACCCATGTTGTAACATGTATCAGAATCTTCTCTTATGGCTGAATAATATTCCCTTGTGAGGACATACCATGTTTTATTCATCCCTTCATTATTCTGGCTGTTGTAAATAATACTGCTATGAAAATTCATGTATAAGTTTTTATGTGAGTATGTGTTTTTATTTTGGGGGGCGTGGATTTAACTTTTGTTTTGTTTTTTAGATTTCTTTCTTTCTTTCTATCTATCTATCTATCTATCTATCTATCTATCTATCTATCTATCTATCTATCTATCTAAGAGAGAGGCAGAGACACAGGCAGAGAGAGAAGCAGGCTCCATGCAGGGAGCCTGACATGGGACTCCATCCTGGTTCTCCAGGATCAGGCCATGAGCTGAAGATGGCACTAAACCGCTGAGCCACTGGGGCTGCCCTGGATTTAACTTTTGAATCTGTCAATTAGAGTGCAAATATTCACATCACTTTGCAGGAATGGCTGTTATTAAAATTCTGGCTCATTTTTCTGCCTCTTGAGTTTGCTTTATATTTCAGTGACTTTTCAAACGACTCACCTTTAAGCAATTATGTTTTGTGAGAAACATGCTTTCTTTCAACTCATTTAATGGAAGTCTGTTGTTAGAAAGTTATCTAGTCTTAGTCTTTCATGCTTAAACTCTGGTCACTTGCTGATTTGTTTTGATTTGCTGATTTGGTGTGTTTTGATTTCTCTTTTTTGTTTTTATAAATAAGTAATAACATTTCATTTTTTAACCATTCACAAAGCATTTTCTCTTTGTGATGTCTGGTAAGCTTGCACTCCTGGGAAATCTCCCGAGGCTGCTCTTTTCTGGCTGCTAAACTTGGGATCCAGTTGATTTACTTTTAAAGGCACACTTGGTACTTATCTGTGACACAGGAGGAGGTCTTCATCCCTCAAATCCACAGATCTGTTGTTTCTATGGTAATCTTTTCTCTGGGTGCAGAGAACGTACATTAACTACCAAGGAATAGCCCAGTGGTTCTTAAACTCCAGCCTGCACCAGAATCACCTGGAGGGCTGGTAAAAGCACAGGGTGCTGGGGCCCACTACAGGTGTCTGAGTCAGTAGGTCTGGGTTGTGGTGGGGCCTGAGAATGTACATTTGTAACAAGATCTGAAGTCATGCTGCTGGCCCTAGCCCCACGTGTTGAGAATCATGGGCCTAGATAACTAAATACATGTATCACTTTGGGTATTGTTCAACTAGGGCTTCTTAAAATTTCATATGCCTGTGAATCACCTGAAAATATCTTTAACTGGTTCCGACCCAGTAGGCCTGGGGAGGCTTCCAAGAGTCTGGATTTCTAACCAGCTTTCCAAGATGCCAGTGCTGCTTTTTGTAGCAGGTGTTGAAAGAGTAGCCATATGCTGTCCTCTGCATGGGTAGGTCTTTGTTATGTACAGCTGTAAAAACTCCACATTGAGTTGTGAAATAAGCTTGCCAGCTTTAACAAACAAGCTTTTACCTTGTGTCGTGTAGGGAAAGGTTCTCTTCAAGTTATGTGGTTATCACGGAATACAAAATGAGAGGCCCGATAGTCCAAATTAGCCCCAAAGAGTAAATGGTTCAGACTTTTCACGTCACATTTGGAGTAAATTAAAATTCTCTGGAGTGACCTTTTAAATATATGTTTCTAGGTTCTGAAAGGTTGGTCTCATAGGTCCTATGATTAAACAGAATAGACTCTTACAGGGATTCTGAATTAATTCTTTCAAATGAATGGAGTTACTTTTTTTTTTCTTTTTCTCAGGTTCTTGACAAATTAACATAGACTCAGTGGTATCAACTTTAGGGCCTTGTTCTGCATATTTTATACTTGTTCCCTGGAATGATCACGATTTAGGGAAACAATATAAATATTCCATAAAGCTAAGTTAAAAATGTTTTTCTTTTGGCAGATCACTTACAACCTTGGGGTTGGTTATATCATCGCTGGCTGACCAGGCAGCTGGCAAGGGTAAAAACAAATTTGTGCCTTATCGAGACTCAGTCCTCACTTGGCTTCTTAAGGTAATTCATTGTTCTTGTGTTCCTTTCCAACTAAAACCTGGCTGTTTCAGAGCTGGCAGCTGAAAGGTGTGTGCAAAGCTAACCAAATACACAACAGCCCCCTGACAGTACTCCAGTACTGTTATCCTAATTCTTAGGAATGTAGAATGAAAACTCATTTCTATTGCCTTTTTTTTTTAACCCCCAAGGTCCTGCTGTTTGACAGGCATTATTGTTGTTACTATAGGGAAACCACATCTCGTCATAAAATTATTTGCAAAATACAAGCCCATTTCCACAACATGTTTTCTTCTTTATAGAAAATATCCTACATCCGCGTTTTTAGCTTTCATCCTAGATGTTGTGCACAGAATGGGGCTCATTGCCTAAGATGCTACTGGAAATATTTTGTAGGACAACTTGGGAGGCAACAGCCAGACCTCTATGATAGCCACCATCAGCCCAGCAGCAGACAACTATGAAGAGACGCTCTCCACCTTACGCTATGCGGATCGAGCCAAGAGGATCGTGAATCATGCCATTGTGAACGAGGACCCCAACGCCAAAGTCATCCGGGAACTACGCGAGGAAGTAGAAAAACTGAAGGGGCAGCTCTCACAGGCTGAGGTGAGATCATCCTGGAGTCCCCTGTTTCTGAAGTCCCTGGCTTATGGTCGCCGAGTAGGAACCCATATCGTTACCTGCAGTTTTAGGTTGTCTGGATGCCATTCTGCATTGCTGTGTTGATTGGCATCTTCTGCATACTAAGCGTGGTGAGGCCAACATGAATAATACCAGCCTTCTGTCCTAGGAACTCAGCCTCCAGCTGAGGAAGCAGACAATTAAGAGTCAATGGTCACTGTATTGCTTAAATGTTTGCTGTAGTAAATCAGTTGGCCGTTGGCCATGGATCTCCTCCAATGTGAAATCCGAAGAACCAAATGTGTTGTTTTTATTTTATTTTTTATTTTTTCAAGATTTATATATTCATTTTATAGAAAGATAGCAAGTAGGGGGAGCAACAGAGGGAGAGGGAGAGAGAATCCCAAGCAGACTCTCCGCTGAGCTCAGAGCCCGACATGGGACTTGATCCCAGGACCCTGAGATCATGACCTGAGCTGAAATCAAGAGTCCAGACTGAGCCCCCCAGGAACCCCCCCAATGAGTTGTTTTTATTAACATTGTAAACTGTGTGCCCATAGGCATTGCAGTTTTCAGAGAAATTCGTTATGTATCATTTCTTCCTGGAGTCAGGGAAGACAAACATTAGCAACAATTCAGAAATCTCCTTTTATTTTTTTCATATATTTCAGCTTCTGGCAGGAAACAAAATTGGTCATCTCTCATTGTTACCATCTTTCCTTGGCTTTACCCAGCTTGAATAATCACACCTTCTTCTAAGTAACTGTTGCTTTTTTGCAAGCTGCTGGGTGAGGCACTGTCTCATTTGAAATAGGTAATAGGACTGAAATGAAGGCCAACTACCTTAGCTTAAGTCACATGCTTGTCCATGTCACTTGGGTGTGTACCTTGGGCTGCTAAGGTCACATTCATTCATACCACTCTCTTCTGACCCCTCTTCCCTCTTTAGTTAGGAGAGTATTAAGCTGTTGGGGAGGAAGGGTAATAGATATTAATTTTTGAGTGCTTGTGTACCAGCCTATCTATCAATCTATCAATGTATCTAATCAGAAAGGTAATCAGTAAGAGATTGAGACAGACAGACTAGAGTCAAAAGCCAGGGATCTGAAGGGTCTCTTCATTGGTAATGGTGAAGTTACATTGTAACAACATGTTTACATGTCTCTTCTTCCAGCCAAGGGCTTCTGAAGTGCAGAAAGCCTTGTTTAATAATTATTTTCATCCCTAACTTCTAGTGCAACATTGATACTGGAAAGCACCACTTAGCATAATGCCTGGCAGCATTGTAAGTGCTCAATAAACATTGCTATGTTTGTTATCATGATTATAATCATTCCAGTGCATCAAGCATAGCCTTTTATTGATGCCAGGAAGGGTAGCAAAACACCTGAGAATGAAAATTCTGATAAACTTTGAAGAGATTTGTGATCCTAGGAGGAGGGTGCAGTGGCTCTTGGAATTCGTGTATCGGTGGATGAGCTTGTCTTCTTGTCTCTGAATTGTCTCTGAATTGAATCTTGTCTCAAGATCCTCTTGTCTCTGAATCTGCATTTCCACTGGGACCATGTAATCCAGGCCAGATGGCCAGAACCATGACCATGCCTGGACAAAGGGAACAGAGGGGAGCCACAGGAGGTTCACCAAGATAGAGTTTTCATGGGTGTCCCTTTGTACCCAGCACTGAATGTCACTCTCAGCCTCTGTGAGACTCTGACACCTCAAGGAGAGTTCACATCATCGCCACTTGGACTTCTTGTCCAAGTCTGCCATCTTTCCTGTTCCTTTCCTTATTCTTAGAGGCTCCTGTTGCTCTGGGATGTCAAAGCATGTTGTTGCCAAGTAAAAGCCCCAGAAAATTTTAAGATGCATATATATATCTGTATTTAGACCCCTTAGTTATTCTCACTGAGCAAACTCAGAGGGAAATTGCTACCATTTTACCCAGAGGTCCTGTTTTCCAAGAGAGTGATAAATATACCAAGTTTATTACTACCATCAACAAGAAAACTAGTTTTAACATCTGAAACCAAGGATGTACTTACTATGTATTGGCAAATTGAATTTAAATGAAAAACAAAACAAAAAAAGAAAAGTAGTTTTAAATTATCCAGAGTCAAATTTTAAAATGAATATTTACCTCTCCTGGTAGGTTATCACTGGGGTGTGTTTATTGGTGATGTGTATTGATCTCCTTCTTACTGAAAAAGAAATCTGCTTATCTTTTTTTTTCTACACTTCTGTTTTGACAATTAACTAGCATTTTTTAGGTCTTTAAACATGAAAGATGCCTAGCTGGTAGAGCATGGGACCCTTAATCTCAGGGTTGTGAGTTTAAGCCACATGTTGGGCATGGAGCCTACTTGAAAAAAAAAAAAAAAAAAGGTCTTTAAATATGAAAGGAAAAAATGAAAAAAAAAAAAAAACCTCTGTAATGATTTGTAACAGTTTAATTCAGGGCACTGGTGTTCATTTTCTCCTTTAAAGAGTAGCAGTTATGTATTCTTACATTTCTTTTGATTAATAAAGATCTAAAACCCACCCTGACAGTGTATGACTTAATTGCTTCCAACAGACGGTTGCTAGCCATGTATGAAGGACCGTAAGGGATTGTTTTATAAATAATGGTGGGAAAAGTTAGAAAATCAGATATCTCTGGTTTCATTTTAAAGGCTATGAAGGCCCCTGAACTGAAAGAAAAGCTTGAGGAGTCTGAAAAGCTGATCAAAGAGCTGACGGTGACTTGGGAAGAGAAGCTGAGGAAAACAGAAGAAATCGCACAGGTAGCTTGATCATTTAAGCCTAAAATCTTGTGATTCTTTTTTATTTGCTGTCTTTCTGTGTAGCCACTTATCATCCTCAACAAGTCATTTAAGGACCTCTTTCGGCTAATTGAGACCTCAAAGATCAGTGTTAGAGGCTGATTCATTGTCTTTATTTTATTTTATTTTATTTTATTTTATTTATTTTATTTTATTTTATATATTATATTATATTATATTATATTATATTATATTATATTATATTATATTATATTATATTATATTATTTTAGACACAGAGAGCACAGAAGCAGGGGGAGGGGCAGGGGGAGACGCAGACTCCCTGCTGAGCAGGGAGCCTGACCCGGGGCTCCATCACAAGACCCTGGGATCATGACCTGAGCTGAAGGCAGTTGCTTAACTGACTGAGCCACTCAGGTGCCCCAACTTCCTTGTCTTTATCAGCAACCATTTGGTCCACTTGTTTGCTAGATGTGCTGAAGAGCGCTGAGTTGTAACAGGCATGATATACAGGAAAACATTGAATCTTTCCTGATTTTCCATTTCATGATTTTGGATCACCTGGCAAAGCATGCCACCTGACCAGCAGAGCATTTACAACCCACATCATAGTTTTTTTTTTTTTTCAGTGTATTTGATTCTCTGGGCTTGTGAGAAAATGCTACATGAACTTTTCTTGAGATGTAATATAAGGCAAAGACTAATGCTGCATTTATGTGTAAGTGTGTGTGTTTTATGAATCTACACAATGCATTTTGTGAACATTTTAATCTCACTGACCACTTGGTAAAAAGTAGACCATCCCAGTTAGGTAGCTTGAAAGCAGTAACTGGGACCTAGTCAAGCCTTCTGCTTATATGTTTCTTGTATTATTCACACACACATACACACACAGACACACTCACACACCCATACACACATGCCCCTCACTCCCTATCTCTTGCACACTGCTTTGTGCTGCTTCACAGCATTTATCACCATTGGAAATTCTGTATTTTATGTGTCTGTTGTTTCATAGTCTGTTTCTTTCTACTAGAATATAACTTTTCACAAAAGAAGAGACTTGTTTACTGTTGTATTCCTCACCCTAGATCAGTACCAAAGACTTATTAAAATATTTCATGAATGAATGA
Source organism: Canis lupus baileyi (assembly GCF_048164855.1). NCBI lineage: Eukaryota > Metazoa > Chordata > Mammalia > Carnivora > Canidae > Canis > Canis lupus. Next base: position 9,852,781 of record NC_132874.1, read on the forward strand.
ATGAATTCAAGGCCCCTGAGTAAGGAACGAACCTGCTCTTACAGCCCCATCTCTCCCATCACTTTCCCACGTTTACTAGGGTTCTTGGCACCTGAAATCACGCAGTATGCAGTCTTTACTTTCCTATCCCCTTCTGTCAGAACACCCTGCTCTTACCTTACTACTGCCCCGTTTCTTCCTTATAGAGAAAGAAGACATTCTTCTTATGCTTCAAGAAACGTCTCAAGTGTATTTTTTTTTTAAGATTTTATTTATTTATTCATGAGAAGCAGACAGAGTCAAAGACATAGGCAGAGGCAGAAGCAGGCTCGGAGCCTGATGCAGGACTCGATCCTGGGACTGGGATCATGCCTGAGCCAAAGGCAGACACTCAACCGCTGAGCCACCCAGGTGCCTCCTCAAGTGTATTCTTTTCCTGAAGCCTTTCCTGGTCTCCGAACCCACCTGATTTCCATCCTCGGAAGCTCCGTAGTACATTGTTCCTCTCCAG